>NC_090267.1:101786477-102095829 GCF_040414725.1 Anabrus simplex | reverse complement strand
GGATCTTTTTATCACTGTCGTTCCAAAACTCCTGTAGCAAAAAATGTGAAATATAGGCAAGTAGGCATGAGAAGTTAAAAAAATGAGTCCTAAAGGGGGTGAAAATGGGTTAATCCTCTATTCAAAGAATACCCATATCTTTCTAGTTGTTCAAATTGGAGAGATAAAATTCAACATAACTCCTTATTGAAAATAAACAGATATTTTAAAATTCAGGCATTGTTGTTGTTGTTGTTGTTGTTATTATTATTATTATTATTATTATTATTATTATTATTATTATTATTATTATTATTATTATTATTATTAATGCCAGCCCCGTGGTGTAGGGGTAGCGTACCTGCCTCTTACCCAGAGGCCCCGGGTTCGATTCCCGGCCAGGTCAGGGATTTTTACCTGGACCTGAGGACTGGTTCGAGGTCCATTCAGCCTACCTGATTAGAATTGAGGAGCTATCTGATGGTGAGATTGCGGCCCCGGTCTAGAAAGCCAAGAATAACGGCCGAGAGGATTTGTCGCGCTGACCACACGACACCTTATAATCTGCAGGCCTTCAGGCTAAGCAGCAGTTGCTTGGTAGGCCAAGGCCCTTCAAGGGCTGTAGTGCCATGGGGTTTGGTTTGGATTTATTATTATTATTATTATTATTGTTGTTGTTGTTACATCAATTAAGGAAGGCTCGGCTTGTGCCGGTAACAGAATGGGCTGATTACAAGTAATGAAAATCATTTTCTCCGTATTGAAAGAATCTTAATTTATAATAATATAAGAAATTTATTTTAATTCAATCTATTCAATACGGTACAAGATGTTAACATATTAGTTAAACATCGTTAAAAATCGTTGAGACATGTTTCGCCCCTTTTGTGGGGCATCATCAGTCATATCAAATGCCTCAAAATTCTACCAGACGTCTGGTTGGAAATTATAAAAATATGTTGCATGAGTGAATACATTAAAAAACATTTACAAGATCTTATCATTAACAAAATGTCAAATTAATTAAAAAATATTACACTAGTGAACACGTTGGTGAATTTTCACTCAAAAACAAGGCCATCATAAGTACAGTATTGACAATAATGGTAGTTAAAGTCTTATTTGATGCTAAGTTCGAAGAAAGAAAATTTATATACAAATGTTGAGAATGAATGCAGAATAACATATAATTGCAATTTACTGTACACGTATTTTACAATGTAAAATAATGTGGAAAAGCATTCCAAATTTGTATTAATTTCCATGAAAAAGTTTTTTTTTTTCCGGACCTCAATATTACGGTCCTGGTGCAGTCTAATCAAAAATGGCTTCAAGATGTGAAATTTTGTATGTGATTTATGACCAGCTCATGTAAAAATGTTGCATTATGTCGTAGTTCAACTTGGATGTTTATGTTGACTAATTATATTTTAGAATCAAACAAAATAGTTCGTTGAAGTATCCAAGGGCTAAATTACCTCCGTTGGACACTCTCTATGAAGACAGAGTGCCTAGTGCATGTAAACAACAGTTGATGTTTGATTCAAAACGAACCATGTTGAAAAAAGTTAAAATAATGGCTTGAATGAGGGCAGTTGAAATGTCGTTAAATCTTCCCAATTGACTAGTGTTTTTAAGTTCTTTGTGCGTTTATGTTGTTGAAGTATGGGATTTCAGTTTTATTGGTTGAATGGGCGACAGTCGAAACGTTATCCGATGTAATTAAAGTTGAGCTGTCTTACGTATGTGAAAATCTGAAAGGAAGGATAAGTCCTTCATTAGTTGAGTGAAATGACGGAAAAAGAGAAAGAATGAATGCGTTGGAGAATTGAGACTCTGAAGTTAAAACTTACCTTAAGTGTTGTTGGGCTGTTACCTTATTGCTAAGAGGTTTTTAAAGCACTGGCTGTCACTAATGTCTTGCTCCTCGTATTGTACGTGTGACATCTTGGTGGAGGGGAGTGGGCCTGAGAAGGCGGGGCTGTGGGCCTGTGATTGGCGCATGGGAAGGAGTTGTGTGTGTTAGAGGGAGAACAGGGGCATGATAAGTTGAACGGCTTAGTGGAGGTGCTTGAAGAGGTTGTTTTGAGGACATCAACTAATCTTTTGTCTTTCATTTTTAACTGTTGAACGAAATTATTAATTGTTCATAAAGAGGGCTTCGGTTGTCTATTGGATCATTTAAGTTTTTATTACTGTTGTATTTTTTGGTCCAAGAAAATGTACAAATTTTCAAACTCGGTCATGAGTCTGCCTTTATCTAGTTTTTTTTTTATTATTTGGAGATCTTGTTCGATTGTGGTGAAACTGTGTCCTGTGCCCTTCTTATGGATGCTCATTGCTGAGTATTTGTTGTGTTTCTGGGCATTAAAATGTTCTGCATATCTAGTTGTGAAGCTTCTTCCGGTTTGACCGATGTACGAACTATTGCATTCAGCGCATTTCAGTCTGTAAATGCCGGAACCCGAAAATTTATTGTTGTCCGAGTTTATCTTGTTGTGGTTGAAGAATAACTTTTGATTTGAATTTTGGGTCTTAAAGGCTATCTTAATATCATGTTTCCTTAAAGGGGTAGCGATTTGATGTATGATGGGATTAGTATAGGTAAAGGTTGCGTACTTTGATTTGTTTTTTTCCATTGGAGAGAGGTTCGTGGTCAATTTCAATTTCACTTTATTGATTATTTTGATTGAGGGATTGTATCCATTGAAACTAGCTATTTCTTTTATGGTATTTATTTCTTTTTTCAAGTTGGCGGTTGACATGGGAATTTTTAGCACTCTGTACACTAAGCTGTAAAATGAGACATGTTTGTGTGACTGTGGGTGAAGAGAATTTTGTTTTATGGTTGTAGGAGTGAACGAAGGTTTTCTTTAAATTTGGAAATCGAAATTGTTTAAGGTCCTGGTAATTGTAATGTCAAGAAAATTGATTAAATTATTGTCCTCATCCTCTTTGGTGAACTTGATGCAGTTGTCTAGGCTATTTAAGTAGGTTAGTATGTCTTCACTGTTGTTGCAAATTTTATCTATTATTGCTAATGTGTCATCGACATAGCATAGCCAAAGACACAACCCATTAATGCTATTTGTTATTTTACTATTTTCGAGATTATCCATGTAAATTTCTGCGAGTATTACCGAGATGGGATCTCCCATGGCTAGACCTTCTTGTTTGTACATCTTGTTGTTGAAAGTGAAATAATTATTATGAAGAACGAAATTCAGCAATTTTAAGCATTCTTCTATTTCTATAAGACTTAAGGTGCTGTGTTTGGAAAGATTATTTCGTATGATTTCTATAGTTTCCTAAGCGGGAATGTTAGAATACATGTTGGTAATGTCGAAAGAACATATTATGTGGTTAGGTTGTAAATTAAATTTATTTAAGGTTTCGCATAGTTCTATTGAGTTTTTTATAGGATGTTTGTTGTGGAATGTAAAAAGTTTCTTGAGAAATTTCTGGAGGAATTGTGAAGTTTTGTACATCGGACTATTTTGGCTATTTATGATGGGTCGAATGGGAACGTCCTTTTTATGTATTTTTGGCAATGATCTGACGGTGGGTAATTTGGGATTCATGTTGATGAGTTTATGATATTCGTGTTTGTTAAATAAGAAAGGTGAGTTTTTTAGGAGTATTTTTAGACTACGTTGAGTTTTTAAGGTAGGATCTTTAGAGATTATTGAGTAAGAATTGTTGGAAAAGAAATCCTCCGTTTTTTGAACGTAGTCATGTTTAATCATTAGGACTACAGTATTGCCTTTGTCGGCTTTCGTTGCTATAACATTATTGGTGTCCACCTTTTTTCTTAATACATGGGTTCGCTTTAGTGAGGTGAAATTATTGATGTTAGAAACTTCTTTTTCAAGAGTGGGTAATTTCTTTTTTATCTCATCTCTCACATCGTTCTATTTGTCAAAGGGAATTTGTTTGTTTATGTTTGATTCGGCTTCCACTATTGTGGTAATTATGTCCTCAGCTTTATGTGACTAGGGCAATTATATTTTAGACCTTCGTCAAACAAATGTATTTCATTGTCCGAAAATGTGGTGTTGGATAAGTTGATCATGGTTGGAGTGTTGTTCCATGAGGAGATGGGAGTTTCTCTGTTTCTGTTTTGGTTTAATGATTTAGCTTTCTCTTCCATTAGGCATGTTAACTCGTGGTTTAAGGTTTTTTGCTTTTTGTCCAATATCCAAGAACCATTGTACTTATTTTTATGCTGTTTTTGCTGTTACCTATGAGATACTGATGAAGATTTCCCTGTATTAAATATTGAACTGTGATGAAAGGAAGCTGAGCAGGAATGGTTTCTGCTAAAAAACTCAAAGAAAATTATGCCATGTGAACACTTTCTCGGCTTATGCTGTCTGAACATTAAAGATATCAACAACTATATGCGTAAGAACTGTAGAGCACAGAAAATTCTACAAACGAATCTGTGGGACCCAATACCTATCTTCAAAAGTTCACCCGCAATACCAGTTTTTACATTTGTTAGCAGTAGAAACCCTGCACTGGGAAGGTGAAGAGTTCAGCTTATGATGTCTAAGAATTGCAGAACAATAAAGTCTGTGGGACCATGTAGCTAACAATAATGTACAACGGGTGATTGTTTGGTCCGCCCTATCAATATTTGAATAATTTATACGTACATGTTTCGGGAGCCTTAACTCCCTTCGCCAGCGTATTTACATCGAAAGGACCAATATGGTCAAGTTCGTCGACCATGTAGCGAGTTGGCCATACGGTTAGGGGCTCACAGCTGTGAGCTTGTATTGGGGAGATAGCGGGTTCAAACCCCACTGTCAGCTGCCCCGAAGATGGTTTTGCGTGGTTTCCCATTTTCACACCAGGCAAATGTCGGAACTGTACCTTAATTAAGGCTATGGCCACTTCCTTCCCACTCCTAGTCCTTTCCTTTACCCTCCATCTTCATAGGACCTATCTGTGTCAGTGCAAAGTAAAGCCAATTGTACAATAAAAAAGTTAGCCCCACAATAACAGTTTTTATGTTACACTTAGCAGTGTACAAAAAAAAAGGAAAGAAAAAATTATGACCAATGTAATGTGTAGCTGACAAATGCTGCTTAATTTCAACATTAGTCAGGCAGTGAAAGGATTACTGAGAAGTTTTCATCTAAGCTCTGAGTCAAGGTTTATCCAAGATCTTTGCATTCCTTTCAGTGATGTTTCATAAAATTCAAAGAACACAATCGCTTGGATTCGCAAATTCTGGTTGACATGGACAGAGCTGCTGGTAAAAGCTAGTATTTAAAGTAGGCACCTCTGCTCCTCCCTCCCTGCTGAAAGTTATTTTTTTAATTTTTAGGCACATTTTTCTCAGGGACCATAGGAATTTAGGTACACTTCTTTAATTGCCTAAAAGCTACAAGGAGGACTTACAGAAATTATGTTTTTCTGTAAAATATAACTGAATGATATGATGTCATGTGGCTTCTGAAGAAACCTGCTGCAGCACAGATTTTTCTAGTTGATGCCCATGGGTGACCTGTGCATCATAGAGAGAGAGTGAGTGTGAGATATGGCACTAATTACCCATAAATGTTTGAAAGCCTACTTTTAATAAGGTAAAATACCTTTTTAGATATACTTGCTTTTACTGTAGTTACTAGTGTAATTACCTTGCGCAGAAGGAATTATGATCTGTAAAGTAATACTTTCTGTGAAAATGATACCTAAGTTTGAGGCAGAGTTTGAGTTTTTAAATGTGATCATGTTGATAAACTAAGAGAGGTAGGTAGTTGATATCATGCATGTATTTTGCCCTAACTGTGTTAAATAGTGAGCAAAGTTTGGTAGTCTCAGAACTAGTAGTAGTTCACAAAGTTTAAGACAAGTTAGATGACTTGAATAGTATAGTATGAACAGTAAGTCACTGTGCATGAAAGCAAAATTTAGTTCACTTAAGATGCAGTATGTGACCATAGCTGTATATATTGCATAATTTAAAGAACAGAAAATTTCTTTCTTTTTCAGAAATGTTTAAATAGTCCATACCTGTCAGTGATGTCCCTGTTCATAATTTAATGTTGTTGTTTTTCTTTCTTTTTCCTTTTCTTTTTTTATCTAATGAATATTGTAGATAGCTGGTTTGTGTTTTGCTCCATTACCTTCAAAGATATATTGAGTATTAGATAATTCTGTGATCTTGGGATGTATGTTTTGTGTGCATCTTGATAATCTGGTTTGTTGTGCACTTGTAGTAATAATTGTTTTTGTCACATTTTTATTCTTTAGTGGACTACTATTGCATCCTCCCAATATAATATGACATCATATTGAGTAATAGGCAATTCTGCTATTTGGGGGTGCATGTTTAATATGTATTTTATGAACAGATTTGTTGCATGAAAATGTTGTGTGCTAGTAATAATAACTGTTTTTGTCTTCCTCTTTTTTCCTCAAATTAGTGTTATATAAAGGATTGTTGCCCAATTGTATTTCCTCTAATAACAATAACCACCACCATCACCACCCTCTAATAAACGTTCCCCCTTTCTCTATTTATCATTTCTTTATCAATTACTACGGCAAGTTGTTTCGAGTTGAACCTTGTATTTCTTTCATTATTTCTTCCTATTTTTTAATATATTTTTATTTGGCTTTATTCTTTTTTTAACGTTTTAAATTATTTTAAAACCTATATATCCACTTTGAATTTGACGAAATTAAATCCTACACTGTTTTCCTAAGACTTAATTCACGTCACCTTTTACTCTTCGGCCGGAGAAACAAATGCCTACAAGACCTGCCTAGCAACGACTTTACATAAGTGCATACTTGACCTGCTTATGAACTTCAACTATATTTGTTTTCGGCGCAAGATAGTGATGTTCTGTTTACTCTCTTGACTGTGATTATTGTGTTTTGAACATTAACTGAATTGCTACGATATGATACAATGTTAATTTTTTGCCTGTGTTTAATGTATTAGTTGTTTTAAGATCTTCGCTAATTGGCTGATGACGACACTTGAAATGTGTTGAAACCGGTCCCAATAAACAGGTTGTAACTACTTTTTAGTTCAACTTACTACGGAGTATTGAAAGGTGGATCCTTCCCTATAATATTGTACATCTTCTTATCCCACATTTCTCGCTTGACCATTGTCGCTGACTACCACATAATTTATTCCACTTTTAGTTTCATTAACAAGCTTTGTTTATCAATAAAACTTGTTGACATTATTCTTTTAACATATCCACTACAACATTTTCTTCCTTGTGTTGGTTTTTATTTAATTTCTGATCTTGAAACATGTGACATTGTCATGGTGAGAAGGCTTTCAAGCCAATCATACCAGATGAGTACTTGTCGAGAGACCAGAAAAATAGATGGTTAATCAAAAAGGGGCAGCAGCACTCCAAAAGTTGTAAGGGAAGTCCAGATGATTGACTCGGATATTACTCAACATGGCAACTATGATGCAACTGCTTCATGACTAAAAGCAGTGGAAAACTGGAGCCATAACTTCCAAGAACATGCAACTCTCACTGTACAATTTATGATGTACTGATGGATCACTCCCATGGAAGGTTCTCCAGTGGTAAAATAAACTCCTCTTCGAAACTGCAAGTGGGGATGGGATGGACTGCATGAGAGAGGGGTGTCTCCCCTTCAAAGAATCTGCACCTTTGGGATATGTTACTTCAATCCTCACAATTAACTCTATACACTTCCAACATTGCTCCGTGAATTCAACCCAGTTCTCCTTATGCCCACAAAAAATGCTCTATACCTTGGTGCTCCTCACAATTGGGGGATGGTAACACACATGCCATTTTGCTTATTAATGCCAGGGCAGCTACTGATCATGCCATTACTGCTTGTAGCACAAGATTTAAACTTACTATCTGCCAGGTCTTCATAATAGAAATGCAGTGTGCAACTTTTTGATCTGCCCTTGTATTTTATTCATTCATACTTAGACGAATGATATACTATTCTGCATTGGTCATTTACAGAATATCATCATCTTAAACCATCTCCATTTGCCTGGATGTGGAGTATGAGCCCCCTCCATCTCGTCCTGTCCCTGTGCCACTTTTCTTCCTTTAACTTGTCCCAATCATGTCCTCTGCTGTACATCCTTCTTCACTAAGTGAGTCCACTTTCTTTTCAGTCTTCCCATAGACTGATTTCTTCACTAGATTAGTCCACTTTCTTTTCAGTCTTCCCATGGGCTGATTTCCTTCTGCCTCTCTTTCAAGTACCCTCCTTTCAGTTCTGTTTGTCGGCATCTTCTTCATGTGTTCAGACCACTTCAGTCTCAATTCCTGGATATTGCTGAGGGGGGAATCTCCTGTTCCCACTTTGTCTCTAATCTTCTCAATCCTGATCTTATCCTTCCTGGTCTTCTCTACCATGGTGTGACGAATTTCATTTCAGCTGCCTGGAGTTTAGAATACACCGTTTATTAATGATCATGCATGTTTTTGCTTCATACAAATTTTTTCCCAATTATACCCAGTCATATATATTGTATATGAATGGAACTTAAAATATTATGTGTGGAAAATTTTGTGTTTGTCTATGCATTTGAGAGACATCCCAAGTAATGGGGAAACTCAAGAAAGGTATATTTGGAGGAAAATATATTGGACACAAAATGCCTACCATTACACTGAGAGATTTCAACATTGATCCTCACCACAATCAAAAAGTGTTAATTGCTATGAAAAAACAATTCAGTTTAGATCTTGTCTCCACTCAGACACTGACTATGCCGGGCAACACATTCATAGACCTCACCTTAGTTCCAAATGTCGATTGAACTTAAACCTTACATCTGTTACTTCTCGTATCAATAGGATCATTCTTCAGCATTCCTCATCATCATTTGCTGCATCACCATTTACCCAATAATAGGTAAACTAATCTATAGTCATGGTAATTTTAAAATGATATTCAATAAATATTATTACACACAGGGTGGAAGAATGGCTGGAAGAGAAGTGCAAGGATGTTGAAGGTTGTATATGGTTGTAGAAAAGATAGAGGCTGCATTCAGGAAAATCAAGGAAACCTTAGGAGAAAGGAAAACTAAATGTATGAATATCAAGAGCTCAGATGGAAAATCACCTCTAAGGAAAGAAGACAAGGCAGAAAGAAATATATTAAACAGTAACCTTCTTTATTATCAAGGGAAAGAAGTAGATGATAAGGTTCTGGAAAAAGAAGAGGCTGTTGTTGCTGATGAAATGGGAAACCCAGTTTTGAGGTCAGAATTCGACAGAGCTTTGAGAGACCTAAGTAGGAACAGGACATGATTAAAGCTGCTAGTCCACCAGGAATACAGTGGCTGTATAGAGTTCTCAGAACAATATGGAAGGATAATGAAATACCTGAAGATTTGACAAAAGGGGTGATAGTTCCTATCTTTAAGAAAGGGAGTAGAAGGAAAAGTGAAAATTATAGAGGCATTACCCTCCTATCACACGGCCTTAAAATTATGGAGAAGATCATTGAAGCCAGAGTAAGGGATATACTAGAGCCTATCTTAGAAGAGGAACAACATGGTTTTAGGACTGGAAGAAGCACAACAGATCTGATATTTGCTTTTGAGGATGTTGGCAGAGAAACACTGGGAAAGAGGAAAAGACCTAATTATTGTGTTTATGGACCTTGAAAAGGCGTATGATAATGTTCCTAGATCAACTATTTGGAAAAGTCTTAGAAAACTTGGTGTACCGGAGTACCTTATTAGGAAGATCCAAATGCTATATAGTAATTGTAAAAGCTGTGTCAGAATTGGAGATGGTCACTCTGAATGGTTCAATACAACCAAAGGAGTACAACAGGGAAGTGCCTTGTCACCACTTCTATTCATAGCAGTTATGGATACCATTTTAAAGGAACTAAAAGGAAAAGGTAATAAAGATCTTCAGGCTCTGGTGTTTGCAGACGATGTGGCAATGTGGGATGAAACAGAGGAGGGAGTGCAAAATAATCTGAATGCATGGTGTAAGAAGTTTGATGATTATGGAATGAAATTGAACCCATCAAAAACAGTAGCATTAAAAATCAGCAGACATTATACAGAATGCAACATAAAAATACAGGACCACCAAGTTGAAGTAGTACACCAATTCAGTTATTTAGGAAGCGTAATCGCTAGTAATAACAGAGCTGAGATAGAAATAACAAACAGAGTAACCAAAGGCTCTAACTTTTACAGCATCGTTAGACACCTACTATGGGATCAGAAAGTCCCACAAAGAACAAAAATGACCCTGTACAAGTCGTATTTCATTCCTATCCTTACATATTCTCTGGAAACCTGCACACTAACATCAAAGGATTATAGTAGGATTCAAGCCTGTGAAATGAAATTTCTTAGAACTGCCCTCCAAAAGACCCGACTTGATCATGTGAAAAATGATGAGATCCGATCTAACCTAGGTCTAAATGAATCGATGGAGGAAAGAGGTCATCTAGACTTAAATGGTTTGGGCATGTTAAACGAATGAATAGCACAAGGTTACCATGTGCTTATTTGGAAAAGAGAATAACAGGTAGAAGACAAGCTGGAAGACCAAGAAGAAGATGGATGGACCAACTGAGGGAAGACGTGGAGAGAAGAGGATGGAATTGGGAATCTGTCTTGGACAACGAAATGTTTTTGAATAGGCAACTTTGGAAGACGCTCGTTTTCAAACACCCTACCCGGCTCGCTGGAAGGGCAAACCGATGATGATGAAAATAGGTGCAATGAGTATGGTATGAAAATTAGCCTTTCCAAGACTAAATCGATGTAAGTAAGAAATCCAAGAAAACTGAATGTCAGATTGGGGATGCAAAGCTGGAACAGGTAGATATTTTCAAGTATTTAGGATGTGTGTTCTCCCAAGGTGGTATTATACTAGGTGAGATTGAATCAAGGTGCAGTAAAGCTAATGCAATGAGCTCGCAGTTGCGATCAACAGTATACTGTAAGAAGGAAGTCAGCTCCTGGATGAAACTATCTTTACATTGGGCTGTTTTAGGACCAACTTTGCTTTACGGGAGTGCAAGCTGGGTGGATTCAGGTTTTCATAAGTTAGAAGTAACAGACATGAAAGTAGCGAGAATGATTGCTGGTACAAACAGGTGGGAACAATGACAGGAGGGTACTCAGAATGAGAAGATAAAGGATAAGTTAGTAATGAACAAGTTGGGGTCAGAAGGCCAGTGCCTCAACCGTCTGAGACACTTAGCCCGGTATCCCAGGAAGAAAAGTGTGCTGAGATGATTTTAATAAAAGAGTAATTAAGACATCATTCCAAACTTTCATTTAGTCCAGAGGAAAGTGCCTACTTGTCCCAAGCTTTTGAGTACCATCAAGGATAAAATCAACTTTTCTAGGGGCGTTCACATCTTAAGGTGAATTTTGAAGGATATCGGATTAAAGTGGAAAAAGTGTCAGTGTTCCAGAAAATATTTAACTGAAGTCCAAATACTGTCAGTTGGTGCTGTTGGTATTTAAGAGCTATATAACATCATAGGAAAGATCATTATACCGTTGTTTATATCGATGAAACATGGGTGAATAATGCTTTAACATTTAATAATTGTTGGCAAAATGACAATGAACCTGGAATCATGATCGACACAAGCTCATTGAACAGCTTCATAGTTGTACATGCGGGATCTCAAGATGGATTTTTCGATGGTGCATTTACTTACTAATTTTGAAGGCCGGAAAATCATCAGCAGGAGATTATCATGGTCACATGAATGCAAAAAATGTTGAAAAGTGGATTTGTGAGAAGCTGTTCTCAAATCTCCCCAAGATAGCACTATAGAGCTAAATTTTCAAGTCCCAAGATATTAGACTGCAGGCTTTCGGTGCAATCTGCCATTAAGACCAAATCATGAGCATAGGCCAGACTGCTTACTACATTTCCACCTGAGTCCCTCCCTGCCACTTCATACATTTCAGCAGATGAGCTGTCTAAAATGTGAACAACCCCTATAGGTACCTTGAACCAAGAACTCATTGTACCATCAATTCTCATTGTAGCTCAATTGTCACATAAATGTGTTTAATTGATTTTTAAAATTACTGTTAATCCCATAGTCCCCCAGTACGACGAACATGTTTTCCCTCAGTCCTCTGTCGTATGCTTTCTCTAGATGTACAAAACATAAACGTTCCTCTTGTACTACTTTTCAGTTACCTGGCGCATACTGAAAATCTGATCCTGACAGCTCCTCTGTAGTCTGAATCCACACTGGTTTTCATCAGACTTCCTCTCAACCACTGATCGCACCCTTCCTTCCAAGATGCCAGTGAATACTTTTCCTGGTATACTGTTCAATAAGATTCCTCAACAGTTGTTGCAATTCTTCTGGTTCCCTTGCTTATTCTGTAGATAGGTGCAATTACTGCTTTTGTCCAGTCAGAAGGTATCTTACTAACACTATGTTAATTTTATTATTCTATGAAGTAATTTCATCCCTGCCATCACACTGTGTTTCACCATTTCAGGTCTAATTTCATCTATTCCTGCTGCTTTATGACAATGGAGTTTATTTACTGTCCTTTCTGCTTTATCAAGTGTAATTTCACCAACATAATTGTTCTCCTCCCCGTGAGCTTGGTTGTTTGCGACGTCACCAAGAGGATTTCCTTTTACATTGAGAAGATTTTCAAAATATTCCTTCTGCCTCTCCAGTGATTCCCTGGGATCTATTATTATGAGTTCACCTGAAATACCCATACGCTATTTGTTTCCTTTTTCCCTCTCTTCCTAAGATTATTACTGTCCAGAAAGATTTTCTAGCTGCTTGACCTAACTTTCTATGGCATTACTAAAATCTTCTCACAACTTCTTTTTGGATTCAACAACTATTTGTTTCGCTCTGTTTTTTACATCTACATACAATTCTCTGTCTGCATCAGTCCCTTTTTTGGAGCCATTTCTGATTCCCCTTCTTTTTACATTTGCAAACTGCTCTCACTTCATTATTCCACCAAGAAGTTTGCTTTTTCCCTTCTTACAGTTTTTTTCAGGCATTCCCTTACTATTTCTACTAGAGCATCCCTGTATGCCACCAATTATCTTTTTATATTCTGAACCTGCTTACTGTCCATAGTTTGGAACTTTTCACTGATCATATCTATGTACTTCTAATTTCCTTGTCCTGGAGATTTTCTACCCTTATTCGTCTGCAGACAGATTTCACTTTCTCTATCCTAGGCATAGAGATACTTCACTTCAGATAGTGGTTTGTATCATTGAAAAATCTCCGGAAAACTTGCACATTCCTAACAGATTTCCTGAATTCAAAGCCGGTTAAGATATAGTCTATTATTGATTTGGTGCCCATACCCTCCCATGTGTAGCGGTGAATAGCTTTATGCTTGAAGATTTTATTCATAACTGCTGAACCCATACTAGCACAGAAGTCCAGCAAATGCTTCCCTTTCATATTGGCTTCTATATCTTCCCCATATTTACCAATCACCCTTTCATATCCTCCAGTTTTATTTCAAACTCTCGCATTGAAATCGCCCATTAGCCCTATCCTATCCTTGCGTTTGATGCAAGAGAATTGCAGCTGTGATTGTGTAGCTCTAGAAGCCCCTTTGTCCACAAGCTTGCATTTTTTTAAAACATTGTACTTCACAGTCACAGTATCATCAGGTGGCTTCTAGCTGCAGGACGCTCAGTGTCATTGGTGAACTGCACCACACATAAGTGGCATATGTCTGGACTGTGTTGAACTTACAAAATTTTAAGATGATGGCGTTTACAACTAATAGATTTGAAAGTTGTAATTGCTTGTATTCTTGAGATGCACTTTTATTGCTTAGATGTCCACTTCTGTAGTGTATAAATAGGCTTACTAGCCAATCTTTCAGGCCCAGGTTTGATTCCTGGTACTACTAGAATAAGATTGGCTGGAGGACAGTATGTAGTTGAAGAGGTTCATACAGCTCACCACCATTGCATGTGTGCCTGAAAAGGGTTGCACCCCCTGAAGCCACTAATTTGGTACAGTTCCTTGTCTAACCTGGTTATCATGCTGGCCTTTGGTCCAAGGGGTCCCAGGTTCATTTCCTGGCTGGGTCAGCGATTTTAACCTTCATTGCTTATTTCCTCTAAAATATTTATCAGAGTCTGTAAGTGACTTCATCAGTCCTTCTATTCTCATGTGTCAACTACAGGTTGCTTTCTTGCAGAATGAGACCAAACTTCGAAATAAAATAATATTTAAAACAATATTTTCCAAGGTAGATATGGACTTAGTGTTTTCTATACAAATGACTTACTCGTACGAAGAAGTGTTTGAAGAGATCCTTGGTTGATACCTCGCCCACTGTCTGGCAGTCGTTGAACAAGTTCATATTCAGATGAGTGAAACTGTTTATCACTAGATTCACTTACTTGAATCACACTACCTAAAGATATGATGTGTCTGTTGAGAGCATTTTCCATCAGTCCATCATTCTGCCAGGAGCAGTCCTTAGTTTTATAAACAGGGGAATAGTATCTTTCCCAGTCTTTTTTGTCAATAGAAGAAATTGTGGTTCTTGTTATAACTTCAAGCTTGTGAAGGAAATGTGTGCAGTAACATCAATTTTCTGTGCAATCCTCTTTGTCTTTGCCCAAACCAATTAAATGGCATTAATCTAGCAAATCTACAGTAAGGTGGCAAATGAATTATGTCATGTCCACATGACTTAAAAAGTTCACCAATCTGGAATATTTTCTCAGGACCTTTATTAATTTAAATTAAATGGAAGTGCTCTGATTTCCTCATGTCTTCACTGTATGCCACTTTTATCATTCTATAATTTCCAGCAGCTCATCATTTTCTTAACTGAATACTTCAGATGGTTGGGGGAAGGTTTTTGTTACACACATTAACACAAAGCATTATCTAGCTCTATAGTGCTATCTTGGGGAGATTTGAGAACAGCTTCTCACAAATCCACTTTTCAACATTTTTTGCATTCATGTGACCATGATAATCTCCTGCTGATGATTTTCCGGCCTTCAAAATTAGTAAGTAAATGCACCATCGAAAAATCCATCTTGAGATCCCGCATGTACAACTATGAAGCTGTTCAATGAGCTTGTGTCGATCATGATTCCAGGTTCATTGTCATTTTGCCAACAATTATTAAATGTTAAAGCATTATTCACCCATGTTTCATCGATATAAACAACGGTATAATGATCTTTCCTATGATGTTATATAGCTCTTAAATACCAACAGCACCAACTGACAGTATTTGGACTTCAGTTAAATATTTTCTGGAACACTGACACTTTTTCCACTTTAATCCGATATCCTTCAAAATTCACCTTAAGATGTGAACGCCCCTAGAAAAGTTGATTTTATCCTTGATGGTACTCAAAAGCTTGGGACAAGTAGGCACTTTCCTCTGGACTAAATGAAAGTTTGGAATGATGTCTTAATTACTCTTTTATTAAAATCATCTCAGCACACTTTTCTTCCTGGGATACCGGGCTAAGTGTCTCAGACGGTTGAGGCACTGGCCTTCTGACCCCAACTTGGCAGATTCGATCCTGGCTCAGTCCGGTGGTATTTGAAGGTGCTGAAATACGTCAGCCTTGTGTCAGTAAATTTACTGGCACGTAACTGAACCCCTGAAGGACTAAATTCCAGCACCTCGGCATGTCCGAAAACCATCAAAGTAGTTAGCTAGACATAAAGCAAATAACATTATTATTATTTATTATCTTTCTTGGGCTCTGGGCATTGCATCCATGGGGTTGATAGTGATGTATCACCAGCTACTGTTGTGTCCTTGTGGATCCTACTCACTGTACTAACTGAAATTCCAGTGTAATTGGATGCATGCAATTTGACTTGCTCAGTAAGTGTTTCAGTTGCAGGGAGAGAAAGCTGCTCCCCCATGTCCCACCTCATATCCCGCCATTCCACTCTCCAGCTCGCATTTATACATCTTCATTATAAACAGTTATTACTTCCAGAATTCATTGTGTGCAGGTCTTTGAATTTAACTCCATAGGCCCCTAATTCCAACTAGATCTGTAGCCTCATTTTGTTCCACACCTCGTATCATTCAGTAATTAAACACTGGGTCTAACAATCTTTGCCTTGATCTCCCTCCACTTAACTACAATGACGAAGTTCATTTTTATACTAGGTAGGTAACTTACCTTACTCAGTTTACCTCACATGACCCCACCACTAAAGCTGGTTTATGTGTATAGCTTCATCATGTTTATTCTTAGCTTAGCCTTTATCTCTATATTTTGAGTACTCTCCTGCCATTGTTCCCACCTGTTGGTACCAGCAGTAATTCTCACTACTTTTATGTCTGTTTCTTCTCATATATGAATAAGATATCCCTAGTCCACCCAACTTTTGCTCCCATACAGCTAAGTCAGTCTGTTAAAACACCAATGTAAAGATCGTTTTATCCAAGAACTCGTGCCTCTCTTACAGAACACTGTTGATCACAACTGCAAGCTCACTGCATTAGCTTTGCTGCACTTTGATTCAATTTTACCTAGTACCGTATACTATCATCCTGAGAGAATAGAATGCACATCCTAATTACAAGAAATGATCCAGCTATTCCAGTTTCATATTCATGACCTGAGTATTAAGCCCTCTTATGATTCTTTCCTACTGACATCACTTTTGTCTTAGCAAGGTTAATTATCATATCATACTCACTGCAGCTCCTTTAAGCTCCCAGTCATTAGCCTTCAGGGTTTCAGCACAGACTTCCATTAAGACCAGGTCATCGGCATAGGCCAAACTTGCTTACTACATTTCCACCCAACTGAATCCCTACTGTCATTTTATACCTTTTAGTAAATGATCCATGTATACTATGAACATTATGGCTGTGACAGCTTTGAACCAAGAACTCATTCTATCATCAGTTCTCCCTGGAGTCCATCTTTTCACTTTGTACTCTGTCATATGCCTTTTCTAGATCTACAAAACATAAACATGACAGTCTATTCCTCTCATGACACCTACCAGTTACTTGATGCTTACCAAAAATCTAGTCTTGACAGCTCCTCTGTATTTGAAATCACACTGGTTTTCTTCCAATTTACTTTCCATCACACTCTTTTCCAAAATGCTTGTGAAAACCTTGCCTGGAGATATACCTTGATAGTTGTTTCAATCCTGTCTGTTTCCTAGCTTATAAATGAGTCAGTTTACTGTTTTCATCCTATCAAAAGGTACTGGTACCTTCTTCTCATTCCATGCTAATCGTATTTATCTCTCAAGCCATTTCGTCCCTTCCCACTATATTTCACCATTTCAAGTCTAATTTCATCTATTCCAGCTGCTTTATAACAATGTAGTTTATTTACCATCCTTTCCACTTCCTTGACCATAATTTCACTGCCTTAGTTGTTCTCCCTATGGACTCCATTGTTTGGGACTTCAGGAGAAAGATTTCAAAATATTCCTTCCATCTGTCTGTTAATTCTCTAGAATCAACAATGAATTCACCTGATTTATCCCAACACACTATTTCTTTCCCTTTTCCCTCCCTTTCAAAGATTCTTTATTACAGTCCGGAAAGATTTCCCTGCATTATCATCAAGTCTTTCCAGGTTATTACTGAAATCTTCCTACGATTTCTTCTTCAAAGCTCTCTCTCTCTCTCTCTCTCTCTCTCTCTCTCTCTCTATTCCCACTCCCCTCCTCCCTCTACTTACAATTCCATATTTACACCACTTCTTATATGAAACCGTTTTTGATGCACGTTCTCTTTACATTTACAAGCTACCCTGACTTCATTATCCCATCAAGGTGTTCGCTTTTCCTCATCTTTGCGCACATTTGTAGGCATTCCTTTTCTGTTTCTGCTACAGCATCCCTATATGCATTTTCTAGATCTACAAAGCCTAACTGTCTATTCCTCTCATGGCACCTTTCATTACTTGACGCAGTTAAATCTTGCATGGAAATTGCCCATTAGTACTATCCTGTCCTCGCTGTTGATTCTAACTGTTATGTCACATTGCTTCGTAAAACTGTCCACTATCCTTTCTACATTCTGAACCTGCTGACGTTCTATTTGATGGAACTTGTCACTAATTTGTCTAATTTCATCATCCTGAAGATATCTACCCGTATCTGTCTGAAGACAGACTTAACTTTCTCTACCCTAGACCTAGTTATAGGACTGCAGATCGGGAGTTCAAGGAAATCAAAAAAGTACAGTGATTATAAAAGGTAACCAAAAAAAATTTGGTCTGTTTTCAAGTGTCAGACACAAGACAGTACACAGCAAATATGACTTACTTCTAGTATATAAGTAATAATAATAACAACGTAAACGTTTCCACCTTTTCAATACTAAAATATATTCACAAAATTATAAATTACACGGTACTAGTTTCGACCCATCTAGGGGTCATCATCAGCCGTATTGGAGTAAAGATCACTTTTGGCGAAATCCTAAGAAAATGTTATTTTAAAGAATAACAAGTGAAATGAGATGTTATTATGGTAACAAAGAATAAAGTATAAATGGGGTGTTGTAAAAATTATAATCATGGAAATCAGTAAGTTCTTGTATTGAAATGACATATATAAAATTATATATGGCTTAGGAAGAGGGCTTAAGGTGGGGCTGAAGGGTGCGGAAGAAAGTGTAATTGTCTTGGAAAAGTACCTTTGATTAAATTTGGGATTGAGTTTAGGTTGGCTGCATTATTGTTTCTGAGGAAAGTGATAAATAGATCGAAGAGTATGTTGGGTTTCTCTGAGATTTCATTGAGATTGTGACTGGCATTAAAGTATTGGTCTAGGTGTATGTAGTAATTTTCCATTATGTTGAGTAAAGGGCCCTTGTTTGCTAATACGAGGATGTCCATGTCTTGTTCAATATTGGTGAAATTATGGTTATAATCTTGCATGTGTTGGCCGATGGCTGAAAACCTGTTGTATTTTATTGCGTTAGTGTGCTCGTGGTATCTGATAATGAAGTTTCTCCCGGTTTGCCCGATGTAGGTTTTTTTACAGGTGGTACATTTATAATTTTGTGAATATATTTTAGTATTGAAAAGGTGGAAACGTTTACGTTGTTATTATTATTACTTATATATTATTCTCAGTTCAATACGGACCAAAAACATGAAATTCATAACCATTAATTACCTCTAGTCCTCAAAGTAATCCCCATTGGCTTCCAGTACCTGTTCCCAATGTGTTCCAACTGTGCAATGTCCTGGCAATAATCTTGGATGAAAAGAAGTGCACAAGTGCCTCCCGTACACCCATGGGGAAGATGGATTGTCCAGAAAATGAAAAAGGTGGTAATCTGTTGGCGCTAGATCTGGGAAGTAGATGGGATGGTACAGGGTCTCCTAGCCAAGTCAGTGTATGGTCTCCCTGGTGACCTGCGCCACATGTGGCTAAGAGTTGTGCAGGAACAGTACACCCTTGCACTTAACCAATGCTGGCTGCTTCAGTACCCGTTGCACACTTTCCAACTGCTGCGAGTACAGGTCCGTGATGATGTTTTAGCCTGGTCGTAGAAGCTCGTAGTGCACCACTTTGGGACTAGCCCACCATATACAATGAAATGAAACATGGACGTTTATTACATTTTAAGATTGTAATATATGACAAACTCAAAGGAAGTGGTTTCTAATGATTGTGAATGTACTATTTTAATTGTTAGTGTAAGCAACTGAGGATGATCCATGTATCAAAACTAGTATTGCAATTTAGATGTAAATAAATTTTTACAACATGTATAGTATTGATTAGGTGGGAATATCAGGAAACTTTGCAATGGTGAGTCACCTTATGCAGAGTCAGATCTTGCATTGGCGCAGAGATGGTCAGGCAGTGTTCAGCACTGAGTCCCATTGTGACGACTTATGTGTGGCATGCTTGAGTGAGTCATACAGGACTCAAGTTTCATCACCAGTGAACACACTATCAAATATGGTTGCATTGCAATGTCTTGAAAGCAACTATTAACAGGCTGTCACTCACTGTTCCTTGTTGGTGTCCGACAGTATGCATGGTGCCCATTTGTTCAACTTGTATGCCTTCCATATGCAGTCCAGGTTAAGTCTGACTGTTTCTTCAGACACTTGGAAGTGTGTGGCAAGCTGACCACACATTTGCTACTGTCCTCTTTTATGGCCTTGTGCAAGGCTTTGTTATTCAGCACCTGGGGTGGCCACTGTGGGTGTCATCAGAGAGGTCAATCATCCAAGTTGATGACCTTTGTGAACCAGCACCTGGCAGTGCGTTCATGTACAGCAGTCTCTCCACAGGCTTGGCATTTGTGGCGACGTGATTCGGCTTCGGATAGACGTACTTTAAAGTTGTAAACCAAATGGCCCCAAACAAGTTGCATTGACACATCCGTTTCTCTGTGTTGCTGTTTATGCTATAACTGCTGCAACTGCACACTTCACATTCCCAGACCAAGGACTAAGCCCCGTCTCCCACGCTGGCCACATTTCCACTAGGTGGAACACTTCTGCCAGCATCTGGGGCTTTTCTTCCTTGCAGTGAGAAAAAAGGACAGAACTGTTTTGGTTACCTTGTACATTAGTGCTATTTGTTGCTTATTGTTTTTCGAAATTCGAAGAACATGAGCTAATTTGTGACCGAGTTCTTGGAGAATATTTTTTCAAAGTTATAAGGATTGCTATGATATTGGATAGATACATGTTATCTTACCTTTATTAATATAAATTTGTTTTGCACATCTTACAATGTGATGTTTTCACTTGATTATTGAAAGTGAGTAATTTCTTACCTTGATCAGAGAAGTGCGATTTTTAATTGCTGCGTACAAGTGATAAAATTCTTTCTTTTCAGAATTTGTGGAGTGTGCATAGCCAGCTTGTTGGGAGTGGTGACTGATAGAAGACCTTGCATCACTGTTCTGTTTTGCCTTATGCTTTGTGCCTTTCTTTGTACAGCTGTAAGTCAGTTAAACATGTTTCAGGTAGATTTAACCCGTGAACAATAGAAAGAAAGAGAAAATGGTGAGTAGGAAAGAAATTTACCCCTTTCCTCATGTTCTTTCTCTACTTCATTGATGGTGTGAAGCTATAATACTTTGATTTAGTGCTTGCTATAGAAAAGTCTTTCCTTTCATTTTTATATTCTAATAATTCCATTCAAAATAGATGGTTATGGTTGTTTTAAAATCAGTTTTTCATACCTGTTATATAAAATATAATTAATCTTTCAATTTCAGTGAAAGAAACAAACATAATGCTAAGAAAACTGTATATTCAATTTTGAGAATATTATTTTGCATTAGAATGTAATTATCTTCCTTGTGTTTGGCATGATATGAGTCTCTCAGTATTTTCTACAATTAATTTTACTTGAATTTTCTTTTTTATCAGTGTTAGAATTATAAAATGAAAGTATAAACTGACAGGGTTACCGTGAAAGTTAGCTCGAAACAGATGAAGATAAGTATAAAATATAATTTTCTGCACCTTATATTTTATTCCATGATTGCAAGTACCAGTAGCATAATTTGTAGCCTTTCTTTTGATGTCAGTGGAGATAAAATTTTACTTCTATCAAATTTGTTCCATATTATATATTTAAAATATTGTCTGAATTCTCTTGACAATATATTTTCATTATAGTATATATCCAAAAGTTTGTATCCCAGGTATCATATATGATGAAACTGTAATTATGGCTTATCTGTGCTGTATTTTTTTATAACATGGTATTTAATGAAAATCTGCAATCTTAGTATATTGTGCAGTGTCCATAGGGGTGGTATTACAGTTTTCTATTTTTTTAGTCGTGTATAAAGGGGCATCAGACTTAGGGTGTCTGCATGGTATGAGAAAACAAATGTTATCTTCTCCAATGAGCAATAATTCCTTGAAATCATTGGAGAGATTTTGTGAGTACTTGCATAGTATTTTGTATAATACTACAGGATGTATGTGCATCTGATTTTTTAGATTTTACAACTACTATGATGATAATCTTCAATGTAATTACATTAGGGGTAATATTCTTTTTGTTGACATCCTATCCACATTGTCCTGTATGTCAAAAACATTAACCGATGTATTGAATTTTTACATTGTTATTTGCTCATAAACATAGATAGTATGGAAAGAAGTTTTGAAGATTTCATATTTATTATTGATACATATGTTGCGATAAACTAGTAATTACCAATGTATTTTCCATTTTCTATTAAACTGACTGATGGACAGACAGATGTTTGGTTTTAAGGGATAACTACAAAGTCATATGCTGTGTAATGAGGTAGGGACCGTGGTGTCGTAATAGGGTGAGAGTCTCTAGCATTACTGAAGATACAGAGCCAGGAGTCATAAGATGCACTTTGGTCCCCAAAATGTCCCCCAGAGAACAAGTTGATCATGGGAGTTTGGATAGGAAAGATGAAAGAAGTAACCCAAGAATAAATACAGGTTTTGCCAGCTTAGGCATTATGTCAGTTATAAGATCTTGGAAAGTTAAGAAAAGTATATTCCAGGAAAGTTGTACCTATACATATGATTAATTATAAAAGCTTGTTATAAAATGTGCTATTTTGGGGTCATTCTTAATGACACCACAGGAGAACATGGAGAAATTTATGCATAACTGTAATTGTGCTCTGTTACCTGTGCTGATGACATTCCACTGGCAGAACTGTGACAAAACTGTGTGTGAGCTGTAAGAAACACTTCCAAGAAGAAAGGATTTGTTGTATCCATAGTATAATGAAAAACTTATGTTCTATTAGACCATCTCATTTTCTTTGAGTGCCATTTACCAACCCTAAACAAGAGAGATTTGCATACATCTAAAAAAAATGTATACATATATATATATATATATATATAAATTAAAACCAAGAAATAGCAGATGGATTGCATAGCCATCAATACTGAGAACATCTCTTGCCCATGAACTAGGTCTGTGGGAGAATATACTGTGGGTGAACAATGTACTGGATTAAAGAACCAGAATAGCTGCTAGTTGTCTTCAGCAACCTTCTGTCAGTAAAACCTATCTGTTATTAAGTAAATGTTCCACCATGCATATGAAGTTATTCCATAAAATCTTAACATGACAATGACTAATATAATCTAATTGTAGACGTTGTTCCTACATAAACTTCATTCATAGGAAACTACTTGAATGACAAGGCTGATTATCTAGTACATGCTTAATAAATTCACTGACCACTTGAGATTCAGGATGCTGATGTGAGTTTATCTTATATTTGTGTACTAAAATAACTGTCAGTTAGGACACTCTTAAGAAATGAAGCAATGATAACATCATGGTTATAGCACATCATTAAATGCCTTACTAGTGGGATACATACAGTGCTCTAGCTATTCTTAGAATAGATGACTGCAGAATGTCACAGTGTGCAAGGAAGAAAATTTTATTAAAATAAGCAAGTCAGTTATCTGGAGGAACCATGCAGAATAGCACAAAATCAAGCTAGAATTTGTCCATTTCTACTCTGGAAGAATGAGAGTATTGATAAAATACATCAACTGAATGTAATTATCTTCATTACCTTCTTCAACCTCTCATTTAGAAATCCTGTATTGGTATATCGTAGTTCCATAACAAGTAAATAAATTTCAAATTATGGTTAGTTATAAGTTTTATTTTCTCTTTCCTGCATAGGGCAGCTGAGAGAGAAATGTTCCTCACCATGTTTCTTGTGCTTCCTGATACATAGAAATTACTTAATCATACCTTAGTTAATTTATGAAAAATAATACTCGCTTCTCAGCAGTGTTGGAAGGTGTATTTCTATTTGGTTGCACATAGAAATGCTTTTATTATTTCTGCTACCAGAGTCATTTAACACTTAAGAGGTGTGCAAAAATTTATTTATGTTGTCCGAATAATCACATTCCTTGTTAAAAGCTATCAGGATGACATAAATAAGGATAGGAACATACCCTCTAATTTGAAACTTTCATCTAGCCAACTGAGGGGAAGTAATGTAATGTAATGTAATGTAGTTGTGATATCGTAATTGAACAGGTGGGAGTCTCCACGATTGTTCTGCCTTGGTCTCAATTCCATTTTTTTACTTGTGCGCATTACGAGGAGTAGAGGAAGTATTGTGTTCATGCACAACTTTGTGCTCTGATTTTTCATTTTTTATTATGATTTTTTTCATTTCATGGTACCTGACTCCAAAAAAAGTGGATTTTACAACATAACTTTAATTTAAAACAACATGGAGGGTCCTTTTGATGCAATTCAAGGGATATTTGTACAACAGACCTCATCTTAAATGGCATTACATTACAGCCCTAGTTGCATCTGGATAAAAATTGCAAGTTAGATTGTAGTTCCTATTCATTTTAATTGACATAGTCTCTTTTCATGGCCTGTGAGTATTGGACAGATTTGTTCATATATCCTGTAAATACATACTGAATATATAAATATAAATGGGGTCTTGGAATTCACACAAATAAACATGTAAGTGGTGTATGAGCCATTGGTGTGTAAATTTTAGCAAACTTATGTGATAGTACGATTACTTTTTATATTTAAATTTGGTATTGTTAAGTGTTTATTTTGACAAGCATTGTGCATGTGTATCCAGAGTCATTTTAAAGAATGCTCTTGCAGAAATGGCTGCAAACACTGAAAATAAGTTGAAGGTAGTTTTTAGAATAATGCGTATGAATTGTGAAAAATTAGATATGAAATAAATATCAGATGCAGGCTGTGGATACTCAAGGAGTAGCCTACTTTTAACACAGTCTTCTTTTTCAGAATTTTTATAACTTTTTTCTGTATGATTTTCTACATTTTCTGATGTACTTATAAGGTTTAGATCCTTTTAGGAAAGATCTTCTAATGGCATGTTTATTGCTTTTGGGGTGCTTGCAGAGAATTTGGAAGATAAAAATATCAGGGGGAAATATTTGTCATTATTTTCACTATAATCAGAGATGTACACAGGAATTTTAAGGATATAGAATCATCCTGAGAATTAGATCAAGTCAAGGAGTTACTGACATTTGCAGCTAGAGCTAGACATGTTGGACATGTAAGCAGGAAACAGGAGTGTGACGGTGCACAAAGAGAATAATATTGTATTATTACAAGTTGTTTTAAACCCTCTTGGAATAAAGTTTATTGACACTCTTAATATGATTTGTTTGTATCAGATGTATTAAATTGTTTTTTGTTCTATGGTGTCTATGTAAAAATATTTACTTAAAAAATTAAAAAGTTAACCTGGTTTTTAAAATACTGGAGAGTTATTTGCTTTTCTGTACTATTTCCTTGACAGCTGCACTGTTAAATCTGTCTTCCAGTTGTTCAGTATATTTACTGATCTAGAACCAAGACATTACATGTGGTTTTAAAGTTTGTTCTTATAACTGTATGTGTTAAGTTTCTCAGTTCCAATGTAATGTATTATACCCTTTCCTGGAGATAACAACATTGCATAGTGACACTTGGATGGTGAATATGTTACTTAGGGGGAAGTTTGAATTTTCATAAGGTAGGTTAGAGATTGAGTCCTCTCCTCCTTATTGACATTGGTTGCAGGATTGAACTAAGGTTTCAAACCCAGAGAACTTAGAGTAAAGGCTAGCCACAACATTCTTTTGTATATTTATGATAATGAACTTTCTCATTCCATCTTGGCTTGGAAGCTGTGCTGTGCAGCGTAGCAGAAATAAAGTATAGATGGGCCACAGTAACTGTGTAACGTCAGAGGCTGCTGATGCAACTGATTGCAAAAACATCAATTAAGATTTCAGCGAGCTGGTACACGTCTGCATTCACAGACGACTGCTGTCTTGCCCCTTTGCATGTTCTGTTCCCACTGTCCTCCACCACATACAGCTGTCTATAGTTATAAACCTACCAGAAGGCAAATTAATTGTCGGACATAATTGGAATATTGGAATAACAAAGATTACTTCATTAACAAATGAATAAATAATAAATAATGGTTGTAACAAAACACTAATTAATACGCACAAATTAATACTGAATCAAATGTCATTGTCATCAGCATTACATTCAGACTGGTCAAGAACTGAACTAAGTCTAACACAGTCTGGCATTCATTTACTGTTCATCGGTAGAGAATATCTTAACACATATGGATAACTAAACAGAAGAGAAAAATGATGCAGAACTTATTCGAATCTATGAAGGTAACGAATGTTTTAAAATGTCTAGATAAATCTGAAAACAATAAGTCTGCTGGTTTTAATGTTATACTATCAGCCCCCTTATTTTCAACATCAATGCCTTCACACTTAGTTTTATGGACACAGTGCTTAGATACTCCAGTTGCTTTTGAAATTCTCGCTAGAGCTGATTGCAGTGGCTTCTTTTTGCATGAACTTAGCCATTTAATAAATTATCTCCCTCACGTGTGCATGCAGCTTCTTGTTTTTTACTCTTTGAGTTCATAGGTGGCATTGTCTTAAATACAGGGTGTTTCAAAATGAATATCAGGGTTTTAAGGCTCTGAGTACTGATTACTAGAGATTAGATATAGGCACTAAAAACAGTTAAAATAGACAGGCATATAAGCTTTTAAAGTAGCCAAAATAGGCATGTAAATAGGCACTAACATGTAAAACAGGCAACAAAATAGGCATGAAAAAATACTTATAATTTAATAACACACTCAATTACTATAAAAGGAATTTATTACAAGCAACTTTCCAATGTTTTCCGGTCACAAACTTGTTCTCCTGTCAGGCAGAATGTTTTGTACTGAGAGAAAGATCTCTCAACATCACAGGAAGTGATTGGACAAAACTTCAATGAAGCCACTTCATCTGGTTTTAGTTCAACTGCTTAATCTACCTCACCTTGAAGCACCCTAGCTACTTTTACCGTCGCTTTCCTTCACAGATTCCGCTGCAGAATTCTTATGGAACTTTTTGCTGACAGCTACCTTCCCAGAGGTTCGGTCAAAACTTCCCCTGACTTATTCCACAACCTTAAATGACTCCACCAGAGGAAAGCCACTCTTCTCCAACTCAGTGATTGCTCCCGGCAGCTTGTTGAAGTTTGAAGATGCTCCAGTTTATATAGGGAGATATTAGCTTCCACCATTGCAGTGCACAGGTCTATAGAAAATCGTTGTTGGTCACTGTTCACAGTGGACTGGTAGAAAAGCTGCGTTGACACAGCTTTCTGTACTCGTGTCAAATGCATTGCAGTATTTCTATGTTGATCTATATGGTATCTTTTCACATTTGATCTGAAAAGTAATAAAATTGACTTAAATTACAATGTTCCTGTATCTTAAATTTTTACAGCTGGGCTAATTGGCAATAATGCTTAGTATAAACATGCATTTGTTTCATAAAAAAAAGAAGACTATTAGAAGTGATGTTACTGAGCTCAATAGCTGCAGTCGCTTAAGTGCGGCCAGTATCCAGTATTCGGGAGATAGTAGGTTCGAACCCCACTGTCGGCAGCCCTGAAAATGGTTTTCCGTGGTTTCCCATTTTCACACCAGGCAAATGCTGGGGCTGTACCTTAATTAAGGCCACGGCCGCTTCCTTCCCACTCCTAGCCCTTTCCTGTCCCATCGTTGCCGTAAGACCTATCTGTGTCGGTGCGACGTAAAACAACTAGCAAAAAAAAAAAAAAAGAGGTGATGTTTCTAGAAACAAAACTTTAAAGTAAGAACAAGACAGTTCGTAATTTACATAGAAATATGTCCTCAAAAATGTTCAGTTATAATCTGGCTGTTTCCTGTCGAGTTCACATGGTGAAAAAATAATAAAAATGACCTGAAACGATACCTGAGTAGTGTAGAGGACAGATCCTTCCTATATGCTTGCCAGGGACTAACCAAGCTGCCCCAAACAGTATTCTTATATAGAAGAATTAAAACGGAGGCACTATAAATCTTAGATTTATGAACATTTTATGTATTGCTATTCACCAGCCTTGGTCAGCCAGCTCAGCTGTCGTGAAGACTATTTTCTGTTGCCTGCAATAGATCCTGCATTATGTATGCCCATAAGATGCCACCCTCATTGAAAATTAGAAAACCACGTGATTTGAAATTGTCGTTGCATGTGCCCATAACTTTACTTTCTGTCACAATTTAACAAGACTCTAGATGGGATGCTAGAGCTTACGCCCCCATACTCTCTTTGCTTGCTTGCCCAGCTCCCCAACACAACAGTTACTAACTGGACCTCACCAATCCAGAGCAACGGTCTTTTCACTGGCCTGGTCTTGTAAAGATAGTCTTTGCATCCTTGTAAAACATGCTGTGACATCGTCCAAGCCATGCAATCTTGTATGTCTAGCCTCTGTGACATCATCCTAGCTGCAGCACATTGGATCTTCAACCTAGGTTTCGCGAAGGCTTGGCGGAAGCGTAATAGAGTTCACTAGAGCGTACACAGCGCTGGTGAAAGTTACTCATGATTTTTTTAAAGTTACATTTCAGTTGTAGTCCGCTTCTGTGGTGTAGTAGTTAGTGTGATTATCCGTCACCCACGGAGGCCTGGGTTCGAACCTCGGCTCTGCCACGAAATTTGAAAAGTTGCATGAGGGCTGGAACGGGATCCACTCATCCTTGGGAGATCAACTGAGTAAAAGTGGGTTCGATTCCCACCTCAGCCATCCTCGAAGTGGTTTTCCGTGGTTTCCCACTTCTCCTCCAGGAAAATGCCGGGGTGGTACCTAACTTAAGGACACGACCACTACCTCCCCTCTTCTTTGCCTGACCTTTCCAATCTTCCCATGCCTTCACAAGGCCCCTGTTCAGCATAGAAGGTGATGCTCTCTGCGCGATGTACTAATCCTCCTCCCCAGTTGTATCCCCTGACCCAAAGTCTCACGCTCCAGGACACTGCCCTTGAGATGGTAGAGATGGGATCCTTCACTGAGTGCGAAGGGGGAAAACCTACCCTGGAGTGTAAACAGATTAAGAAAGAAAGAAAAAAATATATTTCAGTTGTAAATCACTATTTTCACAGGAAGTGAATCAGAGTTCAAACTATCGATTTTTAATTTTCATCCTCTCCGAGACAAGAGACCACCGGTGTTCTAACTCTTCGTTCAGTAATTAAATGATTATTTACATTTTAGCAATATAAATTATTGAAAGTTCACGACTATACAGCATTGCAACAGAACAACTTTCCACAATACGTAAATTAATAGGCCTATAAATGCTACAATGAAATGTGATCGTAGTTCAGTCACAAAAAAAAGATAAAAGGAACAAACAAACTTGCCTCTTTACAGCAAGCTTGGCAGAAGATTACCCTTCCATCCATAGTGAAACTGGGATCCCCTGTGATCCACCGCTTTAGCCAGTAGGACTTCGACAATTTTTCTTCGCAATTACAATTTTTTTTACGTCACACTGACACCGATAGGTCTTATGGTGACAATGGGATGGGAAAGGCCTAGGAGTGGGGAGGAAGTGACCGTGGCCTTAATTAAGATACAGCCCCATCATTTGCCTGGTGTGAAAATGGGAAACCACAGAGTACCATCTTCAGGGCTGCCTACAGTGGGGCTCGAACCCACTATCTCCCGGATGCAAGCTCACAGCTGCGCGCTCCTAAGCACACAGCCAACTCGTCCGGTGATTTTTCTTTGGGCATTGCCACAGACACACTTCTTCTTCACAATAAATCACAACATGTTCTGAAAATAAAGTGCATGCGTACAACAGTTCACATCGAGGAGGAGGTACAAGGGATATGGGTTATGCAAAGTAGTTCGATGTTGATTTGTTCTCGCATATGCCTTAGAAGGTTGGAGGGGTTGAAGGCTTCGATGTCAAATTGGCCTTGATTCTCTTGACTGAAATTTCCCAAGAACTATTTCTGGTGACTTCGGAGAATTTCCATTTTTGTTCGTGGGGTAAACAGGTCTTCAGAAATGAGAAGATAATTCTGTCGAGCACATCAGTTACAATATAATGCACTGGAAGAAAATTGGCTTCTTTAAAATAGATTCAAAAGGCATCAAATGGGCAATTATACTCCGAATAGGCACAAACCCCTGAAACAGGCATTTAAAGGCACAATAAAACCAACAAAATCTAGCTTAAAGGACCTTAAAATGGATTTATATCTCAAAAGCCTACGTTTCTGAACACAGGAATAAATAGGCAAATAGGCAAATTCCCGTCTCTACTTATTACATTGAACTTACAAATATAAGTAATACATTTTAAAAAAAAAGAGCAACTCAGACAATTTGTTCTACAAGTGTTAATTCCTGTGCACATAACTAGTTCCTCTGTTTTCCATTACTAAGCGCTTTTGTATCTGTGCGCATGCACTGACTGGTTCCTGTGTCTAGTAGCTAGTAGCAAAGTTGGCAAGTGAGGAACAGAAAGCTTTTTCTGTTTTAGAGTTTGCAAGAACTGAATCTGTAGTTACAATGCAACGTGTATTCCGCATTAAGTTCCATTGTAATCCTCCAAGTGATAATAACGTCCATAGATGGTATTGTAAGTTTGAAGACGCAGGCTGTTTTTGCAAAGACCAGGCAAGTTGGCCATGCGGCTGTGAGCTTGCATCCGGGATATAGCGGGTTCGAATCCCACTATCGGCAGCCCTGAAGATGGTTTTCCGTGGTTTCCCATTTTCAGACCAGGCAAATGTTGGGGCTGTACCTTAATTAAGACCACGGCCGCTTCCTTCCGACTCCTAGGCCTTTCCTATCCCATCGTCGCCATAAGACCTATCTGTGTCGGTGCAGCGTAAAGCCACTAGCTAAGTTTTTGCAAAGGGAAGAGTACCGGACGACCAACAAATGAAGCATGTGTTGAACAAGTGAGAGAGTCCTTTACGCGTAGCCTGAAGAAATCAGTTTGGAGGGCTAATTATGAATTAGCAGTTCTATGGCATCAGTGTGAAGAGTTTCATGGAGGCGATTAAAACTACGTACTTATCGATTACAGTTGGTACAAGCTCCAAGGCATACAGACTACGATTTATGTGCCAAATTTGCAAAGGATATGTTGCTGCATGACGATGAGGATTTTCTGGATTGTGTTGTATTCGGTGAGAAATCAACATTTCACCTAAGTGGACATGTGAACACTCATAATGTGCGCATCTGGGTGTCAGCATATCCTCACGAGATGGTACAGTTGCACCGTGACTCCCCTAAATTGAATGTTTTATGTGCCATATCCCAGCAGAAAGTTTATGGGCCATTCTTTTGCGCTGAAGGAACTGTAACTGGTGTTTCTCACCTTGATGTTCTTGAACAATGGCCCTTTCCTCAATTACTAGAAGCGGAACCAGAGAACTTTATTTGGTTGTAAGGTGATGCGCTGCCTCATTGGTATAACTCAGTATACGATTGGTTAAAAGACGTTGTACCCGACCACTGGATTGGCCGCAAGGGGCCAGATGATAGAGCTTGTTTCACATGGCCTCCACGTTCACCTGATATGATGCCATGTGATTTTTACCTTTGGGGATTCGTCAAGGATTATGTGTTTGTACCTAATCGATTTAAGAAACAGGGTTGAAGCAGCTGTTGCAACAATTACTCCAGACACACTGAGCAAGGTGTGGGGCGAACTCGGCTCTCGACTCGATATGTGCCACATGACGAATGGTTTTCACATTGAACACTTGTAGGACAAACTGAGTTGCTCTTTCACTTGATGTATTATTTAAAAACATAAGTTCAATGTAATAAACACTACAGAGCCTTAAAACCCTGATGTTCATTTTAAAACACCCTGTATAATTAATATTGCAGTCACTATGTTTACTGAACATACACTGAATGACTGTACTTCTCACACTATCACTTAATGTGACATAATGGGAGAACAACTTCAGAGTTTGTCCAGGTTAGCTGTATTTAACATTATTGCATAAATACTTAATACAGCCTACCTATTTTTTTTTTTTTTCAGCTACAAATGAACCATGTATTGATATTATGTATCTATCAATAAAGCAGGATGAACAAATTTCACTTCCTGATCTCCTTGGGAAACAAGCCGCTTCAACAAAGCTGCAATTACCAGCCACGGTGAAGTCGTTTGTCTGTCAACAAGCGCTGGCTCATTTTGTAATAAGAGTTCTGCTGTGAGATGAGAACAATGACAGAGGCCAGCGGAGTGATTACTTAGAGAGGTACTGAACTAGAAATAATTGTAGTGGACGTGCTTGGCTATTCTATGCAGGCACAGAATCTGTCTCTCTCGCATAATAACTATCACGGGTTGCACAGTTACCTTGACCTATCTTTAATCATATACGCAAGTAGAAGGAAGACTAATTAAGAGAGTTGTTCATCAGTCAGGTTGTTTAGTTGAAATCTCTATTTTTATTACAAAATAATTGTACTCTAAATCTTTGATAAACTAATAATTTAATGCCAGTTAAAATGGAACAACATTTACTTTCATAATAATAAATAATAAGTTCAACATAAAGGAAGAAAATTAAACTTGTGTGAACAAATTAACTTAAACTTCAAGTAAACCAGTGTATACCAATTCTCACATCAAAAGTAATTGATAATTAATAGAATCAGAATATGCAGTTTGGATAAAAGGGCAAAAATTAGTAAAATAACAGAAGAAAACATATAGTTCAAGAGCTGGTGAATAAACATAAGACCTAATTAGTGCAAAAGAAAAGATGTAACACTGATCTACTTAAAACCAAACTAGATTCATCTCAATGATCCACCCAACAAAACAAAAACAAAAGAACACACAAAAAATGATAAAATAAATGGATAAAAGAGAACTTTTGAACAAGGAAAATAATTCACTGTTTCACTTATACTAAACCAAATTTCTAGAGAGAGAGAGAGAGAGCTAACTAATGTGATGTATCCAATTCGGTAAATCATGCCAACAACCTGGTCCTTATAAATTAAAACTTAGTTAGGAATCTAATCTTTCTCAGTTAGATTGTCCCATTTAGTTTAAAGGGGAAATCTCCCCTAACTTAACAAGAACTGTACCTGGTCATTTTACTGGTACAGAGGCCAATCAAGTACAGAAACTGTTCTGAGCAGCCAGTCTCACCAGCAGAGGATTCGGTCACATGATGGAGGGGAGACCAGTCAGAGAGAGAGGCATTAGAACTGAAAGAAAGATCTAAATTAAGGTGTTACTACACAGTAGGAACATATCAGATGACAAAACACAACAGAACATGGCTTAGTCAAAATTGGTTAGAGTCTTGCAGTTAAATCAAGGGGAGGACATCTCACTTCTATTCAAAGACTGCAGACCATACGGAATCATAGGAAGGTCTCAGGGTAGAATTCAAAATGGCACAGAAATCATAGTGCTAGTGGTACTTCATTATCTTTCTGTACAGTAGCTTATCTGTTAGTTGAGGCAGGCATCTCTTAGCACAATAATAATATCTTGTGTAGAAAGTTACAGACATAAACAGGAACCCATAATAGGAAAAACCAGTGGTGATAACAGAAAGAGGAGACGATGATAAACATAAAAGCACAGAACAACGAATATCTCCTCATTTTCATACACTGCTGTCTTCTGGTAGAATTGCTTTCTTCTCTTTTGTCCCACTACTTCAATACTCACTCTGGGGCCATCTTGACAGATGTGGAAAGTGTCAGATAAGAAGAAAGCTGGGTAAAAACCAGAACAGACAAAAGGTGCAGATGAATACCAGCAGTAAAAGGCAAGGAATACAAGGAATACTGAAGGAGAAAAGGATCCCAACAGGTATGTATGTATGTATGTATGTATGTATGTATGTATGTATGTATGTATGTATGTATGTATGTATGTATGTATGTATGTTTATATTGTAACTTACCTAACGTCCTCTTCTTTCGCCTGGCTGGTCAGTCAGTAGAGCGGTTGTCTGTCCGGAAGATGGGTGTAACAAATATCTAAAATTGAAGTAGGACGGGGTACTAACAACTATACGTGAATGAGAATCCAAAGACAAGGGATGGAAAAGTTTAATTCACCACGAAAACATAAAATGAAGATAAAATCCTGCTTCCCCCCCCCAAAAAAAAAAATTAAAACATTGAACAAAACAAGAAACACAAGATTTTTCTACCAAAATATCCCTGAAAGTTGCGGGTCTCTGCCCGAATCATGTGAAAGTCTTTATCATTCTTGGAACCATGAGTAATTAACATGGCATGAGTTTAACCTGGAAGTACCTTACACGTGACCCCTGGGTGGTGCTAAGGGAGCAACGGCGAACAGGCGACCAGATGTAAAGTTTTACCTTCTGGTCTAGATACAGTACAGAATTACGATGAACACGAATGAATTTTCCAAAGGCCCTTCCAAGGGCCAAATAGCCACTAGGAACCTGGGACCTGTCCTTCGTGTATGTCAGCTAAACGTTGAAGGTATTAGTCGTGCTAAAAGCAAAGCCTTGTCCAAACTGCTACTTTCTCATGAAGTAGACCTGGCAGTCATACAGGAAACACATTGCACTGATGAGCAGCAGCTGCAAGCTATAGGAAAAATTCCGGATTACGATTTTCTGGGAGCAACCTATCATCATGCCTACGGTAATGCTACATACGTGCAAAACACTGTGGATAATGCGTTTCTTCTATCTACGAGCACCGAGGAGGACATCCACTCCGTTGTCATCAGAATAGGTGACACAGAGGTCTCAAACATATACAAACCTCCAAATTCTAAGTAGCCCAACCATGTTGTAGATATTCTACCACATCCAGCAGTCTACATTGGTGACTTCAACAGTTACCACCAGGACTGGAAATACAGAACTAATGACGATAATGGGGAAGTAGTACTGGAATGGGTGGATAGAAACAACCTCTTTCACATCTTTGATGCCAAAGACCAGGATGTATTCAAATCAGCACCCTGGAAACGGGGGTATTGTCCTGATCTGTGCTTTGTGTCCAGAGACAAAGGAAACGAACCTCTACCAACTACTCGAAAAGTACTCCACGACTTCCCTCACAGCCAGCACAGGCCTGTACTATACGAAATTGGCATCCAATGATTTTTAAGTAACACTGGACTACTAAATGGGACATTTAGAGTAATCACAGAAGACACACATGCATCCTAGCTACTCTAATAGAATCCAGTAATCACTAGAACACAACGTGGCAACACTACCATTTCCCATGTGAAAGAAGGATGAAAATATTAACTACTACTGCAAATCTAGAAGAATTACTACCACTAATGAATAAGTAAGCATTTTCTCTACAAAGATGAATAGATAAAACATTAGAAAAGGGTACTTAAATGTATGATGAAACTGGATATCTGCCGATGATCTGGAATTACTGGATCACATGTTGTTGGTTATCTGCTTCTGTCGTTATCTCCCCATGTTAGATGTCGCCTAAATTTTAGTACACCATCGCAGCAGTGAAGTCCAATGCAGAAATACTATAGGTTTCCTCTTCAGATTGTTGAAACATCTTGTCAAACTCCAATAACCACGTGGCGATCCTCTTCTTTCTTCTAGTACGGTGAAGGCTGAAACTGACACAAATATTTAGGAGATATTCCACACACAAATACATCGAGTTCTAGAGATGAACAACACGTATCTTAGCCTGTGAAAATCTGCCAGGTTCGTTGACTATCATACTATAAGAGGGTAGTTGATTTATAACGCCATCGAGTAGAAATATTGCAGAGTCCAGTGACAGAGTGCCTGTGTCGTAAAATCCCAGAAGAATGCAAGTAAGAGCCAGTAGAGCAAATAAGTAAAGAGCGAATAATTAAGAGAGCATTTCTTCTGAAAACTTGGGTATTTAAGCATTTCTCAAGGTGGGTGTATCTCCATATCGACTTGTAAATGGGCGATGATATAGATGTTGATTCCCATAGGGAGGTGTGCTAAGTCCCAACTGACGAGCCCAACTTAGCACATAAGGGCGAAACGCAGGCAACAAAGAATGAGTTAGCTGGAAAATTTATAATGTCCAATAACGGACCATTATATTGGTATTGTAATTGGCCGTCATCTTACACCTGATAGGTCATTACAATTCTCGAAAGTACTCTCACTCGAAGATTCTGGCACGCATAATTCACCTTGCGGTGGCCTTGAAAGTTTCCACTGGGTTCATGTGACACAGCTGACTGGTCGATCAGAAAATCAATACTTCGCTCTTGGCTGGTGAGAACTGGTTCCGTACATGAGAACACGTGTCTATAACCCAGGGCTGGAAATATATCACCCGTACTAATGAAATAATAGCCTCTTACTTGAATACACAATAAAATGTTTATTGTAGGCCAAATTTGAAGGGGACACTATTGTCTACGGGCATTTCTCCAGTACTGTCTTTGTTCAGGTGCTAGGTTCTGACAATACACACAGTAACACATTCAGAATTCAAAAGCATCCATCTCAAAGATCACACCCCTTTTATAAGTTCCCAGGAGAGATGTGGAGAGATCCCCAACAACATTGCCTTCTCCTTTGTGTCAAGTAAGCTTCAGTTCCCACGCTCCATAAAAATATGAATATTAATTAGTCAGAGCACCAATATGAGATATTTTCAGCTAAAGACAGTTGGAACATTACATAACATTTCTCTGTTTTGCATTCACAAACAACAGTTGACTGGCGTAATTTGCACATCCAAACAGTCATAAGATCTCCCGCTCTTCTACTGGTGGGATTGAGTTAGGTAATTCCCCTAACTTCTGTCTCTGCCACAAGCCTTGTTTCTCTCTCATACAAAAACCACACCCATGCGCGTCATGGGTGGCCAACTATACCACTACCCTGAGCATTCGCGGGCCTTTTCAGTTTTCATACCTCTGTGTCGTAAATAATATTAATTCAGCATTAAATATTGGCCTTGTCACATTAATACAGTATGATTCATCATATATGTATGTATGTATGTATGTATGCATGCATGCAATAGTGTCCCGTGACCTGAAATTTGTTTGGAGCTAATTAAGTTGGTGTACTGGTACATAGCAATATAATTAGTAATAAAAGAGATTTTTAAAATATCTTAAAAGTTTGGAACCCCATTTTGTGCACCCTGTAAAGCAGAACAATTGTCTTCAAATTGTATGATTTTAATGCTTGTAGAACACAGTATGAAATCCCTTTAACAGAACTATCATTATGTACTATGAAACTATGAAAATGAGCTACCATACTACTTTTAAATCCTACCCAAAATGGAGAATGACTACCTGTGTCTTACCTGTGATCACGTTAGCCTGTTGGCTAAGTATAACATTATCAATGTCCTCTTTGTACATATTACATATAAATTGAAGTAATATGTTCTGAATTGTGGCTGAAATGGATTCATCATTGGCTTTCCACCATGGCAAACATGACTCAAATCTGAGACAATGAGTGTGGAATTTCTGAACTGAAAAGCCACATCCCTTTCATTTGGCTTCCAAATAAATCTGAGAGGTCCCTTGGATATGCTCATGATATTAACTGTCACATAAAAATAAAAACTTCCTTCTTGTAATTATACATGTCTTGAGTATTCTAAATGTTCATTCAAAAGGCTCTCTCTGCTCTGTTATGCCAACAAGGGCAAGAGAGCAAGAAACAACAGGGCCTAAGCTACTGGATAAATGACCACACAAGAAACTTTAAACTGTGTATGAAGACCTATTCCCTATAAATTTGCTTTTGTTCTTTCTTTCCTGTTTCTTTTCCAAAATCAACAACAATAATAATTTAATGGTGGAATAAATATTTAGAATATAAAATAACATTTAACAGTTTAAGCCTTTAGAGCTCAGTATATATCAGGGAGAAGAAACTCCCTATTCATGAGTCTTATTAGACTCTACGTCTGACTCGTTGGCTGAATGGTCAGCGTACTGGCCTTGGGTTCAGAGGGTCCCGGGTTTGATTCCCGGCTGGGTTGGGGATTTTAACCTTCATTGGTTAATTCTGGTGGCCCGGAGGCTGGGTGTTTGTGCTGTCCCCAAAATCTCTGCAACTCACACACCACACATAACACTATCCTCCATCACATTAACATGCAGGTACCTACACATGGCAGATGCCGCCCAATCTCATCGGAGGGTCTGCCTTACAAGAGCTGCACTCAGCTAGAAATAGCCACACGAAATTAAATTAGACACTATAAGGGTACAACAATCCGGTACATAACACAAGAAGGTGTAGCTTCCAAGAGTTAAGTTATACAGTATAAGGGAGATAGAACTCTCAAACTTCATGATCAATGGCCGACTGGGGCTAGACTTCACATCGAGTTCATTTAAAAGCTTAACAACTTTTACCCAATTTGATACTCGCTCCCCTTACTCAACAAGGAAGCAACAACACAACATATGGATCAGAAGGATCTAGAAGAAGCAGGATCAGTAGCTCATACTACGCGGCTGAGAATGACAAAATTAAAGATTAAGGGTAATAGAAAAGTCTGAAAACAAAATAGACTGGGATGTTGAACCCACTCAAGCTTTCCCGTGATATGACTTGCAATAAAACCTAATGGGCCAGAAGGCCCGATGACACAGACACTACGAGTGCCATCCAGAAATTAAGTTTCCCTATTTTTAAAAAAAGACAACATAGTTACATGGAAAACTTTATTAGCTCCTGATGCAACAATGTTGGAGTGATTTTTTTTGACATAATCACCACCAGAATTGAGACATTTTTCATGTCATGGATTCAACATTTGAGTGTCGGTGTCATAGAAGTCTGCTGTCTGGGAATGGAACCAGCGTGCGACATTCGTCTTCAGCTCTTTGTCCATGTGAAAATGCTAACTGGAGGACAGGAATTTCTTGAGGTGCAAGAAAAGATGAAAATCACTGGGAGCAAGATCAGGACTGTACAGTGGATGATCAGACACCTCCCAGTCAAGCTCCTGCAGAACAGTTGCTGAGCACCAAGCCATATGTGGGTGAACATTGCCATGGATCAGCACAACGCCTGCACTGAACATTCTACGCCTCTTGTTTTGAATGGCTTTTTGCAATGTCTGTAGAAACTTTACCACAGACCGATTGTTGCAAACGATGAGAAAAAGAATACAAGCCGCTATTTCAAGCCACTGCTGCTGCGTTACGGACACTTGTCTGGTCAGTATGTGATTGCTCGTCATAGATCTGTTGTGCATGCTCATATTTTACAAGAAAAGAAATAGAGAAACTTAATTTCTGGATGGCCTATGAACGTTGGCAACTAAGACAGGAAAGAAAATTGCTGACCAAAAAGCAAGAAGAAAAATTTAGAAATTTGGAAAAGCTTAGTCACCAAAAATGCAAAGTGAATAAGAGATACGAGGGTCCACACTCATACATTCTTAAAACATAACAAGACACCTGCTTGGGTGGTTGCACTTGGTAGGAAGAAAGCCTAGAAACCTACATTAAAATTAGGTAAACACGGCTCGACCCTAACCGTTACATGCTAGTGGGAAACGCTGGTATTTTCCCGTTGCCACATGCAAGTAAGTTCACAAGATACAGTAAATTCTTAGCTGTCTATTTTAAAAGCTGCCCCAGCATACCTGTAGCCTTGTGCAAGGAGAACCTCACTCTGCATAGCACTGATCAAGATCGATACATATATTCCAAGATTGCTTCTACGTATAGGGTCAAGATGGGTGATGATTACTTGATTTGAAATCACAGAAAGCCTAGAAACCTACATTAAAATTAGGTAAATACGGCTTGACCCTAACCGTTACATGCTAGTGGGTTACGCTGGTATTTTCCCGTTGCCACATGCAACTTAGAAACAGATTAAATAAGCTGTAGAGTACCCTAACAGTTACAATTCTCTACAAAACTATCTTCGTACCAAGTCTCTAGGTGACACTCTGAACCAAAAGTAGGGACATATGTTAATAAATTTAAAATGTAATTTTCATTAGTTCAGACTATCTCCACGAGACCTCACCGCCCTTAGGCATTTAAGGTGTTGCCTACCACTAGGGCGGCGCTGTACAGAAGTTCCAGCCTCAAAGAGTAATTCCAACTGTTACCTATTTCTTGAACAATTTCATAATGACGAGTAATTGTAGTGCTGTGGATCTCCCCTGTTTATGACTATTCATCTGTCTTGACATACACATTAAATGTAAGTTTCCAGAAAGCTGATTTCATGTAAGTTAATTTTTTCCGTAAGGTAATTGATGTCACTCATGCCATTAATACGTGGGCAGGCTACTACTGCACTAATCAGTGTAGCAGTTTATTTTACATTTGGTTGTTCATTGTTTTGATATGAGGCTCGCGTGAATGCGTTACTTGCCTGAATTTTATAGGATTCATTAACACATTCTTTTATTGAAGTAATGATAATTTAGTATTATGTTAGTCATTAAATGTTTACATTTATATTCTAATACAGTCGTATTATGTAACTAATTGACAATATTTTACTCCATCAAAAAGATAAAAACCAAGCTCTCTGAACAAAATATTTCAATATTTAAATAAACATAATAAAAATTGAGGTAAATATGACAATAAATGTAATGTATTATGGTATTATTGAAGAGAATTAGAAGCAAAGAGATACATAATGTGAGTACAAGTGATAAATATCTCAGAAAAAAATTAATTTTTAACTTATTGAAATGTATTGTGTGTTTGAGTCATCAGCCCAAAGACTGGTTTGATTCAGCTCTCCATGCCACCCTCTCCTGTGCTAACCTTTTCATTTCTATGTAAACTATTGCATCCTACATCTGCTCTAATCTGTGTGTTGTGTTCATACCTTGGTTTACTCCTAACGTTCTTACCGTCTACACTTTCTTCAAAAACCAACTGAAGAAGTCCTGGGTGTCTTAAGATGTGTCCTATCATTCTATCTCTTCTTCTCATCAAATTTAACCAAATCTATCTCCTCTCACCAATTCGATTCAGTATCTGTTCATTCGTGATTCACTCTATCCATCTCACCTACAGCATTCTTCTGTAACACCACATTTCAGAAGCTTCTATTCTCTTTCTTTCTGAGCTAGTTATCACCTATGTTTCACTTCCATACAATGCCACGCTCCAAATGAAAGTCTTCAGAAACATCTAATTCCTATATCAATGTTTGAAGTGAGTAAATTTATTTTCTTAAGAAAGCTCTTCCTTGCTAGTGCTAGTCTGCATTTTATGTCCTCTTTATTTCTGTCATCGTTAGTTATTTTACTGCCCAAGTAACAATATTGATCTACTTCCTTTAAGACTTCATTTCATAATCTAATATTTCCTGCATCGCCTGCCTTCGGTCAACTGCACTCCATTACTTTAGTTTTGGACTTATTTATTTTCATCTTGCACTCCTTAACCAAGACTTCGTCTATACCATTCAGCAACTTCTCGAGATCTTCTGCAGTCTCAGATAAAATAACAATATCATTGGCAAATCTCAAGGTTTTGATTTCTTCTCCTTGGATTGTGGTTCCCTTTCCACATTCCTCTTTGATTTCCTTTACTGCCGGTTCTATGTAAACATTGAAAAGGAAGGGGGACAACTTGCAGCCTTGCCTCACTCCTTTCTGGACTGCTGCTTCTTTTTCAAAGCCCTCGATTCTTATCACTGCAGACTGATTTGTATACAGATTGTAGATAATTCTTCGTTCTCAGTATCTAATCCCAATCACCTTCAGAATCCTAAATAGCTTGGTCCAATCAACATTATTGAATGCCTTTTCTAGATCTACGAACACCATGTACATGGGATTGCCCTTCTTAATTCGATCCTCTAAGATAAGTCTAGATGACTCGCACAGAAATATTCACAACATAGTATAATATAATTCTAGAAGAATTCAACTACTCTTCCAATTTTTTAGATGAAAATTAGCACTGAAAATATGTTTTCAATGTACTGATTAAATGTTTAAGACTGTGATAATTAGGTAATGATTATTATATAATCAACATTGACCTGAGGAAATACTGGCACTTTAAGAAATAACTTACACACACACATAACTTCAATTCTAATCCCATAATCACATCAAATCACATATCTACCACATACCGAAGAAAGAAGTAGAAATGGAAAGTTTGACACTACAAGAATTCTAACAAAAAGGAAAAATTTACACCACAAAAGGAAAGATCATGACATAAGAAGAATTGGGAAGAAATGACATTATAATTATTTACTTATACTCCGGTGATGGCGTTCGACCTTGTGGTGGCTTCATTTCTCCAGGGTTTCACTCCAAAAATTAGGGCTTCACTTCCATTTTAGCCAAGCCTGCTGATGAAGTGTTCCCTGGTTGAAATCATCTCCATTGCATTGAAATCATCTTGCAGATTGTTCATCACATGTTTAACCAGCACTTCAGAGTCCATACTTGATTTGCCGGGAAGCTGAAACTAAGATAAAAATGTTAGGACAATGTCCAGAACCACGTGCTAATTGACGGTGCAGAACAACTTGAAGGATACTTTCTGTAACATGTGGCACATCAAACAGAAATAGGAGAAAGAATTCTCTCGATACATTCTTATATTCTATTGGTTATTGCAAATGGCTACTTGAAGTCTCATTGGTTATTGTTTCACGATCAAAACATTCCAGAATAACACATGCAATCAATTTCTAAGATATTCAAATAACTCTCCACTTCTTACAGGCGGACACACGTCTCCTGTTGATAGGGTAAATAAAATAAAAACAAAACATTGCAGCATACAAAAACTGTTTATCACAGGTGATGACTCGCCTTGGTGTAGACACTCAAGGTTGTTTAAACATGACCGGCGGTAGATGTTCCACTCACGCGGACATTATCATTGCTCCTACACTGCCACTGTAATTCACATAGTTACTGCGCCAGGGCAATATATTCTTCTTCTTGTAGTACCTTCACCTTTACTGAAGGCTGGCCATAATCACAGCGAAGTCTGTATGATATTCGGCTGTCCTCATCAGTCTACTAGAATCTAGTGACCCCGTTTCTATCATCAAGTTAATTTGCCCGAGACTAGTCAGCCACTCCCAGGGGTGCTCATTTCAAACTATGATTTTAAAAAAATTGCCCTAAAATTACATACACCCTGGATTTGACGGGGAACATACACTAATATGGACATGGTGAGGTCAACAAATAAAGCAAGGCGAAGCATGACATCAGTTTTGGAGGAAAATCTGTTTGTTAAAATAAACAAGGAAAATATAAAATAAAATAAAAAAATAGCAAAAAGTATCAAATGATCCAAATTTTACATGACTCAGAATTTTTCTTTCAGCTTGATAAAGTCCATCTTAAGAATTAAGGAACATATTACAAATATACAATATTAGATATACAATGTATGCTGACACATATACGTAACATCAAATCAAATCTTGAAGTTTAATTAATTTTACACCTTGGTCTTGCATGCTCGCACCATGCTCCTGGCTTTACTTTTTGGTAACACTTTGAACTGTAGATGAGTACGTTCCCCTTTCCTACACACTTGACATTGCAGTGGGGGTCCCTAACCTTAAGAAAGATGCGATTTAATGTGCAAAAAGAGGAGACAAAAACTAATCTAACTGTACAAAATATAACACACTGAGTGGTAAAACATCCTACGCACAAAATATATACACCTCTGTCATGAGCAACCTCATGAGCACAACAAAACACTGTGGATCAGAACCACACACAATAAAATAACATAAAAAGGCAAATATATACAGTCAAAGAAACAAAAACATGATGTCATTTTCCAGTGCTCACCAAGAAAAGCATGCGGCATTTACTCACTCAAAGATTTGATGGAAAATATAAGGAGATAAATTTACACTTTAAGCAACACTTCCTATTCAACGTAGGTTCCTGAAATAATTTACATGACACAAAATCAATCAACTGGTGTACTTCATAATGAAATGCACAAATCAACGTGGATTCCTGAAATAAATTACATGACACAAATTCATAAAAATATAACAGAGTAGGCTTTAACTTTCAACACATATCTCAATGTTGGTTTCTGAAATAAATCACATGACACAAATGTTCCTCAGCACGGTTATATCATTAAAGAAAATCCGAACAAAACGTCACGATATAAAAATCTTGTCTACTGCAACAACCGTAACGACATGGATAAAAACAATTAAATCATCACAAAGTATAGGCCGCTCAAATAAAACTCTCCTCGGTAGGCAAACATATCACCCTAGCCAACACACGGCGGAATGACACAAAAGCGGAGATTCAGTCTCCCAAAATAAAGCAGCAAACATAAAAAAACACAGGGTCCAACCCTTTACACATGCTGCTCAACAGTCTACCCGAGGCAAGTCACACAATCATGAAAATAAAATGCAGGCCTTTCAAATGAGCAACGCGTCCTCTTACTCAAAATCACACGATATCTCATGTCCTAAAGTTGGCAAAACTGAAAAAGTATATAAAATGACATCGTCTAACATTCAATTGCATGAAAAGAAACAAGACCGCGCTGGTCACATATCAAAGTACTTGCACTCATAAAGCTAAACTTGAATGACAAAGTGGCCAAATCTGTAATAATATCATAACTTGAAACTAAGAAAATGCCACATAGACAATCAATCATGTCTGAACATCTGAAAGTTACTGAAATATCTCAATTCTCACAACTCAGGAAACTCACATTGATAATAATAATAAAATTTTACAGAAAAATTTGATTCTAGGAACCTGGAATACGAAACTGGGTTCGAGGTATTCATGAATCAATTACTAATTTACACTCGTCTTGATATTCAAAATAGTTGTGGAGATGACGCTATCAAAATTTGTGGATCCAAACTCCACTGTCTCACACATTCTCATTCACACATCATGCAATAAATCCTGGAAAACGTGACGGCATGTTTCCGTACACTTTGAGCTCCCCTTAATACTTTAATCTAGTCCTTTCAGACTTTAAATCCTTATTTACATTTAAGCCCTGAGACGTACACTGCATCTCAAACATCAGTGCAAAATAAATCAAAATAAATGAGGCTAAAATAAGAAACTGACTGTTACAATTATATTTACATTAACAAGCTTCCTAACATTTACTTTAAATAGGACGTAGTCCTTCCAAACAAAGCAAAATTTACTGAAATTAAATATTAAAACTAACCTATCCCCTTTTGCAACATTAAAACATGTTCACACTCACATAATTACATTGAAAATTCTGTACTCATCTATTTCATTGACTTATTGCCACCTACCTTCAGAACAGCTGGCCCCCATTATTTTAACCAGCCATAGCGAAGATGATGCCTTCAGAAAAGAAGAATAAATTACTACCCCTCCGAAAAGCAGGCCATAATGTTGAAACAACAAAGTGACAAAATTCAAGAATATCGAAGGAAAGATAATCAACACAAATAGTATTAGTTTAGAAAAGAAAGTGTAATTAGAATGAAGAGAAAAAAGTCTGCTGCCATTTATCTAATACAGTTGTTTATCAGCGTTATCAAATGGTGATCACCTTTTTTTATTGTGTACCTAACACGGACCTCTCCCTCTCTCTCCCAGTGTAGCTTCCTTTGTGGCATTTAGTTACTTTAAGTTTCATACATGGTATATAATCATCACCGTTGACTGGAAAACAGGATGTTTCAAAAGCAATAGTACTGATACGCCACCGATTCCTCTGACAAAGATAATCACACGAACATCTTATGAAAACAAAATTTGAAACAAGCAGAGTGACAGGAAGCTACACTGGGAGAGAGAGGGAGAGGTCCGTGGTAGGTACACAATTAAAAGAAAGGTGACCACCATTTGTGGCCACCATTTGATAACGCGGATAAACAACTGAAGGGTCGCGGGAAAAATGCTTTCAGTCCACAACTTACTATTTTGCGTTTTTGACGCTGGTAGATAGCTCAGTACCGTCCCTTTGAACCACAAGACTCGCCATTAGCAAAAACGCTCTCAGTTCGCTGTATTAGAGGGAGAAAGATATGGCATGAACGGGAAGAATGGTTTGAGTCACAGCGCAGATGGAAGACAGGGTCCTAAGAATGTGGTGCGGAGGCGCAGCTTAACAACAGACAAGCAGTAGCGTGGCTGACCTTGTTCAGATGCAGTTCATTCTTTGTGTGTGTATTCACGTAAAAAGTTATTATTGTGTTAAATTTACAGTTGTATTGTGATGGAGAGTGTGTTTGAAAGTGAGGAAAGTTCAACTGAAGAAGGTGAAAGGCTTGTTTCAAGAACATCAAAGAAGAGAAAAGGTATGGTCATGTCAAAGATGTGATGAAAAAGATTAGGTTAAGTAGTCATACTACAGGCGAAGATCTCAAGTGCCAAAGGTTAAAATGCTTTGAAAATGTTTCATTAGATGACAGACGAAGAATAATACAAGAATTTAATGAACTAGAGTCGTATGATAAACAAAATGCATACTTGGGAGGCCTTATTACAGCTTTGCCTGTGCAAAGGCGTAGGAACAGGAAACCTCACGAAGAAGCAAGGTTTAACCAGAGTTCATTTGCATACAGAGTTAGAGTACAAAGTAATAACACTTTTCTCGATGTAACTGTCTGTATAAAGGCCTTTGTTTCTATTCATGGGGTTACTTTGCGCAGAATTTAAACAATCAGAGAATCGCTGGCGTCTACTGGCTCTGTAAAACCAGATGGAAGGGGTAAGCACAATAAGAGGCCCCACCAATTAAGTGACGAAACTAAGGTTTGTGTCAATTCATTTCTTCAACCCCTAAAAGGGAGAAAATCACATTATTCTCTAAAAAATAGTGATAAAATTGATTTATCTGAGGATCTCAATATATGCAAAGTGTGGTCAATGTACCAAGGTTTAAATCCCAACAACAAAATTTCCTATGACGCATTCAGAAGATTATAATTTTTCATTTGGCAACCCCCGGAAAGACACATGTAGTACGTGTGACGCTAACAAGTCACAAAAGGCTGCCTTGGAACAATCTATTTCTACCGCGACGGTGGAGGGAAAGGTTAAGTTGGAAGGAGACTTGAATAAGCTGTTAACAGAGGAAAACCTTCATTTATGTCAAAGTGTTGCATTCTACAAGTTAAAGATAATGTACAAAAGGAAAGGTAGGAAGACTTATGACATGGAGGCCATTGCTATGGATTTCCAGAAAAATGTACATACTCCAAACATCACTACAAATAATGATGTTTGTTATAAGCAACAGTTACATTTTGTATCGTTTAATATTCATGTTCTCTCTGATCATACATCTGTGTTTTACACCTATGATGAAAGTGTAGCTAAAAGAGGTGTGAATGAAGTGTGCTCAATGATTCACCATTTTGTGACTTCCATTTTACCTAAGACTGTTCGTAAACTAACAATTTTTGCGATAGTTGTGCCGGACAAAAAAAAAATATACAGTGATACGTTAACTTCATTATTTAGTGACAAAACAGAAGCGTTTTGACAATGTAACAGTAAACTTTCCTATCAGAGGTCACAGTTACTTAGAGTGTGACCGTGGCATGAGTCTCGTCAATCAAAAGTCGTATGTCGAGATTCCAGAGGAATGGAGGGAGGTTATCAGAAATAGTCGTGTAAAACCATCTCCATTTATCCTGATTGACTGTAAACAAGAAATGTTCAGAACATGGACTAAGTTTTTGAAACCTATGTACCGAACCAAGTGCCCTCTACCGACAAGGCCAATCAGATGCCTTTATGCAGACATTTCGACACCAAGGTTAGTTCATCACCGTTCAAATTTCTCTGGTAGTTACTACAGCCATGAGGTTAGTGTTAAAGAAAACAAGAAAAAAGTGAATAAGGACCATCAGCAGGTGAATGGCTTACCAATCCAAGAATTCTAAGTTTTGTACGAGCCTCGAACCCCAATCTCTCGAGTGAAGTACAGTGACCTGCAGTCAATAACCAGGTTTCTCATCAGTACTGAAGCCAAGACCTTCTACAACAATTTGATGTAGGATGGACGAGAGAGCAATGAGCAGCATGAAGATGTATATCTGGACTTCTTCAATGAGCATGATGAGTAAAGGTAAATTTTTCTGCACTACAACCTACGTTACCTGTTTTTACGTGATTTACCTGTTTTTACGCGATTTCACATTACTATGCACAAATATTAACATTATTTTTATATATCTTACACACTTTATACACTGATACTCACACTAGAACTGGGTTTTGTTTCAGAATCCTGCCCCAATGACAAGGGAGTGCAGTTAGAGGTGAAGAGAAACTTTCTTTTTTTTTTCCAAAACCCATTTAAACATTCCTGACACAAATGGTTGTTTTCAGTTGTATATAACATGTACCATGATATAAAATTAAAATCATGTTAATAACAAAGTAATGAAACATTATTTTGAAGACAAACTTTGTTTTTTTGTCTCCTGAAAAATTGTGCTGAATGGACTGAAAGCGTTTTTCCCGCTGGCCCTTCAACTGTATTAGATAAATATAATTGACTTTGCACAGTACATACACACATATAAGATCTGAAAATATCACAGATAAACATGGACGAAGTCCATTATTTCTTTTCCTACTTTCTGTTTTTTTTAAGAGAACAAAAGTTACAATATTCATCTTGAAGGTGGAAGTACAATAAGAAGGGCAGTAAAAGAACAACTAGCCAAGATTTTATAATTTTCAAAATTGTGCATACATTATCGTGTTTATAGTATTCTTTTTAGAAAACAGATGGAAAGTTTTCAAGAATGACATTTTAGCATAACAGTATAATATTTGACCATGTATGAAATGCAACACCTCCAGGGTGTTTTATAAAAGCCTCACAATTGAGCTAAAAACATCAAAGTGAAAGACGGGGGGAGGGCAGAGGGAAAAGGAGAATAGTAATAGCCAGGGATAAGAGAGGAGAGTAAAGTTTGAATCTGACTGCGTACCTTAAGAAAGTTCATCCACCCGTTACTATCATTATTAAATGCATTGAGCCCTTATGTCCACGATGGTCACTCTCAGTCCACATTAAAACTTTTCAAAACACATGTCGTGAAAATTTAAATAAGCTGCAGGTGGCAAATAAGAAGCTCCAATAATGAAAAAACTGTTAAGGCACAGATCAAGGCCTCCAAAAACTAGAGATTATAAACAGCATGCCTGAAGGGCTAATTTAGAGTTTTGAATAGTATGCGGACTTTTAGCTCACCCAGATCCCTAGTAGACGATATTGGAGTTCCAGTTGGGCGGAAAAGAACACGCATCCCACGGACAAGCCGCATGAGGTCAATAGCTCCTTCACTCACACACACTGTACAAAGGTCAATGCAGGCTGACCAGATGAGCAAGGCTGTCCGTTATATATCCGTAAGGAAGCAAAGACTAGTAGGTTCGAGAAGTTTAGATGACGCAGCAGATGACATAGGTAGTAGAAGATAGACGCAGAGAGACAGTCAGTGTGCAGTAAGTTACAGGAGCGGAGAGACGGGTGAGCACAAAATGTTTAGTCAATAACATCAAATAATTAATATGTAGGAGCATAGATGGCAAAAGCAGGTTAGAATATTAAGGTAGAAAGTAGATGATCCTGTAGAAACATAGATACGAAGGTTATGGCAGGAGCATGTAGAAACAAAGATACGAAGATTATCGCAGGAACACGTAGATATGAAGATTATTGCAGGAGCATGTAGAAATGTAGATACGAAGATTATGGCAGGAGCACATTACAAGCACTGAATATACATAACTTTTGATGAAGTTGTGATGCATCTCCAAGCTGAGGCTTCTGTCACACAGTAGATTCCTCATTTTCAGAAAGCTAGTACGAGCCATTTCTATTAAAACACGGATCTCTAAATCTGGGTCTAAGTCCTCAGTAATCAAGCTGCCAAGGTACTTAAACTTCCTCACTTGTTCAACTGGTTCCCCATAAATAGTCATAAGAATATGCATGTTATGTGTTCTGGAAATGGCCATCACCTTGGACTTGTCATTGTTACTTTTGAGACCAAGTTTATCCCCTTCTGCAATGATTCTGTCTACCAGGTGCTGAAGACCTTCAGTACTGTCAGCCAAGATGACAGTACCATCTGCATACCTCAGATTGTTGATCAGCCTACCATTAACTTTTACTTCAACCTCCACTTCAATCAATCAATCAGTCAATACTGATCTGCATTTAGGACAGTCGCCCAGATGGCAGATTCCCTATCTGTTGCTTTCCTAGCCTTTTCCGAAATGATTTCAAAGAAATTGGAAATTTATTGAACATCTCCCTCACCTATATCCAGTTTGCATTTTTTATGAATTCTTTAGGGTGGATCTTATATAGGGGGAGGTTACACAACTTCTTGAAGAGAAGCTTGGAAGATCTGCTCAAGAGTACAATAAATACAAAGAAATACAAAGACTTCAAGGAGTATACAGGAACAAGAAACTTGCTGTAAAGAACATTGTAAGGGAAGAAAAAGAGAAGAAATGGAATGAGTTTGCAGACAAACTGGAAGAGGACAGTAGAGGAAATATGAAATTGCTATACAGAGTAGTAAAAAACAAGCGAAGGGATCAAGAGACCATAAAAGCAATAGAACGTGATGATGGAACTCTGGCACAAGAAGAGGGAGAAATTAAACAAGAACTCAAGATCTATTTCGAAAAGCTGCTGAATGGAGATACAGAAAACATAACAACGGATAGAGGAGAGCCAAGTCGAGGAACCACAACTGAACCACCAATTACATGGCTTGAGGTTGAAAATGCGCTCAAGAGCATGAAGAAAGGAAAGGCAGTGGGCATAGATGAACTAAGTGCAGATATGCTGAAAGCAGCGGGAGTTCCAGGAATCCAATGGCTCTATAGACTGCTCAACAAGATATGGGAGGAAAATACTATTCCTGAGGACTGGAAGATGGGCATCATTGTACCTCTGTTCAAGAAAGGAAGCCGACGAAAATGTACTAATTACCGTGGTATCACACTACTGTCTCATGTCCTGAAAATATTGGAAAAAATAATAGAGACCAGAATCAGAGATATTGTTGAACCAATTTTGGAAGAAGAGCAGTATGGTTTCGGACCAGGAAGGTCAACTACAGACCTTATATTTGCAATTAGGATGCTAATGGAAATATACTGGGAGAAGAACAAGCCTTTATTCCTAATATTTTTGGACATTGAGAAAGCATACGATAGTGTACCAAGGGAAAGAATTTGGCAATGCATGAAAGAACTTCAAGTGCGAGACAGCCTCATAGACAAAGTGAAAATGTTGTATAGTGGGAACAGAAGCTGTATTCAAGTAGGATGTGGTTTGTCGGACTGGTTTGAAACAAAGAGAGGAGTGCAGCAGGGCAGCTCATTTTCACCACTTCTATTTATTATTGTAATGGATGTAGTAATGAAATCTATTAAAAGGAAAGAGCATGGAGATATCAAAGCCTTCACATTTGCAGATGATGTTGCGATCTGGAGTGACTCAGAAGATGAATTGGGAGAGAGAATACAAAGCTGGAATGAGGAGTTTAAGAAATATGGTTTAAACATCAGCAAGACCAAGACGGTGGTGATGAAAGTGTATGGGGAAGGAGCAGAACCAATAGTCATGTTAAATGAAGCTCAACTGGACAGCGTTCCAGTTTTCAAATACTTGGGTAGCGTTATATCAAATGACAACCTAGCAAAACATGAGGTGAACAATCGAATCAATAAGGCAACACAATTCTACCACCAGGTAAGACACCTGCTGTGGGATGAGCAAATACCCATGAAAACAAAAATGACATTGTACAAGTCCTATTATACACCAATTCTTACATACAGTCTCGAAACCACAACACTGACCAATAGAGATAATTCCAAACTTCAGGCAGCTGAAATGAAATTCCTATGCACTATGATCCAGAAAACCAGGAAAGACAAGATTAGGAATGAGAAAATTAGAGAAGAAGTAGGAATAGACAATTCTCTCCTAAATACGATTCAGATATCAAGACTGAAGTGGTTTGGTCACATGAAGAGGATGCCAGGAAACAGAACTGCAAGGAAGGAATTTGACAGAAAGGTAGAAGGAAGACGACCCGTGGGAAGGCCACGAAGGAAATGGATAGATTTAGTTAAGAGCGATGTAATGCTGAGAGGTCATGATTGGGACAAGTTGGTGGAGGAAGAATGGTACAAGGACAGGATGAGATGGAGGAGGCTCGTATGCCACACCCGGGAAACTGGAGATGGTTTAGGATGATGATGATGATGATGATAATACACATCCTTGCCGTACTCCCTGTGTGATCCTAGTAGCGTGTGTCTCGGAGTTTCCAATTCTTATGGAAGCTTCTTGATGTTCTTATAGCCTTTTTTTTTCCAAATGTAAGATCTTCACTATCTATTCCTATTGTGTTCATAATTCACAGGAGTTTGGAATGTTTGACATAATCGAATGCTCAATCATAATGAAGCAGATGTATACATCTTTAGACTGGTCTCTACAATTTTGTAAAAGTGTCATCAGGCAGAACAAGGCCTCACGTGTCCCAAAGCCCTTACGAAAACAAAATTGTTCATCACCTATATCCAGTTTGCATTTTTATGAATTCTTTAGGGTGGTTCTTATATGGGGGGAGGTTACACAAAAATTTTGCTACTTTTGGCATATTTTGATAATGTTACAAATTTCATTACCATTAATTAATGTTAACCTGTTGCGCATTGGACCTAAATATCTAAATAAGACTAAAGTACTGGTACTGAAATAATGTGTGCATTCATCTGTTCTTATAAACAATTGTAATCAATATATAAATGTTCGCAAATATACTTAAATACTGGTAATGTATTACTATATAATAGAATAATACAAAATGTGTTAACAAACCATAAATCAACAACAATTTTAGCACAATTTTCTTTTCAATGTATCGTTTCTACAATTAGGGTATTGTCTCCAGTGATCTTTCATACATCGCAAAATGAATTCTCTTTGTTCTTCATCGGCTATTAAGAGTCCATTGAAATCTTGCATTAACTTCACTCCTCTCTCTGCCTTATCATTTACCACTTTAAGATTTTTCATAGTCTCTTTGGCATTGAGGTAGGAAATGTTTTCATGTCAAGAAGCAGGATCCATATTTAATAAATCTGAACCTATGCTAAACTTCTTCAAGTCCAAACTCTTGACTGAAATGAACTTGTCAATCCCATTTCCTGTGTTAAAGATTTAACATGTAATCTGTTAATATATATTTTGATATATTCTGAATAGCTTGTGCAAAACTGATAAATTTAAATTTATAGAATTATGACTATGAAAAAACGTATCCAAAAGTTTTGTAACTGCACCAGACAGAACAGTGTACCTCCTTTTGGTTCCCAAGGTTTCCTGCTTCAGATTTCTGACCATACAAATTTTTGTGTCACTGCTAATGTTGTCATCAAACAATGACATCATACAAATCTCTTCATTTAAATACCGTAAGTGCTGACAGAACTTCTTCAGAGCACTTGAAGACACCCTTGCATTTACTTTCTTTTACTGTTTTAACTCTTTCAACAATAAAAAGTAATTTTAAGGTGCTCCAATTGCTGATGAACTCAGAAACCACCACTTTGCATATACTTTTGCCAGAAACAAACAAATGTTCTTTAGGCCATCCAATTCATTGACTGTAATGGACAACTGACAATGAAAGAGGAACATATTCAGTGAAAAAAATTCCTTTGGCCATCCATCTTGCATGATGCAAAGCTCCAGGCAGACTTACTTTTAGATTCAAGCCCACAGTTGCCCCCAAAAACATGATGTACAATTCAACGAGTTCACGGTAATCATATTTCAGGTGTTCTTCTTTTAGTAGTTTTTGGAAAAAGATAAGTGCATCTTCATTTTTGACACACTGAAAGCTTTCTCTAAATGTTCTTGCCCATCTTCATAATTTTCTTTTTTCATGGTATTCCACTTTTCTCTAAGTTGTTTGATAAATGTTACATTGGGACTAACTGCCTCTTGGGGTAACTAATTTCCGAACACACTCCGTAACACTAGCTTGTACATTTGATGACAGCAAGGGAATAATAACATATCTCTCTTCCTGCAGCCAACGGCCGTAGCTGTGTTGAAACACCGGATCCCGTGAGATCTCCGAAGTTAAGCAACATTGGGCGTGGTCAGGAGTTGGATGGGTTGCCACGCGCTGTTGGTGGAGGGTAAGGGAATGGAGGAGCGGAAAAGAACTGGCCACCCTACCGCACGTAAAATCTGGCTCAGGAACACCTCTGCGGAGGTTCGGACCTGCCTTCGGGCAGAATAACCCTTACCTTCTCTTCCTGCAAATTGTTCCAGCAAAGTAACAGCTCTACTGAAACGACCTGTGTTGGATGCAGTGGTGTAGCAACAAAGAATTAGAACTTTCTTGTTCAATCCCCAAATTTTAATGGTATTCCAAACTGCCCGTGATTTTTCTTTCCCACTAGAATTCGATAATGCAGGCACACCAACTCATTATTCCTGATTTTTATAAGTTATGATGACTGGTAGTCTTTCAGTTCTTGAATCCCTGACAATTAGCGCCGGTAACAGTTTTCTGTCCCATTGAACATTCACAAAAGTTTGATTCTTCTTTTTTAATATTTTCTGCCTGTTTCTTTCTGAATTGTCTCCAATATCTTTGAATTGAACTATGATTAAGTGCTATTTCATCAACACTATGTCCTAAGACCTCGGCTGTAGCTTTAAAAACAAACACAGCATCTCTTTGACACTGACATCTCTCTAAGATGACTACTTGTTTTGATGTCTTAAAACACTTTTGTCCACGTTTCTTTTCCTTTCTGAATTTTCCTTCCTTCCATCTATAGTTGCATCACAACTAGAAACTGAAGTTTAGCTCGTGGAGGTTTCTGTAAAAATGGGATTACCTTCAGTTGATTTGTCAGATGAATCGTTACTAATCTCTAGAAATTGTAAACTGTTATTACCCTTCATCTTCTTCTTCCTTTCCTCCTCTTTCATAAGTATAATCCATGTCCTTTCCTCTTTTGCTGCCAACTTCTGGTCAACCCCTCCAAGATAACCCTCTTTGAAGTACGAGTGGGGATCAAATATAAACAGGATTTTATTTTTTATTTAAATTCATTTATTGAAAAACGTAAGGCAATTAAAATTTATTTTTCCACATAGTTTCCTGATTTTGAAATGCATTTGTCCCAGCGTATGGGCAGCTTTTTGATGCCCTCATCATAAAAAGAACAAGATCATATGACCAGCCAGTTGCACATGAAGTCTTCCACACTCTCACCATCTTCAAATTGTTGCCCTCCTAGAGCTTCTTGAAGCAGTCCAAACAAATGGAAATCACAGGGCAATAAGTCCCTGCTGTAAGGAGGATGATCAAGAGTAGTCCAGTGCATTTCTTGTCTCAACTTCAGATTTTCACTCAAAAGGCAAGGGACCCATCTGGAACACATTTTACGGAACTGTAGGTCGTTTGTTATGATTGCTTGACAGCTCTCACAACTGATTCCAACTTGTTCTGCAATTTCTGCTATTCTCACCCGGTGATTGTTGTCAATAATGTCTTTAACCGTATGAATGTTTTTGTCTGTAATGCTGGTCTGAGGACGGCGATCGTGTTGCTGATTTTCCACATGTCTCGTGCTTCCTTGAACTTTTTATGCCAGGCAAACACACGCGTCCTTGACAATGTTTGATCACCGAACTGTGGAGTCAATCTCTGGCAAATTTCTGCCACTGTAACTCCTCAAGCAAGAAATTTTATAATTATGCATTGCGCAGTTGAGGGGTTGCTCCAACATCATGAGCGTTACGGATGAAACAGTGGAAAATGTCTAACAGCACGCTCTCCCCACTCTTAACAGTCCCGCTTAAGTACTTAAGCATCGCAGAAGCGCTGGGCTAGTCCTACCACCTGTTGATGTTCAGGAACAAAAATCCTGTTTATATTTGATCAACCTTCGTAATAAAAAAACTTTGCAAATCTCTATTTTTATCATATTTAAAGCATTAGCATGAGCAACATCAGAAAGATTATTTAGATTTGCAACAAACACGTTCACGCTTACGTTCTTCATGGGTACTTTTCCTATGGGCACATTTTTGCAGATTGTGCCACTCTGCCACTCTGATTATTTTGTTCCGTGAGGAATCCTAGCCTTCTCCCAAAATATTACACATTCATGCCCAACTAAATCAGCACTTACACTGACAGTCAATATCATCTCACATATGTTATAAAACAAAACTGACAAAACTTGTCGACTGGTGTTTAACTTCACCAACTAAATAATGTGTCACTACTTCTTAAACTACTCTCTATGATGTTAATAAACATTCACAGCAATACCGGATGGAAGTTGACAATCAACTGAAAGTAGAAAGCAGTTGAGCACACGCATATGCAGGATTAAGCCAAGCCAACATGATGCAACTTCCTGACCACTGTGGCACGGCTTCATCCCCTTCGATTTCAACAAATTAGGTATTAAATTTCTTCTTATAACCAAAGGAAAGAAACTAGATGGTGTGCGCGAAGAAATTCATAAAGTGAAATATAAAGACCATCCTAATATATATAATGCCTTTATGTTGACAGTATAATTTTTTACCACTTGGACCTCATGTAATTTAGATTGTTTGGGAACCATTCATAATTCAATGTTTTATATAGCACTACAGTTAGAATTTAAGTGTATTGTACTATTTTTACAAATTAAGACTTTAATATAAATTAATTTGTGGATTTAACCAAAGTGAAATAGCAAACATTTCAAATTTATATTTCAATCATTCAATCAATAAATCTGCACTTATGGCTGCTGTCCTCATGGCAGATTCCCCATCAGTTGTTTATCCAGTCTTTTCTTAAATGATATCAAAGAAGTTGGAAATTTATCAAACATATTCCTTGGCATAATATTCCAATCCCTAATTTCTCTTCCTATAAATGAGTATTTGCCCCAAATTCTCCTCTTCAATTATAATTTTATCTTCATGCCAAAACTTCAGTGAATGGAACTTTTTTTAGATCCTAATTTTTTATCACATTCACCACTCAAGTAGTGAATATTCAAGAATAACCTAAATATTTGCCACTTGATTTTATAGTCAGTACAGGTTTTTATCAAAAATGAAGCTGTTAAAGCTGGCTACATGTAATATTCTGTATGCTCTGTTTGCCAGGATGTGAAGTATGATAGCTGACCACTGAAACTTCTTTTAAACATACCTATCCAGGGGCACCACATGGAGGAATCGGCTTCGCCCATAATAACTGTGATGATAATGAATATTACGCATTCTTCATCCGGGTTAGCTTGCTTCATGAAGAGTTGGGAAGTAACTCAGTAAAAGTGAATTGAATTAATTTGTAACAATTACTTTTTCAGTAATTTTTACTTGTAATACAGGGATATTATTATATGTATTTAGGGGATTCTCACCCGACCAGTAGCCTGCGCTGTAAGCCTGTCTTCTGCCAAGCACTTTGCCATAATGCGCTTCTCGGCACCACAAGCTTCCCTCCTTTGCAGTCTGCTGAGAGTTTTATCAGCCTAAGGTTCAGTTTAGTCAAGTGTTCACGTGTTTAGTGCTCAGCGTGTTGTCCCAGTGCTATTTTCATTATGTGATCATCATCAATTACTACTGATCTGAATTTTGGGTAGTCGTCCAGGTGACAGGTTCCCTATCCGTTGTGTAACGGCCACTCACGAACTCCACTTGTCTTGCTCTACTCACCGCTATCAACACTCATGTAATCGGCCTTGTACTTTCGCTGCGGCCTCGCTTAGCGCCTGACCTGCTGGACAGCTCACCGCAAACTGATCTACCACTGGGTTTCGCCACTCGCTGTGTCACTATCTGATGTTTCTCAGAGCCATGTGCGTTTCCTTCATAAACTTTCTGTGATGGTATAAATTCATCTCCCGATCCCTCGGTCTTCAGTCCAGCGCTGATACCGAGTGAGGTTGGAGGGTCGTCCAACGGATTCCCAATATTCTGCTGGGAAACTCTATTTATTTTCTACTGCATTGGGTGAGCAACAGAGTGATTTATTATTATTGTTGTTATTATTATTATTATTATTATTATTATTATTATTATTATTATTATTATTATTATTATTATTCACTAGAGTCCCGTTAATCCAAAAGTCTGGTTAATCCTAACTGAAATATTCCTTATTGAAATGAACGAACCTATTATAGAATGAAGATTTACTTGCATTTTATTAGTCATATTTTACTAGAATAACTTAATAAAACATCATAAACCGTCAACCACTGGTCGTTTATCTTTACAAAGCTGTTAGTTTCTTTTGCCGTAGTGATAGGAACCTACTTGAAGGTGTTAAACCAGCGTCTCATAAAGATCACATCAGTGTGCGTAGCAGGGGAGTTTGCTCGACGTAGTGTATGGCAAGTTCTACTCGTAAGGTGGCCACGGCACCTGAATGTGACACTAGTTGTTCATTGTGGTCTTCTTCATCGTTACTCTATTCCTCGTCAACTCCATATTCTTTCTCCACCATAGCTACAATTTCTTGGTCTGTTTGTAATTAATGACAGTCAGCTTCCATCCACTCGCTAATGTCATTTTCATTGTCATTTTCTCCTCTATGGATTCTTAACTACCCTATTGTAATTTTATACAGTATTTTATTAATGTAACTGCTAAAGAATGGGCATTTCAAATTACAGTATGTACTGTACTGTATTGTAGGAAATATTTTCCTCAGACGGTTGAGGCGCTGGCCTTCTGACCCCAACTTGGCAGATTTGATCCTGGCTTAGTCAGGTGGTATTTGAAGGTGCTCAAATACGTCAGCCTCGTGTAAGTAGATTTACTGGCACGTAAAAGAACTCCTGCGGAAGAAAATCCCGGCACCTAGGCATCTTCAGAAACCGTAAAAGTAGTTAGTGGGACGTAAAAACAATAACATTATTATTAGAAAACATTTTCCAGTTAATCCGAAAATTTTGTAATCCGAACAGACTCCGGTCCCATTTAGTTCAGATTAACGAGACTCTACTGTATTATTGTTGTTGTTGTTGCTGTTGTTGTTGTTGTTGTTGTTGTTGTTGTTGTTGTTGTTGTTGTTGTTGTTGTTGTTGTTGTTGTTGTTATTATTTGCCTAGTGGATTTTGGCAATCAGGGCACTAAACTTACCTTTGTCCCCATGGCTGGTTTCAGTTTACATGAGTGTTTCTTTTTAACAAAATAATGGCATCCAATTAATCAGTAGACTCAACAACCTTGCTATGAACTGATTTTGTACTCTGCATCTCAAAGTGCTTAGGCGACTCCCATTGTTGCGACCCCATCCTCGTCCCTTCCCATTGCCCTCCTTCTCTTCTTGTTTATTTGGAAACTGCGTTCATTTATCCTGTTCCGCTGAGGCTTGCAGTTTGCTACGTCCCTTTGAATTGCCTCAATTAATATAACATTTTGTAAATGGTCTAGGGATTTCTTGTAAATACCTTATTCAAAATGATTGTTCTATTACTGTACCATGTTACAGAATGTTGAGTTTTGTTTTGGTTATGTTGCAAGTAGAAAGAATATATAGTCTTGATTAAATATTATTGTTCTTCTTATTCCTTCCACTGACCTCTCATTGGACCCAGCCTGTTTCTTATCAGACAGCTTGTCAATATATATTTAAAAATAGTTATTACGTCGTGTGGATTGGTACCTTCCATGAATTGCTGCTTATAGATATATGTTTGGTTCTATATACAGTACTTCCAAAATATCGTAACAGTTGTTTTCTTAGCCTTTTCTTAAATGATTGCAAAGAAATTGGAAATTTATCGAACATCTCCTTTGGTAAGTTATTCCAGTCCCTAACTCCCTCCACTTCCTATAAATGAATATTTGCTGCAATTTGTCCTCTTGAATTCTAACTTTATCTTCATAATGTGATTTTTTCCTACTTTTAACTCTCTTGGTGCCAGGCGGTAGTGCGAGCATCCGCCCTTTAAATTGCCAGAGCCGATCTGGTCGGCCGTTAACAATCCAGTCGGAAGTTTCCAGAGCCGATTACATCGGCCGGCTTAAAATTCTGTGATGTACGTAATTTTGAGGCAACCTATAGTAACGAGCATACTTTTGTTACAACCTGTAGTAAAGGGGCTACACGTTATTGTGTGCCTGGCCTTGCTTTGGCAGTTCTAAGAGGGTGTTATACCTTTCACAAGTGTCGTTTCCTGTGTTTACAAATACCGCTAACCGGTCAGTAAGAGATTGCTCCTTGCAGTGAGTGGATTTGTGACAGGAAAATGGCATGTTCACGTGATAATTTTTCAGCAGGTATTGATGACAATAAATTAATGCAGTATTTAGAACAGTGCGAAGTTAACGCTGATGATTTATCGGATAGCGATAGGGAATTTAGTTCAGAGAGTAGCGACGAAATTATACCGGACACGTCCGCGGAATCACCGCAGCTAAACAAGAGACATTTAATTGTATCTAACAGCACTAAAGCTACTCTGAATATGGTGGTAGATGAAACTAGTGATAACGAATATGATGATGTTGTCTCTGGAGAACATTTTGTAGAAATTTGTCCCAATGAACCCGACAACATTCCTCAACCTCCTGTCTCCTTCAAGGAAGTTCTTGGACCTAAACATGCCCTACCGTCTGATTCTCCGCCCATATCACACTTCAATTTACTTTTCACTTACTTTCTGCTAAACCTTATAGTCACATATAGTCCTCTATCATTACCTAAATGACGGTCTCCGCGGGCCAAGTGTAGCGTGCGTGCCTCTCACCCGGAGGTCATGGGTTCGATTCCCGCCCAGGTCAAGAATTTTCGCCTAGTCCTGAGGGTTGGTTCGAGGTTCACTCAATATAAGTGACCCTAAGTGATTGCAATTGAGGAGATATCTGAGGGTGAGAGGGCGACCCCGGTCTGGAAAATCAAGAATAATTACTGAGATGATCCGTCTCACTGACCATGATTCACCTCATAAACTGCAGGTACCGAACTGAGCAGCGGTCGCTTAGTAAGTCAAAGCAAATCACGGCTTTAGTGCCATACATTTCTTAATTTCGTAAATTCTGTTGTATTGTAAAATTATTTTTCTAATATATACTACAACTGAAAACGAGAAACTAGTTTTTCTGAAAAAAAAACTATAATATAAACTACTATTTTTTACTTATTTAATAATTCAGAATTATTTTAATACTGTGTTGTCCGCACGTAGAAAATTTATTGTCAGTATTTGCCAAACATCGATACATACACGCAAATTTTATCGGTGAGTAAAATTGTCTTGTTTTTACTAGTGACATATGTTTGAATTTTCATTTTTTATGTTTTTATTTTTCTCGTTCAAATTAGTTATTCTATAGATTGTATTTAGAAATACATAATACATAATTACGTACATTCTTTTGTATCGTAAATTATTTTTTCAAAGTAGATATTGAGAGAGAATGTGCGAAAATATTTTTCCCTTCCTAAAAATAAACGTTTTCGACAACTATAAATCAACAATAAAATGTCCTTGATTCTTTATATCACTCCAAACTAGTTTCTTATTCTACGTAGTCGGTATGTAGAAAATTTCATGCCGGTATTTGCTATACAGCGGTAGATATACGCGAATTTTAAAATACATGCATTTCCACTGAAAACGGCCTGGCACTTTACAGTAGTAGAGTGGAGGCGGAGCTCTGGCCTCTTCCAGCTGATGGGGAGCAGCCGACCAGATCGGCTCTTGGCTCCAAGAGGGTTAAAGACACCACTCAAACTTATCTACTAATGTCATTCCACGCCATCTCTCCACTGACAGCTTGGAACATACCACTTATGATATAGATGCTGATTCACATAGGTAACCTGAGATATTTGTTCCAAATGAGTAAATTTATATTACCATTATAGTTGGTCTGTTATTGGACATTATAAATTTTCCAGCTAACTCATTCTTGGTTGCCAGCATTTCACCCCAGTGCGCTAAATTGGGCTCATCAGTTGGTAAATAGTACACCTACCAAGACGCATGGCTAGTGCATACCGTGGAGGCCACTGCATAGGCTGTGCCAATGCACTGTGAGAGTCTTTGTCTCATTTTCAAAAATTGATGCCTGCTGGCCATCAGATGATATATATGTTGATTCCCATAGGGAATCCCTCATACTCTAGTCCTACTTTTAAAACCTTCCTTTCTATCACATGTATTTTTATCTCTGATAAAAGCAGCTTCATGATCACTAATACTATCTCCACTTTCAGTTTCTCTATAGAGCTCATCTGGTTTTACCAGCACCACATCCAGAATATTCTTCCCTCTAGTTGGTTCCATCACTTTCTGAATCTGTTGTCCTTCCCGTACTCACTTATTTGCCATTTGTAGGTCATGCTTCCTGTCATTCTCATTACCTTCCCAAATGACATTTGGTAAATTTAGATCACCCACTACAATCACATTCCTTTCCATATCATTTCCCACATAGCTGATTATCTTATCAAATAATTCTGAATCAGCATCAACGCTACCTTTTTCCGGTCTGTACACTCCAAAGATATCAAGTTGCCTATTATCTTTAGAGATGAGCCTTACACCTAGAATTTCATGTTTCACTTAACTGCGGCCAGTATCCAGTATTCGGGAGATAGTAGGTTCGAACCCCACTGTCAGCAGCCCTGAAAATGGTTTTCCGTGGTTTCCTATTTTCACATCAAGCAAATGCTGGGGCTATACCTTAATTAAGGCCACGGCTGCTTCCTTCCCACTCCTAGCCCTTTCCTGTCCCATTGTCGCCATAAGACCTATCTTTGTCAGTGCGACATAAAGCAACTAGCGTAAAAAAAAAAATCATATTTGTCATCTTTAACTATTTCATAGTTTACAAATTCTTCTTTTACCAGAATGAATACTCCCCCTCCTACCATTCCCATCTTATCTCTATGATACATACTCCAGTTCTGTGAGAAAATTTCTGTATGTATATACACAATACCTTCATAAAGTACAGGAAATATTGTGTGAAAACACAATGCAAATTCCATAAGAAATATACATGGATTATAATTAGGAACGTGGCACCCCACAAAACCGAGACTTATCACCATGTGATTTTTATCTATGGGAGACTTATAAAAATAGGGGTATGCGAGAAACCCTCACACTCTACAGGAACTAATTATAATAACAATTTCGTGTGGCTATTTCTAGCCGAGTGCAGCCCTTGTAAGGCAGACTCTCCAATGAGGGTGGGCAGCATCTGCCAAGTATAGGGAACTGCGTGTTATTGCGGTAGAGGTTAGTGTTATGTGTCAGTTGCAGGAATATTCTACAGGACCGTAAAGACCATAAAAAAGCTGAAGTCGAGTCAATCAATGCTGAGGAATTTGTCAAAGTAAATTACAATTTCATAAGGAGGTGCCAGCAGTGTGTAACAGTGAATGGCAAAGATTTTCAGCACCAGCTGTGAACTGGGTAACTACAAATTTCTATTCTCATTAACTCTGTGCCAGGTGAGTGCTACTCGCTGGCCATATTACGGTAAAGTGCTTGGCAAGAGACTAGCTTGCAGCGCAGGCGACCAGGCGAGTGAGAATCCCTCAAATAGATAAAATAATATTCCTCTAGTTACTGTTCATTAAATGTAATTTAATTTTTACTCGTAATTTACTCATTGAAATAAAATTGTATTGGTTAAATTTTAGTGATCGATATACATCATATTGAGAATTTGGCAACTTTGGAGCCCCAGCACTTCCAAGGCGTCACACTAATTGTATACGATGCTCATTCATTTATCCACAGCTTGTGATTACTGGTTGAGATTTATATAATCCTGTACCATTTGGTCGAGAATGGGACCAGATTAAACACATGACGATGAAGAGCTTAAGGAATTTTCGTTATCCTCTTTGAATAAATATACTGGACAAAAAAAAATGGATCACTTTAATTTAAGAGCAAAAACTGTATTTATTGATCTTAAGCCTTGCTTTTTCTTCATTCCTACAACATATTATTATAAAACGAAGTTAACCAGTACTCAGCATAATTTATATTGGTTATTGAAGTTCTTTTTTTCTGAAGTTTATCCAAATAGTTCTTAGATGCTGTAATTTACGAAAATTTCATTACCGGTACCTTAAATTAACATTGCATTACACTGGGCAAACTTATGAACATACCACTGAAAGTTTTCTTCATAACACACTCTTCACTTATCTTGCCTTAGTATTAGGTGTTACCACCCCGGGCGATGATCACGGTCTCCGGCCTTTGCGGCATGCTAGGTAGAAGGTCCTGGATGGTTTCATATTTTCACATTTTAAAAATGTAAATACATATTTTAAGAAAGCTATAATAAGCACATAAATCGGCAATATTTGTTAATCAATAAAATTTAAATGCTTCTGTGTTATAAAATAATGCTCGTATTTTCATTTTACGATTACGGTATTGTTTTTAACAGTGTTTCGGCTATTTATAGACTTATCTCCAGAAGTTCTAAAACTTGCTGGTTACTGGCTACGTCGTTACATTTAGACAGCGATTTGATTTGCTGCACAAGATGTTTCCTTGCATGATGTCATTCCAACTCGCATTTACGAGTCAGCCCGCTCGGGTTTTGTTTATAGAATATCAGCGAAAGGTAATCATGGAGAGATGAGGTGACGTAATACCGTTACGACATGGGAGACTACCATTAGGTAGTGGGATTTCATCCCTCCTAAGAGTAAGGTTAGCTGTTTGGGTCCATATATCATTCCCGTGGTCGTGTGATTTTGTATGGATTTCTAAGAAATAATTCCTTCAGTGTCCGCTGTTATTCTTTTTATTGAAACAGTGATTCGCCGTAAATGTGTGTGTCGTACTCTGCAAAATAATACCAAAAGAGAAGTCGAGTACAAGGTCGCGTCTTCAACAATATGTACTGGATTTTAAAGCATTTTCACTACTGATGGAAAAGTATTATTTTGCCAACCATGTGGTAAAACAGTAAGTGCAGATCAACGTTCTCAAGTAACCCAGCATTTGTATGGAAATAAGCATATTGCAGCTGCTTCACGTGTGCGTTCGCGACAATTACTAATAGCTGAACCAGCTACTTCAGATGCGGGCCCATCTAAATATTCCCAGTATTATTTAGATGTGTGCAGAGCATTTGTTTGCACCGATATTCCTCTTGGCAAAATAAATAATCCAGGACTGAGAAATTTCCTAACAAAGTACATTAATTTTGAGCCTCCAGATGAATGCACATTAAGGAAAAACTATCTCCCAAAATGTTATGAAGAAACTTTACAGAGAATTTGGGCAGTATGTGATAGCGAAAAACTGTTGGTGAGCATTGACGAAACCACTGCTTCAAGTGGCAGATAAGTATGAAATGTTGTAGTTGGTGTGTTGAAGAATGAAAAAACTGCTTGTGAACATTCTTATTTGCTAGCATGTAAAGAAATGCTTGCTGCAAACCGTGTCACTGTAGCTAGGTTGTTCAATGAAGCCATGCACTTACTTTGGCTAAAAGGTATAAAATACGACCATGTATTGCTTTTCCTTACTGGTGGTGCAGCTTACGTGAAAAAGGCAGCCGAAGGCCTTTCTGTGAACTTTCTGAAAATGATACACGTAACTTGCGTTGTTCATGCTCTACATAGGTTATGTGAAACTGTGCAGGCTCAGTATCCTCAAGTGGATAAATTAGTGTCTAATGGCAAAAACATCTTCGTAAAAGCACCTTCAAGAATTGATCTGTTTAAAGAGAAAAACCCGAATCTTGCGCTTCCTCCTCTGCCTATTGTTATGCGGTGGGGTACCAGGCTTAGCGCTGTGGTATACTACACAGACAATTTTGAAAGTTTTGCATCCGTTATGAATGCACTAGATAAAAACGATGCATTGCCAACTGAGATTATTCAAGAGATACTGAAAGACAGCTCTTCGAAAAATGATTTGGCATTTATATCTGCCAGTCTAAGCTTCTTGTGTAAAACTATAGATATACTTGAAAAATCCACTAACCTGTTGTCCGAAACAGTGAAGGAAGTGCATGCTGTTGAAAATAAATTAGATTCACTCCCAACTTTGCAGGTACAGGGACTGTTAAAGGTCAAATATCAAAATTTGTTCAGGAAAAACAGAGGATTTCAAACAATGTGCCAAATTTCTAGTGTATTAGAGGGTGCTCATGTTGGTGAAATTGATGGAATTAGTGTTGGTGACATTCCTCTCTTTAACTATGCTCGTCTGACTTCCTGTGATATGGAGCGATCATTTTCGCAGTATAAGGCATTCTTTAGAGATAATCGGCATGCATTTGTGATGGACAATTTGGAGATGACCTCTATTGTTCACTGCAATTCTGAGACTACTTCTAGCAACTAATATTCCAGCATGTGATGGTTGAGTACGAACTGGTACAATTTTTTTCCCAGCATCCAGTATTCGGGAGATAGTGGGTTCGAACCCTACTGTCGGCAGCCCTGAAGATGGTTTCCTGTGGTTTCCCATTTTCACACCAGGCAAATGCTGGAGCTGTACCTTAACTAAGGCCATGGATGCTTCCTTCCCATTCCTAGACCTTTCCTGTCCCATCGTCGCCATAAAACATGTCTGTGTCGGTGCGACGTAAAACAAAGAAAAAAATTCAAAGATGATAGGTTGCCTTCGCCATATTTAAACAAAACATTACTTTAAAAAAATAACCATTCATAATATCTACTCTGGCATGTAAAAAATTAATATAACATACTGCACGTTTCCATACACAGACACCAATTTGCCTTAAGGAGCATGTTTGGTAGAACCATATTCTAATACAAAATGTTATACTTATTTACTTCTTGAGTGCGAGTAGTTATGTGATATTTAAAGGAAAATCGTTTTAATTTCTTATTACATATTTTAAAGTTTTTAACACATAAAAAAATATTTTTCACATTTTTAGCACATAAAAATCTGCTCCCTAATTATAATACTTGTATATCTTTGTTCATATGACCTATTTGGCTGATGATGGTGTCCAAAGACATGAAAACTGGTTCTAAATAAAAATGTTGTTGACAAAATCCATGAAGAAAAACGGCTATACATCTGGAGACATAACACGAGTTGTGAAGATCAAGGAGCCTAACTTGAATAACACCAACCAGGACTACAGCAAAAATAAAAAAGTATTCCTTCCTTACGTGGCAGGTATAACTGACAGAATAGGGCGCATTCTTAAGAAGTACAATATAATTCCAGTTTTCACCGCAGACCGGAAGCTCAAATCCTTGTTTCGACCAGTCAAAGAGAAGCACATCTTGAAACACCGGGCGTATATGAAATTCCATGTGGTTGTGGTTGTTCATATGTTGGCATGACAAAAAGGCTTGTTAGCACCAGAGTGAAAGAGCACATCAGATCGGTAAAGAATGTTGCTCTTTCATCCTCCACGGTGAACGCTATAAGCCAGTCTGCCATAGCAGAACATTTCTACAGTACAGACGATGAAATCCTCTTTGACCAGGCGAAGGTCATCGTGCCTGTAAAAGACTTCTATGCTCGTCTTGTGAGGGAAGCCATAGAGATAGAGCTGCGCCCAAATAACATCAACAGGGAAGACGGCTTCAAGTTATCAAATACATGGAGACCTGTACTGCAGAAATACATGCATAACACCACCATGGCACAGCGGGACACACTCAAACTGTCGACAGAGGGCGGCCCATCAGTAACTTCCCTCCCAACCACCACAGCACAGCGTCACGATCCTTGAGTCCAGTTAGTGGGGTAGGCCGTGGATAGTACGGGCATGACTTCCATGTTCCTTCAGATAATTTCTTTGCTCACTGTCGGAGGCAAAACTTCACATGCCCTGATGAAGGCCAATGCAATTTGGCTGAAAGCTTGGCTTTATTATTAGTAAATATATATAGTGGCTTTAATCCAGTTCATTTATTTCTTTATGTTAATACAATGAGCCACGAAAACTTACGTTCATTCATGTTGTCATTGTATTTATTTGTCCTGAATGAGTAAATTTATAATACCAATATAAATGGTCCATTATTGGACATTTCACACATGGGGGCGAAACGCTGGCAACCAGGAATGAAAAATTTATAATGTCCAATAACGGACCCTTTATATTGGTATTAGATATTCCGTCATGCAGTGAGTGGCATAGGGGCGTGCCTTATCATGCATCAGGATGACATTTTCACCAACTAAAGTTAGGGGATTATATGTTCCGCTAACACCTCTATGATGTAGGGGTGAGCATTCAGAGCACCTCCGTCAATGAAAGGAAGTTCCGTCTGGGCCTCAAAGCTGATACTGACCCATACCATGATGGAGCCACAAATGTTCCCTGTTGATGTTATTTGGGCGCAGCTCTATCTCTATGGCTTCCCTCACAAATGTTGCAAGGTGAATATCACATGAATATCGCTTCCCACACGTTCTCCACACTTCCTCTCTACCATCAGGTGACCAGAGGCAAAATCGTGACTTATTTGTAAACGGCACTATTGACTACTGCTTCAAAGTCCAATTTCGATGTTGATGCACAATCTGCAATTGAGCTGCTCTGTGGTGGGGGGTAAGCTGTGGACCAGTTGCAGGTCATCCTGAGGTCAAATTGCCTTCTCAGAGTCTTCGTCTGACAGTTCTCGCCATCACAGTGACATTTGTTACTGCCTCAAGTTGATTTCTGGCTTGGACGGTGGTAGTTTGGCGTTCTCTCAAGACTTGGATGACCAGAAACCTATCAACCCTAGCAGGTGTAGACCTCTGAGGGCCTGATCCAGGTCATCTATGGTAGGTACCAAGTTCACAAAATCATCTTAAAGCACACTGGACACTTCCATATGATGCACTGATGGCATTAGCCGCATAACGAATGCTGCATCCATCATCCATCAACACCACTGGTCTTGCAAAGTCTTCTGGGCTAAAAGGCATCTTAACTTGTCAAATGTGAAAGCCAGACTGAAGGAAAATGCTCCTTTGTGACAGATATTGTCATACACTGATAATCCATCAATACCTTCCATCCCAGTATCGTAAAACTTAAAATATTTTATTGCTAGTCGATGCAATAAAATTGAGTGAAAAGCAACTCCTTAAGTTTCTTTATGATTTCTTCTCCAAAACTGCAGATTTCATGTAAGAAACTGCCCTAATATAAGAATTAACGTAATTAATGGAACAATTCCCTCTAATAATTGGTGTTTAACAATTACGATTTTGTTTTTTCAAGCTGATACACTTTTTTTTGTCTGCCAGTGTATTTTGAATTAGTTGGTCCTGACAGTGATTAAAACAAGAATGTGACATGTATTCTGAGAGTTTGTTTAGTCTCACTTAGTGATGATAGTCACTTAATGTCTCTGTGCTAAAGAAGCAAAAGCAAAGTGGAATAATGTATTTTTTCCTTGCAAACGTCGGTATCATTCAGCCCCATTTGAAAAAAAAAGTCGGTGATTTCCTAACGACTTGCGTTCTGTGAAGTAATTATCATTTTATTGATTACTTAGTGAAAAAGTAATTAGTTATTGTATTTCAGCCCAATTGCTTTCATTTTGTACATTTCCCATCACTGGCTTCATGTATATTATGTAAAGGTTGCCAACTAGATGTAGTTCATACACTGTATAACTGATTAGGGAGACAAATTACCTTAGGTTGATTTGAAGTATTTCAGTTGCCTTGATAATGAATACTGCAATGTATTCGAAATGTCAGCAACATGTATGCAACGGATATAAACAATGACTAATTCCAGTCTTGATGGGGCTAAACAAAAATTATAGTTGTGATTATTGTCACATATTTCAATCAATCAATCAGTCAATACTGATCTGCACTTAGGGCAGTCGCCCAGGTGGCAGATTCCTTATCTGTTGTTTTCCTAGCCTTTTCTTAAATTATTTCAATGACATTGGAAATTTATTGAACATCTCCCTTGGTAAGTTATTCCAATCCCTAACTCCCCTTCCTATAAATGAATATTTGTCCCAATTTGTCATCTTGTTCTCAAGTTCACAAGTGCAGAAATACTGAACTTTTCAAATCAAATCTCTTTATTTGCAAATGAGGTGTCTACCTCGGTGGCAAATGGTACACTAAAATACATTATCATCAAGCACTAAATTTTAGATTAACAAGAGAAGAAAATTTTCCTACAATACAATATTATACAATTTATGCTAATAATTTTTTCTATTAAACACACAGCTCATCCTTAATAAATTTATATTGTTTACAAAATTCTACTTATAATATCTCCTGTACTTACAAATATAGTCAACTCATATACAGTATGTGGAATTACTTCAAATTATACTATACAACTAGTATAAGATTAAAATTTACATTGCATTTATTTACTTTATTATTTTTTACCCATTTTGGAACCTAAGTAGCATAACGACCTGCTCCATCATAACCAGAGCCCCTTTTGCCACCACTTTTCAGAGTTACTGAAGGGCCTTTACAGCTACCGTAGTGGTCCCAGGGCCCTCAAAGTCCCCACTGTACTTCACCCCTACAGGCAGTCCCCTACTTTGGCTGTCCAAACTCCAGAGACCAGGGGATGGAATTAATTTATTCACCCACATTTTTTATTTACAATAACCTGCACTGGTCGAATGCCCTCTAACATTTCATTTATTTTCTCTGTTGCTGTTTATTCTCTTCTTGAATATCTGTACAGATTTTGGAAAAGGATCAAACACTACCCCTGGTAAACTGTTCCACTCCTTCACGCCCTTCCCAATGAATGAAAATTTACCCCAATCACTTCTGCTAAAATTCCTTTTAATTTTATACTGTGTTCAGTCCTGCCGATATAATTGTCTTCCAATTGAAGCCTCTCACAGATATCTCCCCATGCTTCTTCTCCTGTATAGGCTCTATATAATCCTATAAGTCTAGTTTTCTCCCTTCTCTTACTTAAAGTTTCCCACCCAAGTTCCTTTAACATTTCTGATACACTACTCTTTCTCCTGAAATCCCCTGTTACAAATTTTGCTGCTTTCCTCTGCATACTATCTATTTCTTTTATTAGGTAATCTTGGTGAGGATCCCAAACACTGTTTGCATATTCCAATGATGGACGAACCATACTTAAGTAACTTTTCTCTTTTAATTCTTTGTTGCATCCTTTAAGTAGCCTCATTATGGCATGTAACGATCTGTATGCTTTCCCAACAATGTCATCCACATGACCCTTCCAGTGCAGATTACTTTCAAATCTCACACCTAAGTATTTGCACTTGCCATCTTTTGGGATAACTACCTCATCCAAAGTATATTCAAATTCAGTTTTAAAACTCCTGTTTGTAAATGTTGTAACAGTTGATTTGCCTCCATTAACCTTCATATTATTTTCTTCAACCCATTCTTGGATACTCTCAAGGTCCCTTTGTAATTCTGAACAACCCTTAATGTTATTTATTTCCCTATAAACAGTTATGTCATCCGCATACAATCTGTTTTTTGATGTTATATTATTCCCTAAATCATTTGCGTATATTAAGAAAAGTAACAGACCGATGATACTACCCTGTGCAATTCCCTTCCAAACTTTCTCTTCCTGCGATACATTATTTCCTATTTTGACTTTCTGAACCCTTGAGTTTAGAAATGTTTTTGTCCAATGTGTAACCCTTACGTCCAATCCTATTCCCTCCAATTTCTTTAATAATATTCCATGTTCCACTCTATCAAAGGCTTTGGAAAGATCTATGGCTATGCAATCTAACTCGCCTCCTGAATCCAACTGATCTGATATGCCCTGCTGAAATCCCACCAGCTGTGCCTCAAAAGAAAATTTCTTTCCAAATCCATACTGGCTCCTCATGAACCAATTTTTATCATCACATATCCCTCTGATGTAATTTGATATTAAACTCTCCAGTATTTTTCAAACTATACTGATCAGGCTGATTGGTCTGTAGTTCTCTTGTTTCCTTTTATCACCCTTTCCTTTATAAATTGGTATTATTATAGATTCCTTCCATTCCTTTGGTATTACATTATTATTTATGACATAGTCAAAGAGAAATTTTAAATAAGGCATTATGTACCACCCCATTGTCTTTAATACCTCCCCAGTAATTTGATCACTTCCTGCTGCTTTTCCTTGCTGAAGCAGCTGGATTTCTCTGAAAATATCTTCATTTGTGAATGAGAAGCTTCTTGTTTCCCTATGTGTCTCACCCTCTCTATCTTCTGTTTTGGTTTCCAACTCCTACAATCTTCTACCGAATCTCTGAATTCCCTACTAAATAGGTTTGCTTTCTCAGTATCTGTTAAATAGTGTTCACCCCCTTCTCCTACCATTGTAGAAATTGGGATTCCTTTTCTTTTTTGATTCCTGATATATGAATACAGCTTTTTACATTTCCCTTTGTGGTCATTGCCCTCTTGAAGTATGCCATTCATATAATTCTCTTTTGCTTCCTTTTCACTCTATTCAGTTCCCTCATTAGCTGTTTTCTAGTTTCTCTATTCTCCCTACCCTCTGTGATTTTCCTGTTTACTACTCTACATTTTCTTTTTAATTTTCTTATTTCCCTTGTATAATAAACAGGGTCTGAGGTCATTTTACCCTTCTTAACAGGTACAAATCTCTTCTGTCCTTCCCAAATGATTCCTTTAAATTTAGCCCAGAGTGTATCCACATTACTCCCTTCACTTATCTAACAACTGAATTGTGATTTAAGGTAAGTCCCAAATTCATCAACTTAGTTTTTCTGTACAATGTCTTGTCTTGTGTGACCCTCTTATTAAACCTTTTTGGTACCAGTCCTACATCCATTATTACAGCCTTACGGTCACCTATTCCTTCAATTACCTCAGTTTTATCAACAATTTCCCATGGTTTAACCAAGAATACATCTAGTAAGTTATTGAGTCGAGTCAGTTCTTGTACTACTTGTGTAAATCCTCTCACCCAAATGTACTTATTTGCCAGTTTCTGTTCATGGGCTTCACTTGCAGCTCCATTCCATTCAACTTCAGGCAAGTTTAGATCTACCCCAATTATTACCATATCATTATTATTCTTTTTATTAGTATAATCTATTATTTTCTCAAATATTTCCATGTCTCTTTCCTCTCTTCCAGGCCTATATGTTCCTATAATTCCCACCTCCTTCATATTATCACAAACTAATTTTATCCCTAATATTTTATCCCCTTCATTGGTAAACCATTCATGTGAACAATAAGTTTCCTTCACCAGAATAAACACACACACACACACACACACACCCCCTCCAATTTTATCTCCTCGGTCTCTACAATGACTGTATACCCTTCTGGAAATACTTCTCTGTTACCCACCACTTCTCTCAACCACCACGATTCCACTCCTATCACCATATCAGTCTCATAAGATTCCATCAATGTACCGAATTTTAATTGTTTATTTACTACACTCTGACAGTTTACCAAGGGCAATCTCAGCCCCCCTTCCTTTTAAACTTTTAAACTAGTACAAACAACATTACCAATTATGAAACACCAAATACTCCCAGTCCCAGGCAATTATCATGAGGAAGATGAGAGTAGAGTCTTTACTCTGTAATGAGATGTTTATTATGTCAATGAGCATAGTCATCAAAGCATTTGTAATCTCCAGTTTACAGGAAGAATATGAGGTATGATTTTCTAGCAGTTAAATCACTACTAAACTGACTTATCTTAATTGCCTTCATGATACAGTATAAAGTTCAGACAAGCTACTAGTGCAGATAAGGACTTGCAAATAAAACAGTTGAAAATACTGATAAGACTTTCTATCAGGACAAGCCTCTGTAGATTAAGGAGTTATCTCAAATACAGGTTTGTAGTAAATTCATTAATATTTCTTTCATTTCAAAATTCTTTTCTCATTGTGCTTTTTTTTTTTTTTTTTCCTTAAAATGAAATTCTTACAGATGTAACTGCAATTAGAGTTTTTAAAACACTAGAAATCAGATTGTATTTCTCTTCAAAATTGTCCCAAAAATAAAATAGTATTTGCCTACAGTGAGATAAAACCCAGTCAGAATAGTTACTCATAGTTGCTGCAGCTGAAATTCAAATCATGGATCTCATATGCAGGCCCCTATCCACAGACTTTATTCATAGGTTGTTTAAAATATAACACAAGAATTTGTTTTAAAATATTTATTTGGAAATGCATTTATTTCTGCTTCCCCCATTTGTCATTTCTTCTGTAGTGTGTCTTCAAATGGACTGTAACACTTTGTACAAAGTGTTACAGTCTCACTGTGGCAATGCTGACAGTGGTTATTGTCTTGGGAACTGCCAGGTAATTTATGAAGGGGAACTACATTTGCTGTCAGCCTCCACTTTACAAAGGAAAAATTAAGTGTATCCTCCTAATTCAATCCATCATATAATTCCATCATTAGATGGAGTAATAAAATTCAAACATCTTTTGACTCATTTGAGTCATCTTTAGTGAAACAAATGGTGGGGGGGTTAAAGTAATTTACATAATACAAGCTAAAAATGTGCCAAAAACCACAATGAAGGAACAAATGAAAAAACAAAAAAGACACATGACAGAAATAAAAACAGCACAATGTACAATATTTACATCATCATATGGAGCATTAAACAATTTGCTGTGACAAAATTCAGCAAAAAAAATGGTTAAAACAAAACATAATTGAATCTAAAAACTGTGTTAACCTATGAAGAAAAGAAATGAAAAGAAATGAGATATAGATGGAAACAAAGAATAAGTGGACATAGCGAGATAGCCTTCAGTCGCTGTGGTTAGAACTTTGGGTTTTCTTACCCACTGATCAGCTGGTATGTATTCCTTGTATAGTATAACGAACATCCTTACCCTTTTGTGGTAAGGCAAACGAGGCATCGAATTCTTTCTTGCGGAATTATTGTCATAGTAGCAAGACCTTGACTGGTTCGCATTCAGTGTCCAGGAGTAGGCCAAGTTTCTCAAAGCACTTCTCTACTTCTGTATGGAGGTCTCTGGTATAGTTAATGTGTATATTGTTGGATTGATGCAGAACTTAGCATGCATTTATATGCTATAGATAAGCCTCCCAACCGCAATTGAAAAGACCAAGTCCTTTATACTTTTTATTGAAGTATAACATGCTGTCTGACGTATCTATTGAAAGTTGAAGTACCGAGCTCGATAGCTGCAGTCGCTTAAGTGCGGCCAGTATCCAGTATTCGGGAGATAGTAGGTTCGAACCCCACTGTCGGCAGCCCTGAAAATAGTTTTCCGTGGTTTCCCATTTTCACACCAGGCAAATGCTGGGGCTGTACCTTAATTAAGGCCACGGCCGCTTCCTTCCCACTCCTAGCCCTTTCCTGCCCCATCGTCGCCGTAAGACCTATCTGTGTCGGTGCGACGTAAAACATCTAGCAAAAAAAAAAAAAAAAAAAAGTTGAAGTACTTCTTTCAAGGTGATTTTGATAAGTTCATTAGTATCAGTTGGAAACTTGCAGGTATTCGATGTAAAGGTGTAGTGTGGAATTCATAGATTAAGAGCAGTGATTGAGGCAGTCTTGCTTTCCCTTAATTTTGCTTATTTAAATGCAGTTTTTGCATAAATCTGATTTTACATACCATGTAACAATGCAAATATTCATTATAAGAATGGGGATTGAGAAGAAAAACAAAATAATAATTAAAAATTATCCTGAAATTCTCTGCATACTGTACCGGTATATCATGAATAGAGTTATAATTCCAGTGTTCACATTTATATTTCTCAGATTTGAGTTCTTTTATTTTGTCTTGGGCTTGAGAGGTGTCAAGATGCCTTGGATATGTGTCTGTTAGTATAGCATCTGAATTATGACTGTGTGTATTAATATCAAGATAATCAGTCATCATTGATCTGCATTTAGTACTGTCACCCAGGTGGCATATCCCCTACCAATTGTTTACCTACACTTTTCTTAAATGTTTTCAAAGAACTTGGAAATTTATTAACATTTCCCTTGATAAATCATTCCATTTTTCTTCCTATAAATTAATATTTGCCCTAATTTGTCGCCTTGAATTCCAACTTTATCTCCATGTTGTGATCTTTCCTACCTTTAAAAGCTCCACTCAAGCTTATTCGTCTACTAAAGTCATTCCATGTCATTTCTCCACTGACAACTCGGAACATCCCACTTACTTGAGCAGCTCATGTCCTTACTCCCAAGTCTTTTTTTTTTTGCTAGTTGCTTTACGTCGCACCGACTCAGATAGGTCTTATGGCGACGATGGGACAGGGAAGGGCTAGGAAGTGGAAGGAAGCGGCCGTAGCCTTAATTAAGGTACAGCCCCAGCATTTGCCTGGTGTGAAAATGGAAAACCACGGAAACTCCCAAGTCTTCCCAGCCCAAAGTTTGCAACATCGTCATAACACTACTCTTTTGTCAAAATCACCAAGACCAAATCATGCTGCTTTGCTTTGGATCTTTTGCAGTTTTCATATCAGTATTCGTGGTATGGGCCCCATACACTAGAGCCATACTATAATCAGGGTCTTACCAGAGACTTATAAGCCCTCTCCTTTGCGTTCTTACTACAACCCATAAATACTCTCATGACCATATGAAGTGACCTGTAACCTTTATTTATAACCTCATTAATGCTGTTACCTCAATGAAGATCTTTCCTTATATTAATACATAAGTACTTAAAGTGATCCCCTTGAGGTACTGTACTTTCACCCCTTCAACATAGTAATTAAAACTGAGAGGATGTTTCCTCTTGGTGATTTAAAACCTGACTTTTCATGCCGTTTACCATCAATACAATATCAGTGGCATTGTAAATCTAGTTTTTTAAAATTTGTTCTCTTGAATTCCAACTTAATGTTAGTGGAGCTTTGTAAATGTTCACTATTACCATATTAATATGCCTTTGCTGGCAAAACATAGTGTTTAGGGAACACCATTCTTCTTGTAAATATACTACTTCCACTGACCTGCCTGAGTGTTATCTGATCCTGTAATGATAAAGAGAGTGCTCCCGCAGGGCAATATTATTGGACCTTTATGTTTTCTTATATAGTCATACGGTTGTAATCGAGCTAGCGAAGCGAGAGGTTGTATTGTGCAGTGAGTGCTGAGTGAGAAGTATGAATATTGCTTTAGAGCAATATCGCGCGGCCATAGGTCGATGGCACGGGCGAGTGAAGTGTGTGTGTACGCCAAGTGATAAGGTGCATTTACGAAAATCTGGGCTTGAGGGAACTATGATGGTAGCAGCAGTGGTGGCAATTCTTCTGATAATAGGAGGCATAGAAATGAACCCTGGACCAACGGTTTCATTGAGCTGGGAGGACATAGATAAGATTAGGGAAATAGTCAGAGATGCTTGCCAGTTTGAGCAAATGAGGGAGTTAATTCGCGAGCTGAGAAATGACATGACAGAAATGAAAGACTGTATAAAAGAAGAGAGAAGAATTATGACAGAAAAGGTGGTGGAAAACTCTAGGGAAATAGAATTATTGAAGTCGAATATGAAGGAGATTGAAGGAGAAACTGATAAATTAAAGTGGCAACTGAAAATGACTATCCAGGACGTAAAGAGGAAAAATATTTTCATATACGGCATTCCAGAGAAGGAAAAGGAGGATTCGAATGATCTAACGAATAAAGTGTTGGATATCATAAATAACCATATCAAGATAAATTGTAAAGAAGAAGATATTGATGAAATATATAGGCTTGGGAGAGTCAAAGGGAAAAGACCTATTAAGGTTAAGTTGATTTCTGCTTTGAAGGCGAACAAAATTATCCTCAATGGGAAGAACTTGAAAGGAGAAAGGATTTGGGTAAGAAGAGATATGGATAAAGAGACACTCATGGAACAGAGAGTCTTGCGATTTCACCTAGTAAAAGCTAGGAACTATGGACTAAAAGCATACATAAGAGGCAAACGTCTTATAGTAGGTGACAGTAACTGGTCGCGTATCTGGTCAATTGCACAGCTACGAGAAATGGATAGACAGTTGAGTTCATCACACCAGGAAGTGCAACGGCCTGTAGAGGAAGGAATGTGTCAGTCAGCTGCCTGCACAGTGGCTGATAACGTACAATCTGATGACAACAGCAATCTGCATACTCTACAGAGGAACAGAAGACGGCAGAGTGACGAACACCTAGTGGAGGAGGATGGACAAACAGCTGACTGTCGAGTCGACACGAATCCAGGAAGTAGCGGCACACCTGATGACAGAACCAAGACTCTGGCTGGGAAAGGTAAATCCTTGAGTGTAATAGACTTATGGATTAGAAAGGGCAAAGGACAGAAAGACAATTTAGACAAAGAAATAGTTACTTCACCAGAGGGTAGTATTATAGAACTGGAGAAAAAGAGAATAACTAGAAGTAAGACAAGCAACTCGTCTGAGAGTAAAAGTAAGAAATAACTAGAATGGAATATTGGTATGGTCAACATTGAAGGTTTCTTGAGCAAGTTAGGAAATGAACAGGTGAAATTGTTAATGTCAGAAATGCACATCATTACCTTTGTTGAGAGTTGGATAGCACCGGGATATGAAGTACATATTGAAGGTTTTAAAACGTATAGTAAGGCAAGGGGCAGGAATGCTCGTAAAGGTAGACATCCCGGTGGTATTCTAGCCTATATAAGGGAAGAAATAAAGGAGAAAATTGAAATCATAGAAACAGATATTGAAGAAATACTTTGGGTGAAAACAAGAGTAAAACAGAACAGGGAGGTTAATCTATGTTTTGGTTTTGTATACAATCCTCCCGAGGACTCGACATTGGCAAACAAGGAATTCTTCATAGAATTAGCACTAGAAGTAAACAGATTAAGGAATATATATGAAGACATAGGTATTGTAATAATGGGGGACTTTAATGCAAGGATTGCAGACTTAAAACCAATTTATAGTAAAGAGGCTGAGGAAATAATAATTAGAAAAAGAATTAGTCAAGATAAAGTTTGCAATAACTATGGTGGAAAACTGTTAGAATTATGTGGTACAGAAGAACTCTATATTTTAAATGGGTGGTGGCCAGGAGATGAATTGGGTAATTTAACGTTTATAACAGAAATGGGTGGTAGTGCAATTGACCTTGTATTATGTTCTAGGGAGGCATTACCACTTGTTAAGAGGATAAATGTTAAAGGTTGGGGAGAATCGCATCACTTACCCATAATTATTAATATGGTAGGCACAGAAGAGAATACTGGGGGGAATTATATAAATAATATTAAAGAGAGGCCAGTGACAAAATATATATGGAGAGAAGACCTCAGCACAGAATTCAAGGAATATTTTGAAGGTAGGTCCTTTGAAATGATCAAGATAGGAATAAAGTCCCCGATGGAAGATAATAAAATAGACGAGGCGATAAAGCTATTAGAAAACTCAATACTGATGGCAGGACATAAGATGCGGGCTCGGGAGGTAAGAATACAAAGAAATAGTGGGTGGTACAATGAAGAATGCAGACAAAAAAAGTCAGAAGTTATGAAAGCCCTAGACACATACAGAAAAATAGGCGGGCAGGAACCAAGAACTGCATTCTGTAGCAAAAGAAAAGAGTATAAAGAATTATTGGTAAGAACTAAAGTTTTGTGGCAGAAGAAACAAACTGACAACTTAAACAGAGAGGCTCTGAATAATTATATAGTCATGTGATACCTTTTAAAAAGAGCATTAAAAATATACATACATATTGCATAAAGATAGAAAATGAATGCATTTGCAGTAATTACAAAAGAAATCACAATACTTTGGCATTAAACTCTGTACTTACACAGCATGAAAATATGGAACATAAAACCTCGAACAAAATAATATGACAACATGGAAAATGAAATGAAATGGCGTATGGCTTTTAGTGCTGGGAGTGTCCGAGGACATGTTCAACTCGCCAGCTGCAGGTCTTTTGATTTGACTCCTGTAGGCGACCTGCGCATCGTGATGAGGAGAATGATGACACATACACCCAGGCCCCCTGCCAGCAAAATTAACCAATGATGGCTGAAATTCCCGGAAGGGACCCCTGTGACCACAGGCCAGCACACTAACCATTTAGCCATGGAGCTGGACATGACAATATGGAGAATTGTTGTAATAAAACAATGTAGGTACTGAAACAGTGCTTAATAATAAAACACGTACAATAATAATAAAACAATACAGTACCATAGTAGAAACTGTTCATATCCATTGATGATGATGATGATGATGATGATGATGATGATGATGATGATGATGATGATGATGATGTAATTAGCAAAAAAGAAATATTCTAGAGCCATGGAGAAAAAGTTTTGAAGTGAACATTGATAAAATATCCAATAATAAACAATAATAATAATAAACAGAACAAGAAGTTATTTAAATTGATTAAAAACAGGATTGTCATTCTGGTGTTAATGATCTTAAATCTCATATTTACCTAAATAATTCACTTCCATATTTTTCAATGAAGATTCTGGTAATGCCGGTTCTTTTTTTATTTGCCTTATATCACACCGAATCAGACATGTCTTATGACTATAAGACAGGCCTAGGATCGGGAAGGAAGTGGCCATGACCATAATTAAGGTGCAGCAGCCCCAGCATTTGTCTGATGTGAAAATGGGAACCATGGAAAACCATCCATCAGAGCTGTTGAACTCACTATATCTTGAATGCAAGCTAACAGCTACATGCCTTGAACTGCATAGCCAACTGCTCGGTGGTGATATAACACTAAAGGTCCTCGTCTTACACTGTATCGCAGGCAGAGGGGATGAGATGATTAGGAAATTTAAAATATTGTAGGTGTGTGGCCTTAGACAACAAGCCTCTTTTATTATCTTTGTTCACTATATATTTATTTTCATAATGTTGGGAAACTGTGCTCTGTAGGATACCACGTAATACTAATAACGTTATCAGTTTTTCATCCTACCAGCTAATATTTACCGTTTCCAGAGATGTTGAGGTGTCAGAATGTTGGCCCGTAGGAGCTCCTTTATGAGCCAGTAAATCTACCGATACAAGGCTGGTGTATTTGAGCACCTTCAATACCCACTGGACTGAGTCAGGTTCGACCCTGCTGACTTGGGCTCAGAAAGAAAGCGAGCGCTCTACCATCTGACCTACTCAACCAGACAGGATATCGTTTATCATATTTCAGTGTATCGTCAGTTCCTACAAGAAGAGAAAAGTACCCACCGTCCACAGCCCTGAAAATGGTTTCCAAGTTTCCCTTTTTCACATCAGCCAAATGCTGGGGCTGTACTTTTTTTAAATTTTTTAATGATATTTGTTCGTGGTGTCGACCCCTGTTGATTTTTTGCCACTACTTGCACCATATAATATGAACCTGCATGTAATTGGAATTGCGGAAGTGTAGAGTGTTGAATGTGAGGAAAGGAACATTAAGGACAACACAAATACCCAGTCCCCAGGCCAGGGATATTATTAATTTGCAATTAAAAATACCTGACCTGGCTGGGAATCGAACCGTGACAGGCAGACACGTTGCCCCCTACACCACGGGGCTGGACTGTACCTAAATTAAGGCTTTGGGCGCTACTTTCCAGTCCTAGTCTTTTCTCAGACTTGCATCACTAGAAACCTTCGATATATTAGCGCGATGTTAAACTACTGGCAGGGCCAATGACCTAGATGTTAGGCCTATTTAAACAACAAGCACAAAAACCACTGACAAAAAAAAAAAAATGTAGGCTACTGTGCACAATATGCTGGATTGTGTTACAAGCACAGGCAACATAATTCTGCTAACCACGAAAACCTGTGTACTTCACTAAAATACTTACTTGAAATATGATACATCCTTTGTGTTTTTTCTATTGTGCAATTGTATGCTGCACCCATAGGCAGCACATATAATGCAGTCACAGACGAGGCATCAAGGATGGCGCTTAAACTATGGTATCACTGTTTCGCCTTGGCACAACCCGAATGCTGTAGCAGACATATTAACCACTCTATAGTCTTCTTTCTAGCTCATTGCTTGTCACCAAGGGAAATTACAAGAACTTTACTGGATGAAGATTGCTACACACAACAAGAAATAGTGTTAAGGCTCAATATTTCTCAAAAATCACAGAGTAGAATAAAACAAATGTCCGAAAACAGTGAGACTTACCAGACACCGTGGAAAGTAAAATGTGGTCAGAAGGTGAAGTTGAACCCCAGACGTGTTAGAAAACTAGTAGCATTGGCATATAAACGTCATACAGCTACTGACCTGTGAAATGCACTGTCAGCTAGTTGTACAGAAATATTGTTGAGAACTGTAAGATGGGGCTGAAAGCAGGCAGCCAAGAAGGAGAGTAAAAATCACACCAACAATGGTGAAAAGTAGATTGGAATGTATGAAGGCACTGTAATACTGGTCATCTGAGGATTGAATGAAGGTAAGTTACAGTCTAAATATTACTCTTAAAATCTGTTTATATGATGGAATGTGTTTGTGTTGACCAGTATCCAGGAGAATAGGAGAGGAATTATCCACCTTTCAATATAGAATTAAATGGAATAATTATAAATTACACCAATATATATATATATATGGGACTGGTTTCAACCCTTGTGTTGGGTCATCTTCAGCCATGTAATTTAAAATCGGCAAGTTAATAAACATATACAAAACATTTAAAACCTAGAAAAAAACACATCCAGAAACATAAAAACACATTAAAATACTAAACACACAGAGCTTAAAAATAAAAGCTTTGTCAAATTTTGTTTATGTTAACTTACTTGAAAGCCCCACATGTATGGTTGTCATAAAAGCAATGTATCCAAGTGAAACCTAGTTTTCCTTCTCGACTGTTACAATTAACTTTTTGCCTAGAAGTTCTAATAACACAGACATTTTATTCCATCAATTTGAAATTGTTTCACTTTGTTTTCTTATCATAAGTGTTTGAAGTCTCCAAAGAAGGCAGTCAATTTTTCTGGAGGAGATCAGAATAAGGGTCCATCAAGAATTTGTTTAACAAACAGTAAAACACCATACAAAGGTAATGGTGTGGAGTGTTATGTCTGTGTGCAGTACTGGACGACTTTACCTTGTATGAAAAAAAGACTAATACAAGTCTTCACAAAGTAAATCTTAACCCAGATAAAGAAATGGCTCAAGGCAAGCCCGTGTGTCTATATGCACAGTAGTGCACTGTGCCATCAAGACAAGGAGGTAATGCAGTTTTTGAATGATTTAAGCCTTTCAGTGCGCCCATGCCCCAGGAAATAGTCCGGATATCAACCCAATTTAAAATTAGTGTGCAGTACTTAAGAAGAAAATTAAGAAAGCCACCAATACAACCAAAAGTGGATTAATTAAAACCCTGATCAAATTTTGCACCATGATAAAGATATTAGAAAAATCTGTCAAACAATGATTGAAAGCATGTATACAAAGTATCAATTAGCGTTTAGATGAAAATTTTGTTTGTCATATTATTCTCTGATTTAAAATGTGATTTTCAGAGCTCTAGTCTAATAACTTTGCTACCTCTTTATTATTTTTATTATTATTATTAATATTATTATCATTATCATACATATACATCATTATAGACTATTATGTCTTTCAGCATTCAGTCTGCAAGCCTCTGAGAATTTATTAAACATGGCCACAATCCTCTATTTGCAACTAGTGCTGTAGCCTCATTTAGTTCTATACCTCTTATCTTTAAATCATTATAAAAGGTGTCTAACCATCATCATCTTGGCATCCCTCTACTTCTCTTACCCTCCATAACAGAGTCCATTATTCTCCTAACTAACCTAACTCATCCATTCATCTCACATGACTCCACCACCGAAGCCGGTTTATGTGTACAACTTCATCCCTCAAGTTCGTTCCTAACTTAGCCTTTATCTCCTCATTCCGAGTACCCTCCTGCCATTGTTCCTGCCTTTTTGTACCAGCAATCATTCTCGCTACTTTCATGTCTGCTACTTCTAACTTATGAATATGACATCCTGAGTCCACCCAGGTTTTATTTCCATAAAGCAAAGTTAGTCTGAAAACAGACCGATGTAAAGATAGTTTTGCCCACGAGCTGACTTCCTTCTTACACAATACTGTTGATCGCAACTGCCAGCTCACTGCATTAGCTTTACTACATCTTGATTCAATCTCACTTACTATATTACCATCCTGGGAGAACAAACATCCTAAATACCTGAAATTATCTACCTGTTCCAGCCTTGTATCACCAATCTGACATTCAGTTCTGTTGACTTTCTTACCTACTGACATCAATTTAGTCTTCAAAAAGCTAATTTTCATACCATACTCATTGCATCAATTTGCAAGTTCCATGATATTAGACTGCATGTTTTTGGCACAATCTGCCATTAAAATCAAGTCGTCAGCATAGGCCAGACTACTTACTACATTTCCATCTAACTGAATCCCTCCCTGCCATTTTATACCTTTCAGCAGACGACCCATGTGAACTATGAACAACAAAGGTGAAAGATTACAGCCTTGTCTAACCTCCAAAAGTACCCTGAACCAAGACTCATTCTACCATCAATTCTCACTGCAGCCCAATCGTCAAAATAAATGCCTTTGACTGCTTTTAATAATCTACCCGTAATTCCATTGTCTCCCAGCATGGCAAACATTTTTTGCCTCGGTACCCTGTCATATGCTATGAAACATAAACACATCTGTCTATTTCTCTCGTAACATTTTTCAGTTACCTGGCGCATACTGAAAATCGGATCCTGACAGCCCCTCTGTGGTCTGAAACCACACTGGTTTTCATCCAACTTCCTGTCAACCACTGATCGCACCCTCCCTTCCAAGATGCCAGTGAATACTTTGCCTGGTATACTGATTAATGAGATACCTCGATAGTTGTTGCAATTCTTCCTGTTCCCTTGGTTATAGATAGGTGCAATTACTGTACTACTTTTGTCCAATCTGAAGGTACATTCCGTGCTAATATTACTACTCTATGAAGCCATTTCAGCCCTGCCTTCCCACTGTACTTCATCATTTCAGGTCTGATCTTATGTATTCCTGCTGCTTTATGACGAGGTGCATATGGCCCTGAGGTTTACTCAGCCTACACCAAAAATGAGTACCAGGTTAATTCCTGGGGGCAAAGGCGGCCGGGCGTAGAGCTAACCACTCCACCCCATCACGTGCCGAGGTTAACAATGGTGGAAGCCTTTAACTTCCACTCCTCCAAGGACCTTCATGGCCTGTATGGAGGTGACTTCGCTTTTTTTTTTTTTTTTTTTTGCTGCTTTATGACAATGGAGTTTATTGACCATCCTTACCACTTCCTCAAGCGTAATTTCACCAACATCATTTTCTTTCTCCTCATGAACTTGGTGGTTCGCAACACCACCAGGAAGATTTCCTTTTACGTTGAGAAGATTTTCAAAATATTCTCTCCACCTGTCCACTGATTCCCTGGGATCTATTATGAGTTCACCTGAGTTACCCAACACACTGTTCATTTCCTTTTTCCCTACCTTCCTAAAATTCCTTATTACTGTTCAGAAAGATTTCCCTGTTGCTTGACCTAGCTTTTCCAGGTTATTATCAAAATCTTTCCAAGACTTCTTTTTAGGTTCAAGAATTATTTGTTTCACTCTGTTTCTTTCACCTATTTATAATTCCCTGTCTGTATCAGCCCTTTTTTGGAGTCATTTTTGATAAGCCTTCTTTTTATGTATACAAGCTGCTCTCACTTCATTGTTCCACCAAGATGTTCACTTTTTACCAGCTTTATACACAATTGTTGCTAGGCATTCCCTTGCTGTTTCTACAACAGCATCCCTGTATGCCATCCATTCTCTTTCTATATCCTGAACCTGCTTACTGTCCACCGTTTGAAACTTCCCTCTAATCATATCTATGTACTTCTGTGTCTAATTTCCTTGTTCTGGAGATTTTCTACCCTTATTCGTTTGCAGACAGATTTCACTTTCTCTATCCTAGGCTTAGAGATACTTAGTTCACTACAGATCAGATAGTGGTCCTTATCATCAAAAAATTCCCGAAAAATCTGTACGTTCTTAACAGACTTCCTGAGTTTGAAGTCAGTTAAGATACAGTCTACACTGACTGACAGAGCAAATGCAACACCAAGAAGGAGTGGTCAGAACTTTATGCCAATTGCAGGGTAGACTGACGTCACTGAGGTATGCTCATGATGTGAAATGCGCCGCTGTGCTGCGCACGTAGTGAACGATAAATGGGACACGGCGTTGGCGAATGGCCCACTTCGTACCGTGATTTCTCAGCCGACAGTCATTGTAGAACATGTTGTCGTGTGCCACAGGACACGTGTATAGCTAAGAATGCCAGGCCGCCGTCAACGGAGGCATTTCCAGCAGACAGACGACTTTACGAGGGGTATGGTGATCGGGCTGAGAAGGGCAGGTTGGTCGCTTCGTCACATCGCAGCCGATACCCATAGGGATGTGTCCACGGTGCAGCGCCTGTGGCGAAGATGGTTGGCGCAGGGACATGTGGCACGTGCGAGGGGTCCAGGCGCAGCCCGAGTGACGTCAGCACACGAGTATCGGCGCATCCACCACCAAGCGGTGGCAGCCCCGCACGCCACGTCAACCGCCATTCTTCAGCATGTGCAAGACACCCTGGCTGTTCCAATATCGACCAGAACAATTTCCCGTCGATTAGTTGAAGGAGGCCTGCACTCCCGGCGTCCGCTCAGAAGACTACCATTGACTCCACAGCATAGACGTGCACGCCTGGCATGGTGCCGGGCTAGAGCGACTTGGATGAGGGAATGGCGGAACGTCGTGTTCTCCGATGAGTCACGCTTCTGTTCTGTCAGTGATAGTCACCGCAGATGAGTGTGGCGTCGGCGTGGAGAAAGGACAAATCCGGCAGTAACTGTGGAGCGCCCTACCGCTAGACAACGCGGCATCATGGTTTGGGGCGCTATTGCGTATGATTCCACGTCACCTCTAGTGCGTATTCAAGGCACGTTAAATGCCCACCGCTACGTGCAGCATGTGCTGCGGCCGGTGGCACTCCCGTACCTTCAGGGGCTGCCCAATGCTCTGTTTCAGCAGGATAATGCCCGCCCACACACTGCTCGCATCTCCCAACAGGCTCTACGAGGTGTACAGATGCTTCCGTGGCCAGCATACTCTCCGGATCTCTCACCAATCGAACACGTGTGTGATCTCATTGGACGCCGTTTGCAAACTCTGCCCCAGCCTCGTACGGACGACCAACTGTGGCAAATGGTTGACAGAGAATGGAGAACCATCCCTCAGGACACCATCCGCACTCTTATTGACTCTGTACCTCGACGTGTTTCTGCATGCATCGCCGCTCACGGTGGTCCTACATCCTACTGAGTCGATGCCGTGCGCATTGTGTAACCTGCATATCGGTTTGAAATAAACATCAATTATTCGTCCGTGCCGTCTCTGTTTTTTCCCCAACTTTCATCCCTTTCGAACCACTCCTTCTTGGTGTTGCATTTGCTCTGTCAGTCAGTGTATTATGGATCTGCAAGTCTCCCATGTGTAGCGGTGAATAGCCTTATGCTTAAATAATGTATTCGTAACTGCTAAACCCATACTAGCACAGAAGTCCAGTAAACACTCCCCATTCCCATTAGTTTCCATACTTTCTCCACCTTTACCAATCACCCTATTGTATCTTTCCAATTCTCGCATAGAAATTGCCCATTAGCGCTATCTTATCCTTGCTGTTGACCCTGACTACGATGTCACTCAATGCTTCATAAAACTTGTCAATTTCATCCTCATCTGCAGCCTCACGTGGTGAATACACTGAGACAATTCTCGTCCTAATTCCTCCAACTGCCGAATCTACCCACATCATTCACTCATTTAAGTGCCTAACAGAAACTATGTTGCGTGCAATAGTATTCCTGATGAACAGTCCTACCCCACACTCTGCCCTTTCCTGTCAAACAAGTACACTTTATAATCTCCTACTTCTTCCTCGTCATCTCCCCTTACCCAAATATTGCTTACTCTTAACACATCCAGATGCATCCTCTTTGCTGACTTAGCGAGTTCTACTTTCTTTCTTCCATAAGCCCCATTAATATTGATAGCTCCCCGTTGAATTCCATTTTGTTCGCCAAGTTGTTTCCAAGGAGTCCCTCACCCGTCAAATGGGAGTGGGACTCCGTTATTCCCATAGGTATTATTATTATTATTATTATTATTATTATTATTATTATTATTATTATTATTATTATTATTATTATTATTATTATTATTATTATTATTATTATTATTATTATTATTATTATTATTATTATTATTATTTACTGAGCCCCTTCTTTCAACTCATATCTTCAAATGAAGAGATTTTGCCCACATGAATCATGTCTGACAAATTCAGTTACATTGTCTTTGAAAGTGACCATAGAGGAGTCATTTCCTCTCTTCTGCTGATTGTCCACAACGCAGCCTGAAACATGAAATACAATGTTGAAAGACACGTGGAACTGTTTTGAGGATCTACGCTACTGTATTACTACCAGTAAACCTAATACAAGACACTTCATATAACTAAGGAATATCTATAACCATCCAACAAGTAACAGTACTGCCTCTTAGCTGTTACAAAATTATCACTCGCGCCTCCGCAGGAGTGTGCTCTTAAAGCAACCTATTGTTCCTCCTAATGGAGCCTAATATCTGTTAGCCAATCAAAAACATCTTTCCCTATCCTAGGTTTCGCTGAGGCAGTTACTTTTATATTAGGGTTTCCGGTGGAACGTAATATTTCTGGAACAGCTTACTGTGATGGAACAGGATATGTTATCATGTTACGATATTTAACTCCCATCTGTATTGAGGACTGATCATCTGATTGGAAATGTACCATGTGGATTTGTTTAATGCTAAACAACAAATAAATATTTGTCAGTTTTTCTTAATTTTTCCTTTACAGTTTTATTCACAATCAATTTTATATCACGTTTGAAGCACTTAATAGAACACACTATCACAACTTGCTTTTGACATCATGACTGGCCTGAAGAGTAGGCTCATAGGCAATTGAGAATTGATCATCTGATTGGAAACACTTGCTTAAGGAGGAAAGTGTTTACATTTTTATTTACCATTTCCACTGATCATAATTAGTTTTTGAAAACTTCCTACCTCTCACATCAGCCATGTGGTATTGTCTAATACTCTTAGTCTTAAAACCTTTCCTTTGTTTTAGTAACAAATAAGTGGCTTTAATCCAAAGAACCATGTTTCTTTCTTTCTTTCTTTCTTTCTTTCTTTCTTTCTTGCTTCGTTGGGGCCCCTTGGACCGTCAATCAATCAATACTGATCTGCATTTAGGGCAGTCACCCAGGTGGCAGATTCCCTATCTGTTGCTTTCCTAGCCTTTTCCTAAATGATTTCAAAGAAATTGGAAATTTATTGAACGTCTCCCTTGGTAATTTATTCCAATCCCTAACTCCCCTTCCTATAAATGAATATTTGCCCCAGTTTGTCCTCTTGAATTCCAACTTTATCTTCATATTGTGATCTTTCCTACTTTTATAAACGCCATTCAAACTTATTCGTCTACCAGTGTCATTACACGCCAACTCTCCGCTGACAGCTTAGAACATACCACTTAGTCCAGCAGCTCTTCTTCTTTCTCTCAATTCTTCCCAACCCAAACATTGCAACATTTTTGTAACGCTACTCTTTTGTCGGAAATCACCCAGAACAAATCAAGCTGCTTTTCTTTGGATTTTTTCCAGTTCTTGAATCAGGTAATCCTGGTGAGGGTCCCATACACTGGAACCATACTGTAGTTGGGGTCTTACCAGAGACTTATATGCCCTCTCCTTTACATACTTACTACAACCCCTAAACACCCTCATAACCATGTGCAGAGATCTGTACCCTTTATTTACAATCCCATTTATGTGATTACCCCAATGAAGATCTTTCCTTATATTAACACCTAGATACTTACAATGATCCCCAAAAGGAATTTTCACCCCATCAACGCAGTAATTAAAACTGAGAGGACTTTTCCTATTTGTGAAACTCACAACCTGACTTTTAACCCCGTTAATCATCATACCATTGCCTGCTGTCCATCTCACAACATTTTCGAGGTCACGCTGCAGTTGCTCACAATCTTGTAACTTATTTATCACTCTATAGAGAATAACATCATCCGCAAAAACCCTTACCTCCGATTCCACTCCTTTACTCATATCATTTACATATATAAGAAAACATAAAGGTCCGATAATACTGCCTTGAGGAATTCCCCTCTTAATTATTACAGGGTCAGATAAAGCTTCACCTACCCTAATTCTCTGAGATCTATTTTCTAGAAATATAGCAACCCATTCAGTCACTCTTTTGTCTAGTCCAATTGCACTCATTTTTGCCAGTAGTCTCCCATGATCCACCCTATCAAATGCTTTAGACAGGTCAATTGCGATACAGTCCATTTGACCTCCAGAATCCAAGATATCTGCTATATCTTGCTGGAATCTTTCAAGTTGAGCTTCAGTGGAATAACCTTTCCTAAAACCGAATTGCCTTCTATCGAACCAGTTATTAATTTCGCAAACATGTCTAATATAATCAGAAAGAATGCCTTCCCAAAGCTTACATACAATGCATGTCAAACTTACTGGCCTGTAATTTTCAGCTTTATGTCTATCACCCGTTCTTTTATACACAGGGGCTATGATAGCAACTCTCCATTCATCTGGTATAGCTCCTCCGACCAAACAATAATCAAATAAGTACTTCAGATATGGTACTATATCCCAACCCATTGTCTTTAGTATATCCCCAGAAATCTGGTCAATTCCAGCCGCTTTTCTAGTTGTCAACTTTTGTATCTTATTGTAAATGTCATTGTTATCATATGTAAATTTTATTACTTCTTTAGCCTTAGTCTCCTCCTCTATCTCGACATTTTCCTTGTAACCAACAATCTTTACATACTGCTGACTGAATACTTCTGCCTTTTGAAGATCCTCACAAACACACTCCCCTTGTTCATTAATTATTCCTGGAATGTCCTTCTTGGAACCTCTTTCTGCCTTAAAATACCTATACATACCCTTCCATTTTTCACTAAAATTTGTATGACTGCCAATTATGCTTGCCATCATGTTATCCTTAGCTGCCTTCTTTGCTAGATTCAATTTTCTAGTAAGTTCCTTCAATTTCTCCTTTTTTCCACAGCCATTTCTAACTCTATTTCTTTCCAGTCTGCACCTCCTTCTTAGTCTCTTTATTTCTCTATTATAATAAGGTGGGTCTTTACGATTCCTTACCACCCTTAATGGTAAAAACCTGTTTTCGCATTCCTCAACAATTTCTTTAAACCCATTCCAGAGCCTGTTTACATTTTTATTTACCGTTTTCCACCGATATTAGTTACTTTTTAGAAACTGCCTCATGCCTGCTTTATCAGCCATATGGTACTGCCTAACAGTCCTACTTTTAAGACCTTCCTTTCTATCACATTTATTTATAACTACCACAAAAACAGCTTCATGATCACTAATACCATCTATTACTTCAGTTTCCCTATAGAGCTCATCTGGTTTTATCAGCACGACATCCAGGATATTTTTCCCTCTGGTTGGTTCCATCACTTTCTGAATCAGCTGTCCTTCCCATATTAACTTATTTGCCATTTTTTGGTCATGCTTCCTGTCGTTCGCATTTCCTTCCCAATTGACATCTGGAATTCAGATCTCCCGCCACAATCAGATTTCTTTCCATGTCGTTTCCCACATAGCTGACTATCCTATCAAATAATTCTGAATCCGTGTCAGTGCTACCCTTTCCCGATCTGTACACTCCAAATATATCAAGTTGCCTAACTCCGATGAGCTTTCTCCTTAGCCCAGTATTCCTTCATCTTTGCACTGTAGGATGCTGCTTTCCTTTCTTGAGTCCACTTCACTCCCTCTCCAGGACACAGTGTTTTAGCTGACAGTGACTGGAGAGTGTCAGATGTTCTGATCAGCATTCTGAATTTATCCCTCTTGAATATATCTTTGGATCAATTTCTAAAAATTCTAGGTCTTTTCGAACCAGTTTTGTCCAGTTAGCATTTGTCCCCTTGCCTCTATAAATGGCGTTGAAGCTTCTTGAGGTCAGTCTCTTGTTGTCCATACTGACTATGTGACCATAGAAGATAAGTCTCCTCTTTCTCACGGTTGATGTTATGCTCTCTAAATGTTGATGAAGCTCGTTATGCCTAATTCTGTATTCACCTCCCTCTTTAATAGGGTTCAAGATTTCTCTCAGGATCTTTCGTTCTTTCATTTCCAAATTGCTGAATTGTCCCCTGGGCCATAAAGTACCAAAGGTCTTAACTACTGTTTCATAGTGTCAAAGTTTGTTTGAAGTGAAGGGAAAGGGATTTGGACTTGTAAATGTTCTTGCAGAGATGGAAAGCTCTCTCCAGTTTGGTACACCTCGCTTTCATGGCTAGATCTTCACTAACGTTTGAGGTTATCCATTCTCCAAGATATTTGTAGGAGTTAGTCTTTTTTGTTACTGTATCCCCATGTAGGATTGAGTTGGGTGCTCTGATGTTGGTGGTGATGAACTCCGTTTTGTTAATGGCAATCCTCAACCTTACTTTAGCTGCTATTTATTTATTTGTTTGTTTGTTTATTTATTTAATTAATTAATTTATTTATTTTAACCTTCCCTTCTATTGCATTTATCTGTAACTTTGACTAAAACAACACTGTGGTCACTTATACCATCTATCACTCCATTTTCTCTGTAAAGCTCATTTGGTTTAATCAGCACCATGCCTAGAATATTTTTCTGTCTGGTTAGTTCAGTCACTTTCTGATTTAACTCTCCTTTCTACATTAACTTATTTACCATTTGTTGGTCAAGCTTGCTGCCATTTACATTATCTCCCCAGTTAACACAGATATGTATGTTTTGTTTTATTGATTATATAATAGCTTTCAACCATGTGAAACATGAAACATTGCTGCATATCCCACATGTATTGGCATGGATGATAGAGATATCCAAATTAAATTGCCAACCTGTATTGGAATCAGACTGCATCAGTTTAGGTTGACAGCACAAACAGCTGTGCTATTGAAATAAAGCAACGAGTGAGGCAAGGCTGTGTTCCATCTCCACCCTTCAATATTTAATCTAAAAGGGTATTTTCTGAAGCACTAGAAGGAAAACCGGAAGGCATTGTTGTTAATGGGGTCACAATAAATAATCTGCGATATGCAGATGATAATGTTCTGCTTGCAAGAAGTGCTGAAAAATGCAGACATTACTGAACTGTGTGGTCGAACACAGTGCTGCAGCAGGTCTGCGTTTAAACATGAAAATGATCAAAGTAGCAGTCATAAGCAAAAATGTCATTCAACCTGTTAACGTCACAATAGCTGGCACATCACTGGAGCAAGTCCAACTCTTTAAGTATCTTCGCAGTGTACTTGATCACAGCTGGAACAGTTAGGTTCCAGATTGAACAGACAAGGAGTACATTCAAGAGAATGAGCAAACTTCTTTGTAACAGGGGCTTTAAGATCAATCTCTGTCTCTATTTACTTCGGTGTTATGTGTTTTCAGGCATTATGGTGCCAAGACTTGGACCCTAACAGAGAACACCACCAAAAATCTTCAATCCTTTGAGATGTGGTGCTACCGATGCCTGCTCAGAATATCATGGGTTGACAGAATACATAACACTGAAGTACTCCAACTCCTGAACAAAGAACTAGAGGTCATGCACAACAGCAGAAAGAAGAAACTCGAGTACTTTGGCCATATCATTTGAAATGAAAAATATAGACTCCTTCAGCTCATCTTACAAGATAAAGCTGAAGGAAGGAGAACTAGGGGAAGAAGGAGAATATCTTGGCTACGGAATCTACGAGAATGTTATGGGCTATCCATTCCATTCTTTTCCAAGTTGCTGAGAACAAGAACCAGATTGCCCTGATGACAGTCAGCATCCAATGAGGATGTAGTACAAGAAGGAGAAGGAGAAGAAGAAGAAGAAGACGACGACGACTAACCGCTACAGTAACATTCCTTTCTTTGTGTTTCCCCACATAGCAGATTATCTTATGAAATAATTCTGTGTCAGTGCCACCCTTTCCAGGTCTGTACACCCCAAAAACATCAAGTTGCCTATTATCCTTTAGAGATGAGCTTTACACCTATAGTTTCATGTTTTTCATCCTAAACTATTTCATAGGTTTCATTTTCCTCCTTCACCATTATGAATACTCCCCCCTCCTACCATTCCCATCCTGTCTACAATAAACGTTCTAGTTTCACAAGAAAATTTCTGCATCCATATCATCACTTTATAACCATGATTCAACTCCTGTTACAATATCTGGTAAGTATATATAGGCCTGTATTTAAAATAATCCTATTCCTTTCTTTGCTGTAACAGCAAGGGAGGGGTTTCATTTACGTTCACAGTGCGTGTAAGCGCTCCTCTAATGCAGTGGGAAGTGGATTGAGATCTATATGGAAAATTCTAAATTCCCATGGAGGGAATTAGATATTTAAGTTAACAGTTAAGCAACATCGGGCATGGTCATTCAATGGATGGGTGACCTAACGTCCACACTTTTACCACTCATAAAGAGATACGACACTTGGTCGCTAAATCAAACCCAAACAAACTTAAGCAACACTAAAATGTACAATTACACTCTTACGCAAATCGCTGCTGTGTCACCTACTCACTAATGTCGGATGAGACGATCGAGCGATACACCTTATATTTCCAACACGACATTCTCTATAGTGCGGACTGACATGAAGTCGGCTATAGATCTCAAAAACATATCAGATGTAAGGCTTTTCAGGCGTTTGCTCTATTATTGCAAGTTATGAATCTCATTCCGTATTGACGGTTATCACTTTACAAAAGAAAATATTTATAAAATCCTCCTATCAATACAATTGAAGTCATCTGTTAGATGAAGCAAAGTCTATACATGTTTCAGCCTAATCTCAAGGCCATCTTCAGTAGTAAAACAATTGTTACATAATATACAAACAAATTAAAAAAACGTAATGATGTGAAGTGACAGTGATCATGATAGTTAGTTAGTTGTCAATGTGACTTGAGACCGACAAGGTCATCTCCATTCGAGACGACAACTTTTAGTTACAAATGTTACACGTTTTATTCGTAGTATTGACGGTCTCACTACACTCCTCAGCATAATGTTTTATTTAACAGCCAGCAAGATCTATTAGACGAGAGGACTTTGCACCTCAATGTGTTTTTAACTCACTTATCATGATCACTGTCACTTCACATCATTACGTTTTTTAATTTGTTTGTATATTATGTAACAATTGTTTTACTACTGAAGATGGCCTTGAGATTAGGCTGAAACATGTATAGACTTTGCTTCATCTAACAGATGACTTGAATTGTATTGATAGGAGGATTTTATAAATATTTTCTTTTGCTCTATTAACCAGCGTTTCGTCTTAGGTCTGACACTAGACTCGTCAGAGTGGGATGTGTCAAACCCTACCCACTGATGCTGGGTGTATGCAGGTGAGCTTAGCCGAAGCCTATATATGAGGCACAGTCTGATAACTGCATAAGGGAGATAAATCTCCACAATGGAATTATTGCCCGCCTAGCAATTCCGAATGGAAAATTCTAAATTCCCATGGAGGGAATTAGATATTTTTCACCAATAGAGCGTGTCAAAAACATATCAGATGTAAGGCTTTTCAGGCGTTTGCTCTATTAACCAGCGTTTCGTCTTAGGTCTGACACTAGACTTGTCAGACTGGGATGTGTCAGACCCTACCAACTGACGCTGGGTTTATGCAGGTGACGAAGGAAGGAAAGGAAACGTAAGTTATTTCATTCCCGCCACAAGTGCGGCGGGCGGGCCATCAGCCGAACTAGCGGCTCTTGGGCCTTGCGAATGAGAAAGGGAGAGTGAGATTAACAAAATCTAGCGGGTATGTTATGCACATACGTAAAATAATATGTAGAATGTCCCAGCGCAGAAGGGTACAATTGAAACAGAAAATTGTGAAAGTCCTGCAGCATTGCTTACATTGCACTACTATAACGTAAAATAAACAGAATTGGCATGCAGCTCTTCTTACGCTGCAATGTTAACTCTAGACATAACGAAAAAGGAGGAAATTAGAAGAGAGTGTTCAGTTGTCCTTTGGAGTACGTCGGTAGCAAGTGCGATAAAATCGCACAAAAGAAACCATAGAGACGTAGCGAATAGTAATGCACGTGAAAGACACTTTATTGCACTTGGTAAAAACAATCATTGAGGGCGCTTATGGCGCCAGATCGTCGAGGGTGGATAAGAGGAGCAGTACCGCACCCAGGAGCATCGGGAAAACAAAACATGAGTGGACAGTTTGCGGTTCGGTTGAAAGGTTTAGTAAGGAGCAGGAGGGTAATGTTGTAATAGGAGGTAGTAGAGGGTGGTTGTGATGTTAGTAATGGAGGTAGCGAGAAGACGAAGAAGGTCTAGGATCGGGAGGGGCGACAGGAAAGTTGGGGGTTGGGGAGCAGGTAGGTAAACCGATTGCGGGGTTGGGGTGGGTGGCGGGTCCGGTCGAGGACGACGAGGAGAATTGATGGGAGGTGAGCACACAGTTCGGGGTGGGGAGCGAGAATGTTCCACGCGGTAGTGCCGACGACGGATGCGGACGCCAGAGGTGATCAGTTTGTGGACGTCTTCATCGGACGGGAGTTGGAGGCGTACCATAAACGTTGGGCCAGCATTGTTGTAGATACGGAACACTCGAAGTGCCGGAATGCCTACCATGTGGAGTTCCCCCAATATGTCCTGTTCCGTGATGGTAGGGTCGATGCCACGAAGGACGCAGCTCGAAGACGGAGGCCGGTGAAGAACTGCGGCAACGGCAGACTCTCCTTGGGAAGCTGGCTGAGCAGTGACTGTGGCAGCTGTGGTGGTGGTGGTAGGGGGCTGTTGGGGACTGGGCAATGTGACGGATGGGGTGAGGGCAGGGGTGGATATGATGGGAGAGGGGTGGCTAATTGTAGGAGGAAGAGTGGAAGTACTCGGGAGGGTAAGTGCAGAATGGGTGGAGGTGGTAGTAGTAGTAGTAGTGAGGGTGGTCGTTACAGAGGTGGGGAGCGGTGGGAAATGCTGAAGTGTGCGAGGGGGACATAGATAAACGCTGGGAGGTTCGCCAGGGTCAGAGCGCAACTGTTGAAGGATGAACTCAGGAGTAGGAACCACCTTATAAAGCCGTCCGTTGATGTTTACTCCACTGGTTTGGAGGGCTGTCGTGTCGACGTGATCAAAGAATTGCACCACGATCTGCGTTGACATATCATTAGTGGTGCGATCATGTAGCCGCCTGACTGCTCGGATGGGAAGAACGTCGAAAAGCTGATTTTCGTCGATAGCGGGGTCCACACCAAGAATAAGATGAAACGTCATGGTGAATAGGGAAGGCGACAGCCAACGAGGCGTCTGCCCGTTTAGTTATGCTTGGGCCGACTGAGTGTGCGCAGAGAAGAGGGCCACCCAGCCGAAAAAAGTGTGGACATGTGAAGGATATGTTGATCGGCGATCGCAGGTGAGGTTATCAGAAGCCTATATATGAGGCACAGTCTGATAACTGCATACGGGAGATAAATCTCCACAATGGAATTATTGCCCGCCTAGCAATTCCGAATGGAAAATTCTAAATTCCCATGGAGGGAATTAGATATTTTTCACCAATAGAGCGTGTCAAAAACATATCAGATGTAAGGCTTTTCAGGCGTTTGCTCTATTAACCAGCGTTTCGTCTTAGGTCTGACACTAGACTCGTCAGAGTGTCCTACCATTCCCATCCTGTCTACAATAAACATTCTAGTTTCACAAGAAAATTTCTGCATCCATACCATCACTTTATAACCATGATTCAACTCCTGTTACAATATCTGGTAAATATATATAGGCCTATATTTAAAATAATCCTATTCCTTTCTTTGCTGTAACAGCAAGGGAGGGGTTTCATTTACGTTCACGGTGCGTGTAAGCGCTCCTCTAATGCAGTGTGAAGTGGATTGAGATCTATATGGAAAATTCTAAATTCTAATTGTGACGAGTCTAGTGTCAGACCTAAGATGAAACGCTGGTTAATAGAGCAAACGCCTGAAAAGCCTTACATCTGATATGTTTTTGACACGCTCTATTGGTGAAAAATATCTAATTCCCTCCATGGGAATTTAGAATTTTCCATTCGGAATTGCTAGGCGGGCAATAATTCCATTGTGGAGATTTATCTCCCGTATGCAGTTATCAGACTGTGCCTCATATATAGGCTTCGGCTAAGCTCACCTGCATACACCCAGCATCAGTAGGTAGGGTCTGACACATCCCACTCTGACGAGTCTAGTGTCAGACCTAAGACGAAACGCTGGTTAATAGAGCAAACGCCTGAAAAGCTTTACATCTGATATGTTTTTGAGATCTATAGCCGACTTCATGTCAGTCTGCACTATAGAGAATGTCGTGTTGGAAATATAAGGTGTATTGCTCGATCGTCTCATCCGACATTAGTGAGTAGGTGACACAGCAGCAATTTGCGTAAGAGTGTAATTGTACATTTTAGTGTTGCTTAAGTTTGTTTGGAGTTGATTTAGCGACCAAGTGTCATATCTCTTTATGAGTGGTAAAAGTGTGGACGTTAGATCACCCATCCATTGAGTGACCATGCCCAATGTTGCTTAACTGTTGTGGGAAGGCTGAGGCCTAGTGTGGTTCAGTTTGTGTGTGTAGCAAAAGTGCGGGCATTAGCCACCCATCCTGCCGTGCCCGATGTTGCTTAAGTATATATGTTTGCTGCTGTTATCTGTTTTTGCATCGCACCGTACCTCGTCTCCATTACCACTGCTTCATCTGGTTATTTTTTTGGTTATTTGTTGTGGAAGGCGGTGGAGTTTGTTGTGAGGAAGTGAGGTTTTCATGGTGGTCTTGTAGTGAGGGGAGGGGGTGAGTTCTTAGCAGGATTTTATCCAGGGTCTCAGCTATTCAATCCACCGAGGTGGCCCTGGATCTAGGGAGCTTGGCTTTGGATGAGGGTTAGTAGTAGAGAAAGTAAGGTATTCGTTGCTTGGTTGTGCTGAGAAAGGTTGGGGGCAGGAAGGAGTGAGGGGTGGCTTGGTGTGGTTACTGTTGGTGGGCACGTGAGGGTGGGGAGAAGAGGTGGTGGTGTTTTAGGAGCTGCTATTGGCTTATTGTGTGTGAAGTCCTTCTTTTTGTAGATAATTGCCTTTTTGAAATAAAGGCATCCAGGGAAAGAGGCCGTGTGACTGCCATTGCAGTTTGTGCACCTCACCTGGTCCCGAGGCACATTGCATTCAGTGTGGTGGTGGGGACCACCACACCTATTACAACGGGTGCTGTTTCTGCATCTGGCAGCATGATGGTCCAGCTTAAGGCAGTTGTAGCATAATATTGTGTGAGATGGGTCGGGAGGGGGTGGGCAAGATTTGGGTGCGGAGTGGAGTGGGTTTGGGGTGCTTATGGTTTCCTGAGGTTTATGTTGTTTGTTTGGCGTAGATTTCTTCTTGGGGCCTGTGATGGAGAGGAGGTTTGTGTGGGGGTGGTGGTTGTGCAGTGGACGGCTTGGATTGACTTATGAATGTGTGGGATAGGGGGAGGGGGGAGAAGTTGGTATAGTTTGCGAGTAGGCATCTTGGTTAATGAGATAAGTCTATAAGGAAATATCTTCTGTAGTGGGAGTGGCTTGACACTGGAAATCTCCTGCAGTTGGCATGACTTGGGTGGGGGGATGGGGGAAGTTTGGGTTTGCTGGTGGACGGCTTTTGGTTCGATAGTGATTAGTTTGGTTTGATGTGTTTTGGATGGGGTTGATGATGATTGGAGTAGGGATACTGACATGTTCTAGGGCTTCGAGGATGTAAGGGACAGATGTGTTGCGGCGGGGGGCGACCATTAGGAGGTTGTCATACGATTCTTCGATAACTGCTAGGTGTTCGTTGAATATAGGCATTAGGTTACTGGTCACTATTTTTCAGGTTATCGGGACTGGGTCTGGGTAGGCAAGATTAAAGATTAGGACATGGCACTTGGCTGATTGTGGGAATATGGTGTTATTCCGGATACAGTAAAGGGGAACAGTATAGTCTTCTTCTTCTTCTTCTTCTTCTTCTTCTTCTTCTTCTTCTTCTTCTTCTTCTTCTTCTTCTTCTTCTTCTTCTTCTTCTTCTTCTTCTTCATCAGAGATGTCTTGATGTGGGTGTTGGTTAGGTTGGATCTGAGTTGAGAAGTTAGGAGTTTGATAATAATTGTGAGATGAGGGTGGTGAGGGTTTGGCAGATGCTTGTTGTAGTGGGGTGGGTTGTTGGTTAATGGTGTGGTTGAGGCATTCCATAGCTGCATCCTAAGCTTCCATGCTTTGGTTCATGGTTGGATGGGGAAGGCTGGGTAAGGAGATGAAGCACTGGTTAGGTCAAAGTCAGATTGAAGACCCTTATAATGGATCCCACTCAGTGGGCACGGTCGGTTTACTTTTAACGTATCACAACGGGACAAGTTTCGAACCAGTGACCGCACTGATGGCTACTGACAAATTGCTTTGCTTCTTGGTGTGCCTGCTGGCTGTTGTGGCGGCTGGTTCATGGCTGGTGTGATAGATGAGCAACGCTCGCTGTGCTGGTGGTGTCGTAGACGAGCGACACTCGCTGTGCGGGTGGCGATGGCGGGGTGCTCCGGGTGTCAGTGGATGGTACTACTGTACCGGCGAGTAGGCGCTGGGTGGTTGGTGAGCTGGCATACTTGCTGCTAGCTCCATGCTGATTGTGAAGTGAACTCTTCTAAATAATTCTCATAACTTATACATACCATGCTGGTTCAAGTGAATGCCTTCTGAGCATAGATCCTTATCTCTTACCTACCCTTTAGGATCTATAAATCTCACTCGCAGTTTCCACATACCCACTCCATTGATTTAAATCCCTGATCACCCTCCAGTCAGAATCCCTTCTACAGTGCATCCCACTGATAAAATCTCCATTCCTTTAATTTTCTCCCACATTGTTATAACCAGATCCCATACATTCCCAACAATGTTAGTTCCTGTTCCTGCTTACCTTACATTATTGGTACCACAGTGGAAAATTGCCCTTCTCCTTACCCTCCTCCTTCCATTCTACTTTCTCCAACATCTGCCTTAACCTAATTTCTGAATAACATTCTATACTAGTTCCCTTTCCTCCACACACTTTTCCCATATGCCGAACAATAGAGTTTCCCATTACCATAGCCTCAACTCCACCCACCCTTATCAGATCTCCTCCTCTCCTAATCTGCCTTACCTTCTCTGACAGTTACAGAACCTATTTCCTCCTCTAGCTTCTCCCTCTCATGACCCTGTTCCATCTCCCTCTTCCTATCTTCTACTTCACATTTCCTTTCCTCTTGCCTTGCCCCTCCTCTATAACACTCCCCCAGTCCCCATCTTCCCTCTGCTGTTCTTCCTGCAGTGACTCACACAGATTCCTCACCAGGTGAACCCTTAACTTTCCATTTTCCTTCCTGTTAAAAGCATTAGCCCACTTGTCTTCCACAACTTCTCCTCTTCCTTCATCCCTCCTCTTGGCTACCAACTGTATCCTGTACATTGATTGAGCGAGACCTACGAGGGCAAATCAAAAAGTAAGTTACACTTCCAAGTTATGGCCATTTATGAAACCATCTACACATAGGCAACATGGCTATAATATACAATGTAAGTTCACTTTTCCACATAGTCCCCAAGAGATTGTAAACATTTCTCGGAAAGTCAACCAACATTTTGATTCCGGATGTGTAGAAAACATCTCCAGTGCTATATAACCACCTGGAAACAGTTGCTTTCACCTCCTCATCATTTTGGAACTAAAGAAAAGTAGTGGGGAAAATTAAGTGCCAATGTGATTTTGTTGCACGATAACACAACATTTCACTCAGCCTGCCAAAGGTCCAAACTGCTGCAGCGATTCAAGTGGGAGGTATGGCAACATCCTCCATACAGTTCAGACTTAGCGCCATGCGATTATCATGTGTTCGGTAAGCTGAAAAAGGATCTCGGTGGACGACTCTTACCACCCAAGCTAGCATATCTGACTCCTGAAATTAACACCCTGGATACCATGGGATTTGACCCTTGCAATAGCAGTTTTTCCTGGCCTGTAGGCACAGTGGCCAGTGGAAAGCCCAGTGCCTGCACAACTTCACAGATGGAATGATCATTATGTCTAGAACCATCAAATGTGCTGTGATATCATGTCTTACCTGTTACTCGCAAGGGCAGCGTGAGGTCTAGCATCATCACAGTTATATGTCATGCTATATCTACTATAACATTTGCCGAGCTCACTGCAGCGCCACTTCTCCAAAATGGCAGCTACCTCTAATTCAATTACGCATCAGTTTATATCTGACTTAGTAAATAGCTGATGGTCAATAGCCATTCAGAGACACAAACTGCAGGATCATATACAGTTAAATGGTAACAGAGAAACAGAAAAACAAGACAAAAATGTGATGTGTAGGCGCAGATCCACTTCTGGCAATACATTGTGTTTGTAGTTTATTATAGTGCACAGTGTCTTCTAATATGGGCTAGAGCAAATTTGTTACTTTTACTGACCTGTGTCAGTTTCACCCTTGACTCCGAGAGCATGGAAGTGACTGAGGTATGATTGTGGGCTTGGCAGACTGATATAGAACAGCACCCTGTGGCTCGGAGAGGAAATTACCTCCCTCCTCATTTCCTTACTGTACCTCTTCAATGACACCTAGAGTTGTGGAGGATTCAACCAGCCTCTGGGCTGAAGACTTAGCATGCATATAATATGTATGTTTATCACATAATTATATTATCTGGCCAAAAGGTTTCAGGCACCCCTACTTGTAGTAGTGGTATGTATGTGTATGTGTTCAGATTCTGACAGGTATTGAAGAAATTAGGATATCTTATTACAACATACTAAGACAGTAACAATGGGGATAGTTGCTAGTTATACTTACCCTTAAATTAATAATCACTCTCAATCACTAAGATAGTAACATCAGAATGAGATTTACTCTTACTTTCAAAGTAACATGATAATAAGCAGCCACTTTAACAGGTAGTTGGTATGGAGCATTTCGACCCTCCTACAGATTTCCTAATTTACTGTAAGTGAATCAGAAATGCCTCATGATCAGTGGCATACGCTGGGATCAAGGCGTGGGCTACCACTAGCGTTTTGAGCTGCAGGCAATAGCCAACGGAGAAGCCTGCTGTGTAGGAAAGCTGCTTCACAAGCTACTGCCCTGGTCTCTGCTACTACCAATGCTCAACCCCTGATCGGTGGAGATGGTAGCCTAAGGTTTAACAAATGAAAGTCTGACTTTGTGGCTAAATGGATAGAATGCTTGCCTTTAGTCTGACGGCTACGGTTCAGTTTTCAGAATCAACCCCCTCATACTGTTTGTTCCCCTGGCTTAGGGACTGGGTGTTTATGACATCTTTGCCATTCATTTTATCCTCATTAGGTCACCTCATTAGGGAAAGAAGACAAAGCAGAAAGATGGCAGGGACATATCCAACAGTTGTATCAAGGTAAAGATGTAGATAATTTGGTTCTCGAACATGAAGAGGCTGTTGATGCTGATGAAATGGGAGACCCAATTTTGAGGTCAGAGTTTGACAGAGCTGTGAGTGACCTAAATAGGAACAAGGCACCTGGAATTGATGACATTCCCTCTGAGTTACTGACTGCCTTAGGAGAAACCAGCATGGCAAGGTTAACCCATTTAGTGTGTAAGATGTATGAGACAGGAGAAGTCCCATCCGATTTTCGGCAGAATGTTGTTATACCTATTCCCAAGAAAGCCGGTGCTGACAGATGTGAAAACTACCGCACCATTAGTTTAGTATCTCATACCTGCAAAATTTTAACACGTATTATTTACAGAAGAATGGAAAAACAAGTTGAAAATGAGTTGGGAGAAGATCAATTTGGCTTCCGAAGAAATGTAGGAACACATGAAGCAATTCTGACTTTACGTCTGATCTTAGAGGATCGAATCAAGAAGGACAAGCCCACGTACATGGCATCCGTAGATCTGGAAAAGGCATTTGATAATGTTGATTGGACCAAGCTATTTAAGATTCTGATGATGATTGGGATCAGATACCGAGAATGAAGAATTATCTACAATCTGTATAAAAATCAGTCTGCAGTGATAAGAATCGAGGGCTTTGAAAAAGAAGCAGCAATCCAGAAAGGAGTGAGGCAAGGCTGCGGTTTGTCCCCGCTCCTCTTCAATGTTTACATAGAACAGGCAGTAAAGGAAATCATGAAGGAATTTGGAAAGGGAATCACAATCCAAGGAGAGGAAATCAAAACCTTGAGATTTGCCAATGATATTGTTATTTTATCTGAAACTGCAGAAGATCTTGAAAAGCTGCTGAATGGTATGGACGAAGTCTTGGGTAAGGAGTACAAGATGAAAATAAACAAGTCCAAAACCAAAGTAATGGAGTGCAGTCGAACGAAGGCAGGTGATGCAGGAAATATTAGATTAGGAAATGAAGTCTTAAAGGAAGTAGATGTATATTGTTACTTGGGTAGTAAAATAACAAATGATGGCAGAAGTAAGGAGGATATAAAATGCAGACTATCACAAGCAAGGAAGAGCTTTCTTAAGAAAAGAAATTTGCTCACTTCAAACACTGATATAGGAATTAGAAAGATGTTTTTGAAGACTTTCGTGTGAAGCGTGGCATTGTATGAAAGTGAAATATTGACGATAACTAGCTCAGAAAGAAAGAGAATAGAAGCTTTTGAAATGTGGTGTTACAGAAGAATGCTGACGGTGAGATGGATAGATCAAATCACGAATGAAGAGATACTGAATCAAATTGGTGAGAGATCGATTTGGTTAAATTTGATGAGAAGAAGAGATAGAATGATAAGACACATCTTAAGACACCCAGGACTTGTTCAGTTGGTTTTTGAAGGAAGTGTAGGGGGTAAGAACGGTAGGAGTAGACCAAGGTATGAATATGACAAACAGATTAGAGCAGATGTAGGATGCAATGGTTACATAGAAATGAAAAGGTTAGCACAGGATAGGGTGACATGGATGGCTGCATCAAACCAGTCATCATCATTATTATTATTATTATTATTATTATTATTATTATTATTATTATTATTATTATTATTATTATTATGAGACTTTTACAGCGGTTGTACCCATCCTTCACTGGTTAATTAGCTTCCTTAGGAGATCAGTGGTGGTGTCCCACCCATGATCACAGGTTTGATTCCAACCAACAAAAGAGAACACTAAACCTGAAAGACTGCATTTCATTTTAGCAGATCTACCAATAAAATAACTATATTGCTCCTATAACGGCAGCCTTGCAGTGTCTTCCTACAAGGATGTAGAAGTAAACGGGAATGAAATACCAGCACTCTGTTATCTATATAATTAAGTCAGAAGTGTGAGGTGAGGAAGTATATACGATGACTAACACATGGTTGATAGTTGTTAATAGTTAGCAGTGGCGATGTGACGGACCAAAGCTTAACACACCTATCCCTCCGGACCCTGCTACTATCCGGTATACAGCAGCAAGCCGCGTGTGGTGAGACGAGGGGAGAGGGGCGAGAGCCTGAGCTGCAATATCAGTCTCCGATGCCTTGCTCCCAGAAATACGTGCAACGTTTTTTCTCACTGCTTTCCAGTTTTGTCAACGGAACAATGCATCAGATGCTTACGTTATAATGTGCTTTAGACTTCCATCATTCTCAATTGAGTTTTGGGCTTCACTGATAGCCTTGATAGCCCTCAGTATACACCACTGCTCATGATAATAACAGCACAATCATGAATAAGCTGACTCTTAAAATGACAGAAAGGGACCACCAAATACTGAAGAGAGTCGCACTACTAAATTGCATACCATAATAAGAAACATTTCTTATTCCTCCAGTTTTACCATAAACTATTGTTGCACAGCAACCTTAGTTAACTGTGTAGTTGACATTTGTGGTAAAACTGGAGGAATAGTACAGCAGAAGGATACTAGTTGATAAAATAGTGATAAAGGCTGTTAAAGATCAAAATATAGCAAACAAGGATGTTGAAAACAAAAGAAATCCAAGGGATCATCCCTAAGAATGTTCAAAATATAACCAACTTTGAACAAGAATACATAGATAGGAAACTACTGGTAGAGAGAAATGTGAGAGAAGAAAACGCCAAGAGCTGGAAGACATGTTACATGGAGTACTGAAGAGTCGAAGATCTGACAGAATGGGTACTAGAGCAATTGAAACAGAAAATGGGACCACTGACAAGTTACTGAATGGGGAGGAAGATGAAGAACATGAGTTCTGTGACTTTGTTGAACCTGAGGAAGAAGAGAGTCCCAATACATGGACAAAAAGAGAAAGAAATTGCCCTGAAACTGATGAAAGAGGGAAGTCACCTTGAGCAGATGGACTGTCAGTAGATTCGGTAAAACTGAGCTCAATAGCTGCAGTCGCTTAAGTGCGGCCAGTATCCAGTATTCGGGAGATAGTGGGTTCAAACCCCACTGTTGGCGCACTGAAGATGGTTTTCTGTGGTTCCCATTTTCACACCAGACAAATGCTGGGGCTGTACCTTAATTAAGGCCACGGCCACTTCCTTCCCAGTCCTAGTCCTTTCCTGTCCCATCATTGCCATAAGACACATCTGTGTCAATGCGACAAGCCAATAGCAAAAAAGCAGATTTGGTAAAAGCAACAGGAATACTGTACATGGTATGCTACACTGAACACTAAGAGCAATATGGAAAGATAATAATATAAATAATGAAATACCACTATTTAAGAAAGGAAGTTCAAGGAAGTGCACCAACTACAGGGATTACCCTGCTGTCACACTAGCTTAAGATAATGGAAATGATCACAGAGAAGAATGATAACAGAACACAGATTTGAAGAAGAACAGCATGATTCAGACACAACAAAGGGAGAGTAGATCTTATCTTTACCATTAGACATATGGTGGGAAAGTATTGGGAGAGAGTTAATTGTGTTTTTGGAGTTAGAAAAGGTTTACAACAGCATGCCAATATAAAATCAAATGGAATATTCCAAAATCTCTAATTTTGAAAATCTGTATGTTGTATGAAGGTTGTGAGAGCAATGTGTAAGTGGGAAATGGCAGATTGGAATGGTTTCAAACAAAGAGAGAAGTACAACAAGGCAGTTCACTGTGTCCACTACTCTTCATCACACTCGTGGATACCATCATCATGGAAATTAAAGCAATGAATGCATTTGTTTTTGTTGATGTTGCCATCTGGCAAGAGACAGCAGGAAGTACAGAGCAGGTTAGATTATTGGAATAGCAAGTTTAAAGAATATAAGTTAACTGTGAGCAAGCAAATGACAAAGGCAATGAAAATGAGAAGAACATCCACTCAGTGTAACCTCACATATGAGGGAGAGAGAATTGAATTGAATTGAATGTCTGAAAAACTTCAGCTGTCTTGGAAGTGTTGTCTCAAGTAATGGGAATATTAAACTGGAAGCACAAAGAATCTAACTTCTTCTACCAAGTGCAGAATCTAGTCTGTGACAAGGCAGTTCCTTTAAGAACAAAATAGACAGTGTTTAAGACATACCTCTTGCAAATCATGACATATATATAACTCGGAGAGTTGCGTATTAAATACACGAGACATTAGTAAATTTCAAACATGTGAAATGAAGAAGAGGAAAGAGAGAGCAGCAGAACTGAAATTGTTCACCATATAAAGCGAATGAAAGAGATGCGCTGATGTACCCGTGCTTAACTACGGAATTCTACAATGTATACAGAATTTTAGGTTAGGTAGTGTACACATTGTGAGTAAGATTGTAGTAAATTGCATAGCTCTTAACATTACCCTAGAAACATCATGGGGAAGTCACCAAACATCTTTTATTATGTGAAGACTGGGTTGGGGAATTTTCGTTCTAATGGAAGACTCTCACTCTCCATCTGCCTTTTTTAAATCCTCAGAAAGACTGCCTTAATGGTTTTCCCAACTGAAATCAACATAGGTCATTACAATGAAGCCAGGAGGAATGTCGCATTTAAAAGCAATGCTATCGTATTAAATACTCGATCAAATGAAGAAACACACATTTTCTCACTTTTAATGAACTTTTAATGTCGATCTGACAGTCCCCAGGCAGCAGACAGCTGTGAACACTCCTCTGCCACTATTCCCTTAAATGTGCATGCTGCTTATTCTGATCAGTGCCTCAGAGTAGGGATTGAATAGCTAGAATGCCATGTGTTATAAACGAGCAGTATCAGAAAATGTATGAATGAGAGGAATCGTATGGTAGAGAAGAAAGTTATCTAATCCCCCTGATATTTCCCGGCATTATTCAGGCGGGCCGTTATACTTGGAACACATAATCCCATCTATGGGAGATGAGAGGCAGCACAAGAGACAAACATCATAACAAACAATGGTCAACGTGATGTTATTATTGATCAACTGTATGACCTTTTGAAATTGTAGGCCTACACATTTAGTTTTCTTCCGACTGTGAAATACCCCTCTTATCATAGTCAGTACGGTAAAGCTGAATAAAACATAAATGATCGGAAATTGTATTCTCTCTAAATTCTGTTAGGTAGTACTTTTTGATAGGTCCAATAACACAGGTACTGTATTTAAAAATTAAATTTGAGGTGCCTTCCCCTAAACTACCATTTCATCCAGGGTGAATAAAATTGTTTATAGCTTAAACAGTAATTTCTTATTCTTCGACTCTATATACTGATTTTTATTAAATTCGATTTCCCTTTCTTTCTCGTGGCTTGGCGTTGATATGGACTTAACAACAAAATTACAAATTCATGAATATCTGTTTTATCATAGCTGGTACAGTAAAAATGTATATACCGAGCGCGTTGGCCATGCAGTTAGGGGCGCACAGCTGTGAGCTTCCATCCAGGACATAGTGGGTTTGAATCCCACTGTCAGCAGCCCTAAAGGTGGTTTTCTGTGGTTTCCCACTTTCACACCAAGCAAATGCTGAGGCTATACCCTAATTAAGGCAATGTTAGCTTCCTTTCAACTCCTAGCCCTTTCCTATCCCATGGTCACCATAAGACCTATCTGTGTCGGTGCAACTTAAAGCCACTAGCAAAAAAATGCATATGACATAAATGATCGGAAATTTAACTCAATATAACTTAAGTTATGCAGTACGGTATTTATCAATAGGACCACTAATAACATAAATATTTGAGAATTATATTTTAGGCATTCCCCTAAACTACCATTTCTCTCAGCGTGAATAAAATGATTTACAGCCTAGATTGTAGTGGCTTATTCCCCGACTTTAAGTACCGATTTTCATTAAATTCTCTTCAGCCGTTTTCTCGTGATGCGTGTAGATACATACATACAGACAGACAGAAATTACAGAAAAGTAAAAAGTGCATTTCATTGTTACTGTGGACATGACCAATATAGATATACCATTCATTTTAAATTCTGAGCAATGTACAGACAAAACTCTTATTTTATACTGTATATTGAAACAGGAATGCCCGTACTTTAGTTTAGTGAAGAGCATGGAATGACGCCAGGGCATGTACGGTTCATGCTCAGAGAGTATAAGAGAGAAGGGTAGTGCAATGAGTTAATTTTAAAGTGGAACTTGCAGTTTATTCAAGAAAACATAGAAATTATATTACCTTTACAGATGAATAGTTTGAATGTCCTCAAAGATGTGGGGAAGGTGTCATCCCTCGGCGTCGGCAGCGTCCCTCAGCATCAGCGGCGTCCCACGGCATTGAAAACCTCACTTCCCACCAACGTTCCACGTCATCCCACGGCTGTTGTCAACCCTCGATGTTAAAGGAGACTCAAACCTGGGGCAGTCATCTGGTGATAGTGCAGCGTGGAATAGTTTATTAGCCATTCCACTAAAGTCCCATGAAGGGAGTAGAGATATGTAAGAGGTTCGCACACATGGCAATAGAATCTGATACGACACTTCTCTACCGCACTGCACTGCAAGTTGTGGCGAGACACTGTTTATCAACCGAACAAATTCCACTGTAAATGGTGCTGGACACACATTACTTTTGGAAAGAAATATGGATTCAAAATCACAGTTCTGTTATTTATTTATTTAGCGTATGATGAATACAATATTATTTACAATATATACAACTACCATCTCAAGCTCATAACTAAAGTTCCATGTCAAAATTTAATAGCCAGAGAAGAGCTTCGTTTGAGACACAGTTTAAGTCCTCAATAGAGCCTCTGTAACTATGCAAAGGACACTCAAATGCAAGGTGTTCCACTGTCTGTTCCCCTTGTCCGCAGTCACATTGCGGTGATGTCTTCCATCCCCATTTGAAGAGAGTGGCTCCACATCTACCTTGGCCGGTCCTAATTCGATTTAGCATCCTCCACTGCCGTCTGGGAAGAGAAAAACCATCTGGGCACTTGCATGGGTTCTCAATGATGTGGTGATGTGGTAATGCGGATTGCTGTTGCCACAGTTCTGTGAAAATAATAGAAATGAACACTGTTCATGAAATAGTCACTGGTGAACTCGAAGTGATAGGCAACGAAAAATAATATGGAACTTCCTGAGATTAAACTGTATACAGCTTCACTTAATCTCAATGCGAAGAAAAGTAAATTGAGTCCTATGGACACAGTCTTTCGTATTGTTTGTAATGAGTACAGAGAAGCAAATGCAATGATTTAGCACACACACACACACACACACACACACACACATGTGGAAATATTTTAAAGTTCTATGAAGACAGTTAAGAAACAGTTTATGACCCTTAACACGCAGTCTCGCAAAAAAGAACCAAGTTCCATTAAGAAACAGTCTTAATAAAAATAAAAATAAACATAGTTTCTCAGAAATAAATTCTCCACTGAGGCACAGTTTTACAAGTAGCTTAACACAACTTCTCAGCAATAAATGTAGACACAGTCTTTCACGAGGGGAATTAACATAGTCCCTTGAAAAGAAATAAAGGCACAGTATTTCACGAAGCAAATCAGCACAGTCTTTGAAAAGAAATGTCGGCACAGTCTTATGAAAGAAAATGTTATCACAGTTCCACAAAGTGAATTAACATAGTCTTTTGAAAATTAAGGTTGGCACAGTCTCATGAAAAGAAATGTCAACACAGTTTTTGACGAAGTGAATTGACACAGTCTTTGAAAAGAAAGGTTGGCACTGTCCTTATGACACAAATTAACACTGTCCTTTGGAAAGGATGTACTTTCACTAATGCACAATTTCACAAAATAACTTAGCACAGTCTCTTGAAGAGGAAACAGTGTTTCACTAAAGCACAGTCTTTATGTCCTAAGTCCTTTAAGCACAGTTTCAAAAATATCTAGCAACTACTATTTAGTCTCTGCAATACAAAATTCACAAGACGAAAATAATGTTAATCAGCTCGACAGATTGATATTATAAGTGAATCAGTTTTCTGCTTGCACGTGAAGTTAGAGTCCGATGAGAATATGTTTGACACTTGTATCACGTATTTTCTATCACCGGTCCTTAGCCTGACAGAATAAAGGACTGTATTACCGCAGCTGGCCCGTACAGCGTGGCGGCTGGTACACGACAAAATCACACACTGTCTACTACGGGGCTGGCGAGCTCCTTATATTGCTCAAGGTTGTACAGCCAGACTAGAAATATGAGCTTCTTTAAAAATTTATAACTCGGCCATCCTTCATGAAATTCTTGGCAGTAGTATTTGTTATCCAGGCCTACAAGGTGACATTTTTTAAATCACAATCTGACATTCCATTCGTGATATAATGACTTCGAACCGAATGGAACATTCGATCGTGACGTCATTTGGCCTTGGCTGGTACTCTGCAGCGAGCGATCACCTGCACTCTGTCACCCATGATGCCTACGTGCTCGGCGCTCATTTTAAATCCACACAGACTGGTGTTAGTGTGTTCTTCTCAAGAAATACATGAACGGCGAATGCTGACAAGGCATTCCCATTTCATCTACCCCCTGCTCAGGAAAAAAGAAAATTGGTGGATGATTTTCTTTTTATTCATCTCCTAGAAAACAATTTCTTGAGGGTGACAGAGTTGAAAATTCCCTCGACATTACCATCCATTCGTACCGTTCAATGATGACCTGAGCTTCGTCCAAGTACTTCATGGGTATCGGATAAGGCCGTTTCTTATAAGGTGAAGTGTCAGTAACATCTAAGTGGTGTTCAAAGCACTTGATAACTCCAGGTTTATCAGAAAATACATCTGGAAATTTCTCAAAAAGCTCCTGGATCGCCTCTGCTGCTTCATCATCATCATAATCTGGGCTTTCAGCTACACTGGCATAAATCGTGAAGTTGTAGTGGTCCTCGTTAAACTCATCATCGATGATGGACGCCATCTGGTCCTCTATGGGTCCTCTTTGCTCAGGTCTCCCCTCTTCGTGGATGCTTTCTTTGACAGACAGAGCCTCGCTCATCTTGCCTTCTACTATGTCCACCGGAGTCTCAAATTCCGGATGCTTCACTTCATTACAGGGAACCAACTGTAGCTCTACCGTTTCGATGTGAAAAAATTTAATCATGTTAGCAGGATAATCAATGATTCCCCCATGTTGAATGAGGAAGTCCAATCCAAGGATTAAATCAAATTTAATTTGAGTCAAAATCAAAAATAGATGTTGAAACTCAACACCACCAATTTCTAACTCAAGAAACGCCTGGAATTTACATTTAATAGCCTTGTCGGGAACTATGCCTTTAACCTTAACTTGGGCAATAGGCAGGATGGAAATGTTGGTCGTCTCTTGCGCCGCATCTATCAGTTTTTGCAAAATTAGTGAGGCTTGTGATCCTGAGTCCACTAAAGTGTTTACAATCATATTGCGTAGCTTAATACTTATGATCGGTAAACCGCGCTGTATCTGAGGCTGTTGTGTTGAAATCTCATACAGTAAATCTGTATCTTCTAAATACCAATTGTTAATGGCTGTACTACATAATATTCCTCCTCCTTCCAGGTTTTCAGGCAATCTCCTTATTGCTTCGTCAAAGTTTTCTTTTTTTGGACCCGTAGTTTTGGGATCCATTTCTTTTCTCTCATTTCTTCGTTGAACTCTGTCTGGTATTCCAAAGAAGCTACTCCAGGTAGACCTTCTTCCCTGTTTTTATTTCTTACGTATTCTCTAGTCTCTCTCCAACATTTCTCTAATTCTTCCCGCTGGGAGTTCCTATTATCATTAGGTTGACTAGCTGTCTACCTCCACAAAGGTTCTTGTTGAAACGTAGCTCTCTCTTTTTAGGGACACTTTCTATATCTTCTGTGCCGGAACGGTACGTCTCGACGAGTTTCTCTTTCTCGCGGTTCTGGGTTTACTTGAACCGGAGCCTTCACTTCCACGGGGTTAGCCAAAGTTTCTTTGGTTCTACCGGGTTTTGTTATGTTCGGAGTGTGAGCAGTATCAAGTTTTCTCAGGACATCATCGAGCTGCTCTAAGTCCTGGATGTTTGCCAATACCAATATCTCCTGAACGTTTGGAGGGAATTGCAGTGTTATGACCTGAATAAGTTCTTGCTCCGGTAAAGGAGGGTCGAAAAACTGCATCTTTTTAAGCTGAGATATGAGAAAGTCTGAGTATCGTGAGGAATTGATGGAAGTGTTATACTTCCTGGAGTATAATTGGAGTTTTATCAAGTGCTGAGTTTCAGAACTCCAAAATTGTTTAAGTAGGGCTTCCTTAAATTATTGATAAAAGCTGATACTAAATTTGAAAGCAGTGTACCACATTAACGCCCTGCCTTCTAACAATCGAGATGCTATACATAATTGGCGGTCTGTTTTAATGTGATTTTCCTGAAAATACTCTTCAAAAAAGAGAAACTCTTTAGCTGTATACTCCTCCTTCCCCAAAAATTTGGCTGGTTCTTCCTCAGTCATTTTAAAAGCTGTGGAGACATTCATGGTTTCTCCACTAGCATTGTGAAGGCTAGATGATAAGACATCCTGTTCGATTTGGAATACTTTGCTGTTGATAGATTCCATATTTCCTTGAATTTCGAGTTTGAGGGTTTTAATTTTCCCCTGTATGGAATTCTCAATTTCTCTGACCTCCTTCTCTAAGTCAGTTTTAACTTCTGCTACATCACAAAAGATACGAGTAATTTATCAGCCTCCTCTTGCTGAGTTTTCAGAAGAGTAATTTTGTTTCCTAATTTCACAAAATTATTCTTAACAGATTCATGCAGTTTGTCTTGAATAGAAGCCATTTTGGTTTGTGCAAATGATAATTGAGCATGGGACTCCTGAAATTCTCCCTTTAAATTTTCTACTACTTTAAGGACCTCCTGAGAAGAAGGGAAAGCAATATTTAAGTCTTCTGCTACTTGTGATTTGACTCTTCAAATTGTTTCTCAATTTCGGCACCTGCATTATTGAGTCTACGTTCCAAATTATTATTTACTTCTGCCAACATTTTATCAAATCAATCAATCAATCAATCAATCAATCAATCAATCAATCAATCAATCAATCAATCAATCAATCAATCAATCAATCAATCAATCAATCAATCAATCAATCAATACTGATCTACATTTAGGGCAGTCGCCCAGGTGCCAGATTCCCTATCTGTTGTTTTCCTAGCCTTTTCCTAAATGATTTCAAAGAAATTGGAAATTTATTGAACGTCTCCCTTGGTAAGTTATTCCAATCCCTAACTCCCCTTCCTATAAATGAATATTTGCCCCAATTTGTCCTCTTGAATTCCAACTTTATCTTCATATTGTGATCTTTCCTACTTTTATAAACGCCACTCAAACTTATTCGTCTACTAATGTCAATCCACGCCATCTCTCTGCTGACAGCTCGGAACATACCACTTAGTCCAGCAGCTCTTCTTTCTCTCAATTCCTCCCAACCCAAACTTCCCAACATTTTTGTAATGCTACTCTTTTGTCAGAAATCACCCAGAACAAATCGAGCTGCTTTTCTTTGGATTTTTTCCAGTTCTTGAATCAGGTAATCCTGGTGAGGGTCCCATACATTGGAACCATACTCTAGTTGGGGTCTTACCAGAGACTTATATGCCCTCTCCTTTACATCCTTACTACAACCCCTAAACACCCTCATAACCATGTGCAGAGATCTGTACCCTTTATTTACAATCCCATTTATGTGATTACCCCAATCTTTCCTTGTATTAACACCTAGATACTTACAATGATCCCCAAAAGGAACTATCACCCCGTCAACACAGTAATTAAAACTGAGAGGACTTTTCCTATTTGTGAAACTCACAACCTGACTTTTAACCCCGTTTATCAACATACCATTGCCTGCTGTCCATCTCACAACATTTTCGAGGTCACGCTGCAGTTGCTCACAATCTTGTAACTTATTTATTATTCTATAGAGAATAACATCATCCACAAAAAGCCTTACCTCCGATTCCACTCCTTTACTCATATCATTTATATATATAAGAAAACATAAAGGTCCGATAATACTGCCTTGAGGAATTCCCCTCTTAATTATTACAGGGTCAGATATACTTCACCTACTCTAATTCTCTGAGATCTATTTTCTAGAAATATAGCAACCCATTCAGTCACTCTTTTGTCTAGTCCAATTGCACTAATTTTTGCCAGTAGTCTCCCATGATCCACCCTATCAAATGCTTTAGACAGGTCAATCGCGATACAGTCCATTTGACCTCCAGAATCCAAGATATCTGCTATATCTTGCTGGAATCCTACAAGTTGAGCTTCAGTGGAATAACCTTTCCTAAAACCAAACTGCCTTTTATCGAACCAGTTATTAATTTCACAATCTTTTCTAATATAATCAGAAAGAATGCCTTCCCAAAGCTTACATACAATGCACATCAAACTTACTGGCTTGTAATTTTCAGCTTTATGTCTATCACCCTTTCCTTTATACCCAGGGCTTACTATAGCAACTCTCCATTCATCTGGTATAGCTCCCCTGACCACACAATAATCAAATAAGTACTTCAGATATGGTACTATATCCCAACCCATTGTCTTTAGTATATCCCCAGAAATCTGATCAATTCCAGATGCTTTTCTAGTTTTCAACTTTTGTATCTTATTGTAAATGTCATTGTTATTATATGTAAATTTTATTACTTCTTTGGCCTTAGTCTCTTCCTCTATCTCGACACTATCCTTGTAACCAACAATCTTTACATACTGCTGACTGAATACTTCTGCCTTTTGAAGATCTTCACATACACACTCTCCTCATTCATTAATTATTCCTCGAATGTCCTTCTTGGAACCTGTTTCTGCCTTAAAATACCTATACATACCCTTCCATTTTTCACTAAAATTTGTATGACTGCCAATTATGCTTGCCATCATGTTATCCTTAGCTGCCTTCTTTGCTAGATTCAATTTTCTAGTAAGTTCCTTCAATTTTTCCTTACTTCCACAGCCATTTCTAACTCTATTTCTTTCCAGTCTGCACCTCCTTCTTAGTCTCTTTATTTCTCTATTATAATAAGGTGGGTCTTTACCATTCCTTACCACCCTTAATGGTACAAACCTGTTTTCGCATTCCTCAACAATTTCTTTAAACCCATCCCAGAGTCTGTTTACATTTTTATTTACCGTTTTCCACCGATCATAGTTACTTTTTAGAAACTGCCTCATGCCTGCTTTATCAGCCATATGGTACTGCCTAACAGTCCTACTTTTAAGACCTTCCTTTCTATCACATTTATTTTGAACTACGACACAAACAGCTTCATGATCACTAATACCATCTATTACTTCAGTTTCCCTATAGAGCTCATCTGGTTTTATCAGCACCACATCCAGGATATTTTTCCCTCTGGTTGGTTCCATCACTTTCTGAATCAGCTGTCCTTCCCATATTAACTTATTTGCCATTTGTTGGTCATGCTTCCTGTCGTTCGCATTTCCTTCCCAATTGACATCTGGCAAATTCAGATCTCCTGCTACTCCTGATCAGATCTCCTGATATTGCGATTAGTTACTTCATTAGCCTCCCAAAGCTGACCTATATTAGCATTAGTGGCCTCATTAGCTTCTGCAAGTTGAGCTCCTAGAGTATTATTAGTAGCATCAATACGACTTTCTAAGTTAACGCAAAGTTGGTTCATGCCAGTATTAGTGGCATCAATACGACTTTCTAATGCAGCATTAGATTCTTTAAGTTGAGCTCCTAAAGTAGCATTTGATTCAGCAATCCTAGGTCGTAGATTGGTGTTACTTTCTGTAATCATGTCATTTAGACTGACTTTTAAAGCCTCAATAGCAGCTAATATATTCTCCATATTAATATCATTATTTTCACAAAATGCAGAAAATACAGTCATTCAATTTATACGTAAAATCCCAATTATTGTCCAATGGTAAAGTTCAGTAGTTCACTAACACAAATATTAAACAATTACATGAAACTGTGCATTAAATCGAATATTGTGCCTGAAAAGTTTAAGTACAAAGAAAAAATAATAATTACTTGTGCCATCAAAATTAAATCGAATATTGTGCCTGAAAAGTTTAAGTACAAAGAAAAAATAATAATTACTTGTGCCATCAAAATTAGTCAGAGTTCTGTGCCATAAGTTCAAGATTTTATCTAAGTCATTAAACTGAACTTGTTAAAGACTAAAACATTCACTGAACTGAAGTTAAAGTTTATAGTATTCAATTCTGTCTGGACTTGAAAGTAAAAATATCACTGTTCTCATTAGAGTTAAGTATAGTCACTTTGTACTCTCTTTAATTGTGCCCCAACCTCATGGGTGCCACTTTCTTTACTCTACGTTCTATCTGAAACAGGAACGCCCGTACTTTAGCTTAGTGGAGAGCATGGGTTGATGCCAGGGCGTGTATGGTTCATGCTCAGAGAGTATAAGAGAGAAGGGTAGTGCAATGAGTTCATTTTAAAGTTGAACTTGCAGTTTATTCAAGAAAACATAGAAATTATATCACCTTTACAGATGAATGGTTCGAATATCCTCAAAGATGTGGAAAGGTGTCATCCGTCGGTGTCAGCGTCATCCCTTGGCGTCAGCGTTGTCCCGTGTCGTTGAACTCCTCAGATCCCACTAACGTTCCACGTCATCCCACGGCGGTTGTCAACCCTCGATGTTAAAGGAGACTCAAACCTGGGGCAGTCATCTGGTGATAGTGCAGCGTGGAATAGTTTATTAGCCATTCCACTAAAGTCCCATGAAGGGAGTAGAGATATGTAAGAGGTTCGCACAGAATGGCAATAGAATCTGATACGACACTTCTCTACCACACTGCACTGCAAGTTGTGTCGAGATACTGTTTATCAACCGAACAAGTTCCACTGTAAATGGTGCTGGACACACATTACTTTTGGAAAGAAAAATGGATTCAAAATCACAGTTCTGTGAAAATAATAGAAATGAACACTGTTCATGAAATAGTCACTGGTGAACTCGAAGTGATAGGCAACGAAAAATAATCTGGAACTTCCTGAGATTGAACTGTATACAGCTTCACTTAATCTCAGTGCGAAGAGGAAAAGTAAATTGAGTCCTACGGACACAGTCTTTCGTATTGTTTGTAATGAGTACAGAGAAGCAAATGCAATGATTTAGCACACACACACACACACACATGTGGAAATATTTTAAAGTTCTATGAAGACAGTTAAGAAACAGTTTATGACCCTTAACACGCAGTCTCGCAAAAAAGAACCAAGTTCCATTAAGAAACAGTCTTAATAAAAATAAAAATAAACATAGTTTCTCAGAAATAAATTCTCCACTGAGGCACAGTTTTACAAGTAGCTTAACACAACTTCTCAGCAATAAATGTAGACACAGTCTTTCACGAGGGGAATTAACATAGTCCCTTGAAAGGAAATAAAGGCACAGTATTTCACGAAGCAAATCAACACAGTCTTTGAAAAGAAATGTCGGCACAGTCTTATGAAAGAAAATGTTATCACAGTTCCACAAAGTGAATTAACATAGTCTTTTGAAAATTAAGGTTGGCACAGTCTCATGAAAAGAAATGTCAACACAGTTTTTGACGAAGTGAATTGACACAGTCTTTGAAAAGAAAGGTTGGCACTGTCCTTATGACACAAATTAACACTGTCCTTTGGAAAGGATGTACTTTCACTAATGCACAGTTTCACGAAATAATTTAACACAGTCTCTTGAAGAGGAAACAGTGTTTCACTAAAGCACAGTCTTTACGTCCTAACTCCTTTAAGCACAGTTTCAAAAATATCTAGCAACTACTGTATAGTCTCTGCAATACAAAATTCACAAGACGAAAATAATGTTAATCAGCTCGACAGATTGATATTATAAGTGAATCGGTTTTCTGCTTGCACGTGAAGTTAGAGTACGATGAGAATATGTTAGACATTTGTATCACGTATTTTCCATCACCGGTCCTTAGCCTGACAGAATAAAGGACTGTACTACCGCAGCTGGCCCGTACAGCTTGGCGGCTGGTACACGACGAAATCACACACTGTCTACTACGGGGCTGGCGAGCTCCTTATATTGCTCAAGGTTGGACGGCCAGACTAGAAATATGAGCTTCTTTAAAAATTTATAACTCGGCCATCCTTCCGCCGATTTTCATGAAATTTTGGGCAGTAGTATTTGCTATCCAGGCCTACAAGGTGACATTCTTCAAATCACAATCTGACATTCCGTTCATGATATAATGACATTGAACCGAATGGAACATTCGATCATGACGTCATTTGGCCTTGGCTGGTACTTGCAGTGAACGATCACTTGTACACTGTCATCCATGATGCCTGCGTGTTCAGCGCTCATTTTAAATGAGTGCGTTCTCTTCAAGAAATACATGAATGGCAAATGCTGACAGGGCATTCCCAATTCAATATATAGATTGTACCTGGATAAAGACATGTAAAACATCCCAGAAGGAGGTGGTTGGAACAATTTACCCTCAAACTGTGTTGTGGTGTCATTACTGACACTATATATATTCAGCCAAATAACTCTGTTGTCCCAGTTATCATACTGTTATAAAAGAAACTAGACTGAACAGAATTTTTCCAGCCTGGCAACAGTTAAACGATACAAGAGCGGGAAGGTACAGGGAATATCAACAATTGAATATGAAACAGCTTCTTGCTATAAGAGCATGCTCATTCAGAGGTATCACAAATGAACCCATGCTGCAGTTTGAGGGTTAAAGAAGATCTAACAAAAAGGGAGAAATGCTGGGAGATGTAATGAAAGAAGAAGTTTACAAAGATAGGAACAGATGAAGGCATAATCATTCACACATAACCCATCTGGTCCATTGAAAGGATCTAACAGATAATTATGATTATGATTATGATTGGGAAATATTGCACTTTTAGTTCTGCAGTGACCAGGGCAAGAACTGGTTGTCAAGAGCAACACAAACTAGGATTTTGTGACTGGGCAGCTACACATAACCCAAACATTCGCATGGTGAATGATTCTTCTCCTTTGTCTTAACGTTAGTTCCACACAGCAAGGTCCACTGTACTGTACAAAATTTGCCACTTGACATGACCTTCAGTGTTGTCAGCTGTCGCTTCAGCTCTGATTATATCCTTATTTTACTTTGCCCATCTACTGTTTCCTTGGTCATCTCTTGGTCTGTGCCCTGGAGGAGAGATGTTGTCTCTTCATTTGTCAAGAACAGCACAAACTAGGAGTACCGGTACATAACTGTACCATTGTAAGCAATTGCCTCATTTTGCGCCGTATGGGAGTTCCACCAAATTTTCCTCCGACCTCTTTGTTTCTTGTGAAGTTTGGTACGACTTAGTGACCAACACAGCATCCTAACTCCTTATTTCTGCTACATGGGCTTCTGTTCCTCTTTTAAAGTAATGGGTCAACATTCTATTACCCCAGCAGCACAGGCCTCACCATTGAATTGTAAGTTTGAGACTTGAAATGCAAAGCATTAATTTTGGCAAAGTAAAATATTTTATCATTGGACTCCCGAGCAGACAAGTTCTCTGGAATGACAAACCATGCCATACTGTCTGATATATCAATTTGGGCTTGTAAAATGTGATGTAAACACCACCATCCTCAATATGATATACAAGCTATGAAGTATAGTGGAGAAGACTTCATGGTTTGGGAGTATTTTTCATGATTTGGACTTGGTCCACTAATTCATGTAACTGTGTTCATGCTCAAATATACACAAACATTCCGGACAAATTCCAATTTCCCATGCTGTGATAAGTGTTTTGAAAGCACTTATCTTTAAAAATCAACAAGCACACCATCCATAAAACAGCAGCAGTTCAGGACTAGTTGGAAGACATGGCTGTTAAAATTTGAGTGGTGTGGACAGAGCCTTGATCTGAACCCAATAGAAAATATTTCTGATGTATTGAAACACCAAACATAAGCTCATTTATTATGTTCAACATCTATGTCTAACCTAGTACATGTTCTGGTAGGGGAATTGGAAGTTTTCCTGCAGAAATGTACCAAATATAATGGATAGACAGCCCTTCCCATATTGCAGAAGCTGTTTTAACAGCAAAGAGTAAACCATTAACATAATAATTCCTCTTGTAGCTAAATGAGTGATGTATAAGACAGTACAAGAAAACCTTCTGTAAGATATGGCTTTTCTACTATATTTTCTCTGTTCTTAAATTTAAATATCCTGTCATAAATGACCTCTTTTCATGAACTGCTGTGTCATGCTTTTTGTCTATTGAAAATGTTTATTTTAAACTCATCATTGGTGTAGAGTGTATTCATTCTATTTTATTTTGTTGATTGTTCTAGGATTTTTCAAGAAATAACAGAAAGCAATGGCAACTCAAAGTACCCCCAGAACGGTCACCAAGTCACAGCTTGAACGTTCACTGAAATCTCAACTTGGGACAGAACTGATTTTGGAAGGGTATGAATGTAAAGCCAACACCAAACCAGGAGAAAACTACGGCAGTGTTATGCTGGCTTTGGACGTCACACTTCGCCGAACAAAGGACTCTCCAGTCGAAACTCTGCAAGTTGTCGCAAAGCTTGCTCCTCCCACAGATTTCTTGCTGGATGTCTTTGATTTTAAGAACACATTTTGTAAAGAAATGAATGTGTACAAGTTAGTAGGTCCAGAGCTTGAGAGACTGCAGATAGAATGTGGTATTCCAGATGAGGACAGGTTAAACATTCTGGCCAAATTCTATGGAGCTCAGACATCGTCTAGAGGAGATAATGATCCTGTTGCTGACGTTAATGCTATTCTCTTATTAGAGAATTTAAAAGTTTGTGGCTATAAAATGGGTGATAGGTTAGCAGGTCTTGATCTGAAGCACTGTGAGTTGGTTTTGTCCAAACTAGCCCAATTTCATGCCCTGCCAGTTGCTCTGAGGAAAATGAGACCAAATGTATTTGATAGAACTGTTTTGAAGGCAACTACTAATATAACTATGGGGGGAACAACTCCAACTGAAGACTTGGAAAAGATGCTTAAAGCAATAAAACAAGAGATTCCTGAAGCTAACTCCTACATAAAAAGAATAAGGAACCACAGCCTTGAGAATCTAAAATATGGAAACAAGTCATTTAATAAGAAACCATTTGCGACTATTGTACACAATGATTTCTGGACAAATAATATGATGTTCCTTTATAATAATCCTCATGATAATTCATGTCCTACAAGTATTAAATTTGTAGACTTTCAAATAACTTTGCTTTGTTCTCCAGTGAGAGATCTTATATTTTTCCTTCTTACTAGTGCATCAGATGAAGTTCTCAGAGACTCTTTTGACCATTTATTAAATCTGTACCACACAAACTTTATTAACACACTGAAAAGAGTTGGATGTGATACATCTGCTTTTTCATTTGAGAGATTCCTTGCTGAAGTCAATGAATTTGCACCAATGGAGTTTCATCATATTCTCTATATGCTAAATGTAATTTATATAGATAAAAGTGAAGTTAAAGAGCTTTCAGAATTAGATGGCAGTTCAGATCTCAAGTTTGCATCTGGTAGCATTTGTAAACGTAAAATACTTACCCTTATTCATGAATTTGACAAGAGGGGTTGGTTAATGAAAACTCAGTGAAGAGTTTCAAAACTATTTTTGTTTGTAAAATTCTTTGATCAGTAAGATCGAGGCCCTTCTCATTAGAATAAAGTAAGATAAGGAGTTCCAATCAACTTAGTCCATTTTTCTCTAATGCGAGTGCTATTTTTTTTTCAAGGTCCGATTGGTCACGAAATGAAACAGCAGTACAAATTTGACACTTTTCTATTAGTAACACTTACTGATACATCACAGCTATTTTTCAACATAGTCACCTTGCAGATTGAGACATTTGTCATAGCGTGGTACCAACTTGTCAATGCCCTCTTGATAGAACGTCGCCGCCTGCGCCTGTAACCATCTTTGCCCCCCTGTGGGTGGGGGCGGTAGAATAACACCCACTGTATCCCCTGCCTGTCGTAAGAGGCGACTAAAAGGGCCCCCGGGGCTCTGAACTTTGGAGCGTGGGTTGGCGACCACGGGGCCCTCAGCTGAGTCCTGGCATTGCTTCCACTTGTGCCAGGCTCCTCACTTTAATCTATCCTATCTGACCTACCTTGGTCAACACTTGTTCTTTTCCGACCCCGACGCTATTAGGTTTGCGAGGGCTAGGGAGTCTTTCATTTTCACGCCCTTCATGGCCCTTGTCTTTCTTTGAACGATATCTTCATTTTTCGAAGTGTCGGATCCCTTCCATTTTTTCTCTCTGATTAGTGTTATATTGAGGATGGTTGCCTAGTTGTACTTCCTCTTAAAACAATAATCACCACCACCACCTAACCATCTTTGTACGCCGGTCTGCAGCACCTCGTCGGTGTCAAAACGCTGTCCTCCTAGCCAGCGTTTCATGTGAGCAAAGAGGTGAAAATCTGATGGAGCCAGGTCCGGACTGTATGCTGGGTGATCAAAAACGTCCCACTGGAAACGCTGCAGGAGGTTCGTGGTGGCAGCTGCAGTGTGCGGCCGAGCATTGTCATGGAGGTGGACAATGCCTGATGACAACATCCCTCTCCGCTTATTCTGAATTGCCCATCGTAGATGTTGAATAGTCGCACAGTATGCGGCTGCAGTGATGGTGGAACCACGTTCCATGAATTCCACCAACAGAACTCCTTTCCGGTCCCAGAACACAGTAGCCATACACTTTCTGTTGGAGAATGTTCGCTTGAATTTCTTTGGCTTACTCGGGGAGTGCGAATGCATCCACTGTTTGGATTGCTCTTTTGTTTCTTCTGTTTCAAAATGAACCCATGTCTCGTCCCCTGTGACAATTTTGTCCAAAAAATCTGGTCCATCATGGTAGCGTTGGAGAAACGCTAAAGCGGCGCCCATTCGCTGTGTTTTGTGACGGTCAGACAGCATCTTCGAAACCCATCTCGCACAAAGTTTGCGGTACTGAAGTGTCTCACTCACAATTGTGTACAGAGCTGACCTGGAAATTTCAGGAAACGAAGCACTCAACACAGAAATTGTGAACCGACAATTTTCTCGAATTGCCTGATCCACACGCTGAACATGATCATCGGTTGACACACGCTTCCTTCCCTGGCCGCCTGCATCATGGACGTCTGTACGCCATGCTGTAAAGTTCCTGCACCATTGTCGCACTTTGCTGTCGCTCATGCACGTTTCACCATACACACGACTTATTCGGCGATGAATTTCGGCTGCATTGCACCCCTCAGCCTGAAGAAATCGAATTACACCGCGCACTTCACACTTGGCGGGCGAAGCGATCGTTGTAGCCATGTTTACGAGCACGCTGCACGTTCACTACTTACGGGACTGAGGTGAGGCGCATAACGGTCATTTCAGAGACGTTGCGCAACACATCTGCGCAGCGGTTCGTCATATATTCGCGGGCGTTTGACTGTCGCGACTGATCGGACCTTGAAAAAACAATAGCCCTCGTAAATCAGTCACTACTGATATGCATTTAGGGCAATAGCCCAGGTGGCAGATTCCCTATCTGTTGTTTTCCTAGCCTTTTCTTAAATGATCGCAAAGAAATTGGAAAATTATTGAACATTTCCCTTGGTAAGTTATTCCTATAAACGAATATTTGCCCCAATTAGTCCTCTTGAATTCCAACTTTATCTTGATATTCTGATCTTTCCTACTTTTAAAGACACCACTCAAACTTATTCGTCTACTGATGTCCTTCTACGCCATCTCTCCACTGACAGCTCGGAATATACCACTTAATCGAGCAGCTCATCTCCTTTCTCCCAAATCTTCCCAGCCCAAACTTTGCAACATTTTTGTAACGCTACTCTTTTGTCGGAAATCACCCAGAACAAATCGAGCTGCTTTTTGGATTTTTTCCAGTTCTTGAATCAAGTAATCCTGGTGAGGGTCCCATACACTGGAACCATACTCTAGTTGGGGTCTTACCAGAGACTTATATGCCCTCTCCTTTACATCCTTACTACAACCCCTAAATACCATCATAACCACGTCCACAGATCAGTACCCTTTATTAACAATCATATTTATGTGATTACCCCAATGAAGGTCTTTTCTTATATTAACACCTAGGTATTTACAATGATCCCCAAAAGGAATTTCACCCTATCGATGCAGTAATTAAAACTGAGAGGACTTTTCCTATTTGTGAAATTCACAACCTGACTTTTAATCCCATTTATCATCACACCATTGCCCACCGTCCATCTCACAATACTATCGAGTTCACCCTGCAGCTGCTCACAATCTTGTAACTCCTTTATTACTCTGTACAGAATAACATCATCTGCAAACAGCCTTATCCCTGACTCCACTTCTTTACACATATCATTGATATATATAAGAAAACATAAAGGTCTAATAATACTGCCTTGAGGAATTCCCCTCTTAATTATTACAGGGTCAGATAAAGCTTCACCTACTCTAATTCTCTGAGTTCTCTTTTCTAGAAATATAGCCACCCATTCAGTCACTCTGTTTTTCTAGTCCAATAGTACTCATTTTTGCCAGTAGTCTTCCATGATCTACCCTATCAAATGCCTTAGATAGGTCATGAAATAATTGTAGTTCAGTAGGCTATATTCTATTATCATTACTATAAACTGACAAAATTTCATTTAGCTCAGACCCCACAGTGAAACTAGTTTCGAGCCCATCCACCTAGCATTTAACTTGTTAGTAAGATACCCATTATACTGGTAGTTATGAATCTACTAGTAAGTTACCATGTACAGTATTTTAATTTTATTTTGTTTTAGTCAAATCTTTGTTTACATTGTATGTATAATTACAAATTTAACCTTTGAAAAAAAGTCTTTGTACCTTTGTATTTAAAAATAGACACAATAAAAATAAAATAATATGGTGCTATTACTGCATTTATGTTTTATAAACTCCCAACCATGTTTATTATACCATACATGTATTTAAGTTTAATAGGTAGTTTATCCGTCTAGTATTCTGAGAGGCAATTATGTACTCTAATCACTTTGTACAGGCTGATGAATAAGTCTTTACTTTGAAGAGTTCCTTCACAGTGTGGGGTCATCTGTCACTGCCATGAACACATCCCATATCATTTTCACCTGTCTCCTACTTTCCACATGGCAGTGTATTTTTTATGTCTTTACTCCACACTCAGGCTATATCTACATGTTCATATAAATGATTATAGGTAGAGCCATTTGAGAGAATAGAGACTATATATGTATGGTGGAACTTTGGAAAACTTTATTGCTGATTTTCTGGTCATCATTGATATTGAACGAGTTATTAGTTAGGCTATGGTAATACTCCTGTCATCAAAGTAATTTTCACTTAAATGAAAGAATAATTCCAGACAAATCAAGCAATATACTTGACGAACAGAAAAGAATCAATTTGGCATTCCATGTCATATGATGCTGACATGATAAAGATCTCCAGCATCACATTAAGTGTTTACCTGACAAAATGAATTTAAAATTCAGCAATAGGTCATTCTAAACAATTCTTGTTTCCTGTGATCTGGTAAGTATTGACAAATCAAAATGCCCATAAGCTAGATGGGGTCATAGAGTTAGATTTAATGTTTAAAATAATGTTAAGTCAGTGGGACAATAATTAGGGAAAGTATTCATTTTCAGGAAGGGGTAAAAGAGAATGGAACCCTTTCCCAAAAGATGCCCATTCCTTCAACAATAGAATGAGGTCATGGCAGGAGAAAGTAAGAGCTCAACATAAGACAATATTATGAGTAGCCCAATTTTAGATTTTGTTTTGTAATTTGTTATGATATGGCCACCAGGAAAAATACTCCAAATGCAAAATAAATGTTGTTATTCTGATATCATTAGAATGAAGTTTTGACAACAGAATTAATGTCTACAAATTGAATTTTGTCTACGTATTTTGTATGTAATGAATTTGTTTAGTATTCTATTAATTGTTTCTGTCAGATAATTTGAATTGGAATAGAATGTCAATAAGAATTGAAAATATTCAGGCTATTCACTCACTCACTCATTCGTCGGCACTACAGCCCATGTAGATCGTTGGCCTCCTTGGTCACCTTCCTCTACTCCGCACAGACTTCTACTTATCTTCTCCAGCCTTTAATATCCAGCTTCTGACATCATCTTCCACATCACTGAGCCATCTACTCCTAGGTCTGCCCCTTACAGGGTTCTAGAATCCGGTATTCTCTGAACATCTTATTCTTTCTTGTTTGATTTTCACCAAAATATTTGGTTGTCCAAACAATTCTTCCACTTTTTTAATTTCTAAAACTTCATGGCCGTTCCATATTAAACCAAAAATCACAAAAGCAATATAATATAATGGAATCCACCTTTTCAATACATAACTGTTGCACATAGGTTATGTTAGAACATTTTAATTATAATGGTACTGGTTTCGACATGTATACAATGTCATCATCAGCCATATATAAACCAAGCAAGTGAATAGATATTGCATATAGCAACAAGACACACTGATTAGATAAAATTCGTATAAGGTCACATTTAACATAGTTTGTGTAAAATGTCTAAAGATAGCTACGTGTTAGCGGCGTATTAGTCTCGACCTGAGGTACTTTCTGTGAATTTTTGCTTTGATATAATAAAAAAAATTGTGAACACGTTAAAATCTTATTCATAATAGGTCACTGAGGAATAGTCTGGTCACTGCTGGTAGCATGATCTTCTTAGGGCATTAGAATGTACATGTAGGTCCTATTGTATTGTGTAGGACCGAGATTCCTTGGTTCAAGTGGAATGTTAAACCTAAAGAAAACAGAGAGCTGTTTTGAATGTGGAGTTCTGTAGAGGGCAAGTTAAATCAAGCATGGATATAGAGAATCAAAGGGTGGAGACTCACCTTGCTGCAGCATGCCGGGAAGCTTACACTGTGCAGAGGAATTGACAACTGGAGCAGGTTTACGGGTAAAGATGGATGGGGGAGGGGAGGACAGGAAAGGAGGGGCTTGGAGAGGAAACGCCTACGGGGGAGGTGTTGGGGGTGGGTCTGGAGGGCTATGTGGTGGGAGCATGTAGCAAGGTAGGGAGTTATGAAATGCGTGGAAGATCGAACGCTTTTTCGTAAACTTAACATGTTTAAGAAGTGTAATAAGAAAGTTGTAAAGAATATTGGATTTCTCGGATAGTTCATTTAAGTTTAAATTAGGGTTAAAAAACTGATCAAGGTGTATAAAGCAATTTTCGGTGACATCCAGAAGAGGGCCTTTTCCTAATGTTCTAAGAATCTCTAAGTCTTGATCTATTGTAGTAAAAGTATGTTTTGCATCATGCATATGTTGGCCCACTGCCGAAAACCTATTATGTCTAATGGCATTGACGTGCTCCATGTACTTGATTTTGAAGTTTCTTCCGGTCTGTCCTATGTACATGGAATTGCAATTATTACAACTAAACCTGTATATCCCTGACCTCAAAAAGATGTTATTTTTTTTATTATGTTAGAGTTATGAATTATTTCAACATTTCTATTGTTAGTACGAAAAAATATCTTGATATTATGCTTCTTAAAGATATTGGTGACATTGTAAAAATTTTCATTGAACATGAAGGTAGAATATGCAGTACGGTTGTGTTTTTCTTTTTCTAGCGTTGTGTTAGGTTGGTGCTTGAATTTATTTATTATTCTATCTATAAAACAGTCATTATATTCATTGAATTTGGCAATGGAATGGATAGTGTCTAGTTCTTTCTTTAAGTTTGCTTTTGACATTGGTATTTTAAATGCGCAGTTGACCATGCTATTATAGGTAGTGCATTTGTGTGTATGTGGGGTTGTGTAATCCAGTCTTATGGTTGTTGCAGTTTGTGTGGGCTTTCTATAAATACACTATGTTAAGGAAGATGGGAGCCTGTTTATTGCAAGGTCTAGAAAGTTAATTTGTTTGTTGGATTCCAACTCAAGGGTGAATTTAATATCTGGATCTATTTTGTTGAGGTTGTCAAGGGTGGTGTTAGCACTAGTAGTACTATCATCTAGTATTACCAAAGTGTCATCGACGTATCTAGACCAAAATAGATTATTAGAAAATGTGTTGTCGTTGTCGATTATTGTATGTTCTAAGAAGTCTAGATACATTTCCGCTAAGATTCCCGAAGCCGGAGACCCCATTGCCAGTCCATCCTGTTGGTATATGATACTGTCAAAGGTGAAGTAGTTATTATTAATTACTAATTTCAGGACATTCATGAAGTCTTGAATCTCGAGTTTGCTTAGGGAACTGTGTGTATTTAGATTTCTTTCAATGATGAGAATTAATTTTTTGGTATTGATACTTGGATATATATTAATAATGTCAAACGAGTGGATGGAATAATGGGGTTGTATTTTAAAGATCTAATTTCTTGATCAACTCTATAGTGTTTTTTACAGATTTATTTAACAAAAATCTGTAGATGTTTTTTTAGGAATTTCTGAATGAACTGAGAAAGTTTATAAAGTGTGCTAGGCCTATAGTTAATAATTGGGCGAATGGGGGTGTCGGCCTTGTGGATCTTAGGGAATGCTTTGGCAGTGGGCAGACCTGGGTTCATGTTGTAAAGTTTTGCTTTTTCCTGATCAGTGAAAAGAAATGAGGAGTTTTTGAGGGTTTGTTTTAAGTGACGTTGAATTTGTTGGGTAGGGTCTTTCTTCACTATAGAAAATGAACTGCTATTAAAAAATCTTTTGTTTTATTTATGTATTCGTCTTTGTCCATAATGATGGTCGTGTTCACTTTGTCCGCTTTAGTGATGATGAGGCTGTTATCCTTGATTTTCTTTTTAAGTTTAAGGACTCGTTTCCATTCAACGAAAGGATTTTTGTTATTATTATGATTAGGAAATGCCGTTTTATTTTCAGATGTATAAATTTTTCTCAATTTCCTTTTTACATCTAGTCTTACTTCCACTTGTAAATCTAGAGGCATTTTATTAATGGTGACTTGAGATTCTATGACTAAGTTTGAAGCTATGTTCACTTTATTGAAACTGGGCCAGACTATTCCTCAGTGCCGTATTATGAATAAGATTTTAACGTGTCCACAAAAAAATTTATTATATCAAAGCAAAAATTCACAGAAAGTACCTCGGGTCAAGACTAATACGCCGCTAATGCGTAGCTATCTTTAGACATTTTACACAAACTATTTTAAACGTGAACTTATACGAATTTTGTCTAATCTGTGTGTCTTGTTGCTATATGCAATATCTATTCACTTACTTGGTTTATATATGGCTGATTATGACATTGTATACATGTCGAAACTGGTACCATTATAATTAAAATGTTGTAACATAACCTATGTGCAACAGTTATGTATTGAAAAGGAGGATTCCATTATATTATATTGCTTTTGCACTTCTTTATTTGTTCTAATTCTCCAACCATCCTCCTCTCTCACTGCTCCAAATATCTTCCTTAGGAACTTTCTTTCCCATCTCAGCAACCAGTCTTCCTCTCTGGTGATCATCACCCAGCATTCAGAACCTAAGTATCTATTGGTCTTAATATGGTTATATATATATTTTGATTTTTGTATTCCTGCCGATGTTTCTACTTTTAAACATGTTTGGTAATGCATAATAGGATTGATTTCCACATGCTATCCTTTCTTGAATTTCTGTTGCTGTTTTATTGCCTTCCATTATTATTGGCCCAAATTATTTGATGGTTTCAAATCTCTGATATTTCTTTGCATTCAAAGTTATGCTAGATTATCTTTTTTTGACTCCCCCTACATCTCCCAGTATCATGTATTTCATTTAATCTACGTTTACCTGAAGTCCTAAGTTTCATGCTTTATTGCCTAACAAGCTGTAGCCTTCTGCTAGTGTTCTTCTGCTCCTTCCAATGAGTGCTACATCATCCACATATGCTACCATTTGTACTTCTCTATTGACGGGGAGTTGCTGAATCACTTTTTCCTCGTAAATTGAAAAGGAATGTAGAGAGCACATCTCCTTGTCTCAAACATTTGTTGACCAAAATCTCTTCAAATATTTCTTGTTGCATTCTTACTGAACATACCGAAGAATTTTTGTTTTTATTACTTCAGCTGATTTTACATCTCACCGACACAGATAGGTCTTATGGCGACGATGGAATAAGAAAGGGCTAGGAGTGTGAAGGAGGCAGCCGTGGCCTTAATTAAGATACAGCCCCAGCATTTGCCTTATGTGAAAATGGGAAACCATTGAATACCATCTTCAGGGCTGCCGGCAGTCGGGTTCAAACTCACATTCTCCCGAATGCAAGCTCACAGATGCGCACGCCAAACTGCACGGCCAAACTCACTCGGTCCATACATACGGTAACTTGCATGGTCATTGCAATCAATCTGCCCACTTTCTGTGGGATTAAAAATTTTCTCATGTTGTTGTTTGAGTCATCAGTCCATGCTTCTGGTTTGCAAAATGTAGTTATTTAAGCAACAGATTGCATCTTCAAACATAAATTTTGAGAAGTCCCCCAAAGATCAGTGTTAGCAATAAGTGGCAAGCAATTCCTAAACTTAACAAAAACAAGCAAATAATCACTTGGACCTCATCCGTCCATTACGCCAACACATGGATTTCAATGAATGATGCCAGTTTCAACACTACAATAATAATAATAATAATAATAATAATAATAATAATAATAATAATAATAATAATAATAATAATAATAATAATAATAATAATAATAATAATAATAATAATATCAAAAAATAATGATTTATAGTTTTTCAAACAAATCACAATTTTAGGACATATACCCTTAAATATAGGGCTGTTATATTTGTAAATCAAACATCAACAAGTAACAAAAAAGCTTAGTTATATTAATATTTTAAGACGACAATAGTATTTAATTATGATAGCAAACAAAATTATGAAATTTTAACCAGAATCGTAACTTAGTAAATGATCATATTATGTAACATTTTGTAATTTCATATATAAGTGTTCAAGTGTGAATTAAATTTTAATTATTGGACACAAGACCAAGTATAAGAACCTGATAATACAATCAAACAATTTTAACTTAAACATTTTAATGTGTTTCCAATAATTGTTTACACCAGTGTTTCAGCATTTACCTTATGTGTCTTAATAATCAAATAAGCAAACTTTAATTAATCAAATAAGAATATTACAGTAAATTAAATTGTACCCTTTAATCAACATCCATGATACTTTAGGAATAATGCAGGTCATTGAAAAATTAGGATCCTGATTATTTATGAATCTGAGGTGTGAGTTATTGGCTGATGATGCCCAATATATGGGGCAAAACATGTCCCATTTAGGATGGTAATAAAAATGTATAAGGCCTAATTATAAGAAATCACATATTGTATTGAAATGGCGTATGGCTTTTAGTGCCGGGAGTGTCCGAGGACAAGTTCGGCTCGCCAGATGCAGGTCTTTTGATTTGACACCCTTAGGTGACCTGCATGTCGTGATGAGGATAAACTGATGATGAAGACGACACATACACCCAGCCCCCGTGCCAGTGAAATTAACCAATGATGGTTAAAATTCCCGACCCTGCCAGGAGTCCAACCCGGGAACCCTGTGACCAAAGGCCAGCACGCTAACCATTTAGCCATGGAGCCGGACATATATTGTATTGAATAGGTGGAATATTTTAAAAATAAAAATATATTGATATTTTAATATTACACTAGAACCTCATTTATCCAGATTAAGTGGGACTGGAACTGATCCGGATTATCGAAAATCTGGATAATCCAGAAAAAAAAATACAGTGTATATTATTAAATCGACATGAGCCTTTGAAATTAACATATGTTGTACAGTAATACCTTTTTCAATTGTACAAAAAAATATAAGAACACTTTTCTTACATTTATGACTGTTTCATGCACTAAAATAATGTGTGAGCTTTTTCTGTTTTACATTTATATAGCAGTTGCAGGCAGTTCGATTGTGAAGACATTTTGCTAACATCAGTTCTGCCAGTGTGGTTTCAGTCTGGGATTCTAAATAGGCCATCAGTTTGTCCAGATGCATTGTTGCATCTCCACGAGTCATAGTTTCTTTTGATGGAGTGCCGGTTTCATTTTCAAATTCACCATCACTCTCGTCATTACCTGCCGAGGAACAAGAGGCAATAATTTATTCATCTGTCATTATGCCGCAGCCTGAATTACAGTCATTTTTCAACCAGTCATTTACGTCATTTGCATCTACGTCCGAGCCTCAGAATGCGTGCAAATGTGTTAAGGAACTCAGAAGAGTCCACGGTTTCCCATTCTCAATCCCAGGTGAATGCCGGGACGGTAGCTTTGATAGACTGTGTCCGACTTACTTCCAATTCCTGTCCTTGACTATTCTTGGCGGAAAAGACATTCAAGAAGAATCAACACCGTTAAAGAAATACTGTATAAGTAAAAATAATTTTTTATAATTTTCAATCCAGATAAACCAGATTTTCTTTAATATGGTACTCTCAGTGTTCACATGTTTTGCCAGTTGACCCATTTGTATGCCTGGATAGCAGTACACAATACCCTCTTCAACTTTGGGTCTGACATTACTTATCATAGAGTCCCATGTGTTCTGGTAGAGGAATGGCAAATATTTCCTACAGAATTGTACCAAAATATAATGGATAAGCAGCCCTCCCCATATCGCAGAAGCTGTCTTAGCAGCAAAGGGCAAAACATTCCTCTTGTAAGTAAATGAGCGGTGAATGAGACAGTGTTAGGAAACCTTTGGTAAGATAAGGCTTATCCTCTATACTTCCTCTCTTCTCAAACTCAAATATCACTGGGCGAGTTGGCCGAGCGGTTAGTGGTGCGCAGCTGTGTGCTTGCATTCAGGAGATAGTGGGTTTGAGCCCAACTGTCGGCAGCCCTGAAGATAGTTTTCTGTGATTTCCCATTTATATACCAGGCAAATGCTGGGGTAGTACCATAATTAAGCTCATGGCCGCTTCCTTTCCACTCCTAAGCCTTTCTTATCCCAACATCACCATAAGACTTATCTGTGTCAGTGCAATGTAAAACAAATTTTTAAAAAACTTCAATATCCTGTCTTAAAATACCTTTATTTCATGGACCTCTAGTCATGCTTTTTGTGTATAAGAAGTGTTTATTTTAAACCAGTCATTGGTGTAGAGTGTATTCATTCTATTTTATTTTGTTGATTGTTCTAGGATTTTCAAGAAATAACAGAAAGCAATGGCAACGCAAAGTGCCTCCAGAACGGTCAGCAAATCGCAGCTTGAACGTTCACTGAAATCTCAACTCGGGACAGGACTGATCGTCGAAGGGTATGAATGTAAAGCCAATACCAAACCAGGAGAAAACTATGGCAGTGTTATGCTGGCTTTGGACGTCACACTTCGCCGAACAAAGGACTCTCCAGTTGAAACTCTGCAAGTTGTTGCAAAGCTTGCTCCTCCCACAGATTTCTTGCTGGATGTCTTTGATTTTAAGAACACATTTTGTAAAGAAATGAATGTGTACAAGTTAGTAGGTCCAGAGCTTGAGAAACTGCAGATAGAATGTGGTATTCCAGATGAGGACAGGTTAAACATTCTGGCCAAATTCTATGGAGCTCAGACATCATCTAGAGGAGATAATGATCCTGTTGCTGACGTTAATGCTATTCTCTTATTAGAGAACTTAAAAGTTTGTGGCTATAAAATGGGTGATAGGTTAGCAGGTCTTGATCTGAAGCACTGTGAGTTGGTTTTGTCCAAACTAGCCCAATTTCATGCCCTGCCAGTTGCTCTGAGGCAAATGAGACCAAATGTATTTGATAGAACTGTTTTGAAGGCAACTACTAATATAACTATGGGGGGAACAACTCCAGTTGAAGACTTGGAAAAGATGCTTAAAGCAATAAAACAAGAGATTCCTGAAGCTAACTCCTACATAAAAAGAATAAGGAACCACAGCCTTGAGAATCTAAAATATGGAAACAAGTCATTTAATAAGAAACCATTTGCGACTATTGTACACAATGATTTCTGGACAAATAATATGATGTTCCTTTATAATAATCCTCATGATAATTCATGTCCTACAAGTATTAAATTTGTAGACTTTCAAATAACTTTGCTTTGTTCTCCAGTGAGAGATCTTATATTTTTCCTTCTTACCAGTGCATCAGATGAAGTTCTCAGAGACTCTTTTGACCAATTATTAAATCTGTACCATACAAACTTTATTAACACACTGAAAAGAGTTGGATGTGATACATCTGCTTTTTCATTTGAGAGATTCCTTGCTGAAGTCAATGAATTTGCACCAATGGAGTTTCATCATATTCTCTTTATGCTAAATGTAATTTATATAGATAAAAGTGAAGTTAAAGAGCTTTCAGAATTAGATGGCAGTTCAGATCTCAAGTTTGCATCTAGTAGCATTTGTAAACATAAAATACTTAACCTTATTCATGAATTTGACAAGAGGGGTTGGTTGATGAAAACTCAGTGAAGAGCTTCAAAAACTCTTTTTGCTTGTGAAGTTCTTGGCCATTGAGATACAGGCCATTTTCATTAGATTAAAGCAAGATAAGGAGATCCAAAATTGTTCACGTTTATGAACGTCTTTACATTTAATACCAGTAATGGTAATAAATTTGGTCCATTTTCATCTCATAAATTTCATGAAATCATTGTAGTTCAGTAGGCTAAATTCTATTATCATTACTATAAACTGACAAAATTACATTTAGCTGAGACCCTGCAGTGAAACTTGTTTTGAGCCCATCCACCTAGCATATCTATAGTTTACTGTCATTTAACTTGTTAGTAAGATACCCATTATACTGGAAGTTATGAATCTACAAGTAAGTTACCATGTACAGTATTTTAATTTTATTTTGTTGTAGTCAAAACTTTGTTTGCATTGTATGTATAATTACAAATTTAACCTTGAAAAAAGGGTCTTTCTACATTTGTAATTTTAAAATGAACACGATAAAAATAAAATAATATGGTACTATTACTGCATTTATGTTTTACTAGCTGTTACCCATGGCTTCACTCGTGAGGATTTCATAAGCTGACAAAAATGAATTGTTCGTCAGTAGCCTACTGCACTAAGACATTATCTAAAAATCCCTAAGTATAAAAACTTGCTGCAAAATTGTATTTCATTTACACCAGAACCTCTTTGTAAACCACATTTGTAGCATTGGCTTTTGGGGCTAAGATGACCAAGCTGTAGCAGATCTAAATCTGGAACATGCGACATGGAACTCTACATGTGAGAAACAGTATTAAAAAAAAGGGGGGGGTCTTTATTTCTAAAGGAGATTACAAATAAAAAATTTCACACCTGTAACATGTTAAGTTTATGAGATATACTGCAGATATACTAATATTTTAAAAACTGCCCTTCTCCTGGGCTGAGAGTTCATCGTTGAGGCCTCCGGTTCACAGAATTTCGGTTTCAATTCCAAGCTGGGTCGATATTTTATTCGCATGTGATTAATTCTTCTGGCTCCAGGACAGGTTGTTTATGTTTGTCCCAACACTCTCCTCTTCATATTCATTCAACACACCACACTACCAACCACAACAGGAATACGCAATAGTAATTACATCCGTAAACATAGGGTTGGCGTCAGGAAGAGCATCCAGTCGTAAAACAGCGTCAAATCCACATGTCCGACACAGTTCGTACCAGCGACCCTACAGGTGTGGAAAAATCAGAAGAAGAGAAGATACTCATTTTTAAATATTATCCGCTTTTTAAAACTTTTTCACCACCTTTAGTGGATTTTCCAGAAAAGTGCGTTCATTTATTTTTAAAGGTCCAAGTACGGCCTACCAATTTTAAGATCTGTAACGTCTTCCGTTTCTAAGATATATGTATCCTCATATAAAGAATTCAACTCCTTCCTCACTTCTTTTCAACCCTCACCCCATAACTGGATTTTCTGAAAACAAAAATTTGTGTTCTTTTATTTTAAAGGCGATTCCAAATACCAAATTGTATGTCTGTAACATGTTAGGTTTTTTGTGATATATTATAGATAATCTCACTGCTGTAAGCATACTGGAGCTGATCTTGCCATGGTTACGGGCAGTTCATTTCTTTATCCAATTCCTAGAGCAGGGGTAGTGTGGTGCCAATATCTCAATAACAGTTGGTTTTAGGGCCTTAAAACATGGTTTTTGTTCTTTGCGTCATGGGGCTTAAAATGAGCTTTGTCTCATCCTTGTACGACAAATTCGATATATCGCCTATATTAGCCTAGTATTTTTATATCTCCGCATGTCGCACCCCCCCCCCCCCCCCATCAAATTGTTTTGAAAATAAAATATAGCCTATAACACTCAGGGATAATGTATCTTTCTATTAGTGAAAGTATTTTTAGAATAGGTCCAGTAGTTCCTGAGATTAGCCATTACATACAAACAAACTTTACCTCTTTATAGATTAGTATAGATTAACTCCCAATGATGTTTATTACACCATACATTTATTAAAGTTTAACAAGAAGTTTTTCCCTCTGGTATTCTGAGAGGCAATTATGTACTCTAATCACTTTATACAGGCTGATGAAAAATTCTATACCTTCAAAGAGTTCCTTCACAGTGTGGGGTCATCTGTCACTGCCATGAACACATCCCATATCATTTTAACTTGTCTCCTACTCTTCACATGGCAGTGTATTTTTATGTCTTTACTCCATCCTTTGGCTATATCTGTCTGTTCACATACTTGATTGGTGGTAGAGCCATTTGATAGAACAGAGACTAGTTATGTATGGTGAAACTTAAATGCTGATTCTCTGGTCATCATTGATATTGGACGAGTTATTGGTTAGGCTATGTTAATACTCTCGTCATCAATGAGATTTTCACTTAAATTAAAGAACAAATTCCAGACAAATCAAGCCAAGTTTTTAGAGCAGAAAAAAATCTATTTGGCACTCCATGTCATATGATATTGACATGATAAAGATCTCCAGCATCACATTAAGTGTTTACCTGACAACATTAAAAAATCAACAATAGGTTTTCCAATAGGATACTTTTTTTTCCTGTCATCTGGTCAATATTGACAAATTAAAATGCTCATATGCTAGATGTGGTCATAGAGGTAAATTTAATGTTTAAAATAATGTTAAGTCAATGACACAATAACTGGGGAAAATATTAATTTGCTGGCAGGACCTAGTGTTTACAGTGCACTATGTCTTCTGATATAGGCTAGAGCAATTCTGTTACTTTCATTGATCTGTCTCAGTCTTATCCTTGGCTTTGACAATATGAAAGTGACTGAGGTATGAGTGATGCTAGTAATGTCATTCCTTCTGCAGCCAGTCCCTGCTATGGATGGTGTGAAAATGTTGCTCATAGGGTCGGTTTGCGCATGCATTTCAGTGGGCTTGGCAGACTGATATGTAATAGCAACTTCTGGCTCGGTGAGGAAAGCAACGGGAAACTACCTCACTCCTCATTTCCCTAGTACGCCTCTTCAGTGATGCCTAGGCCAACTATAACATCTGATGGCAGAGCTGTTGAGGATCCAACCAGCCTCAGGGCTGAAGACTGAACATAGATAAGAAGGGCTAAAAGAGAATGGAACAGTTTACCAAAGGACATCTTCACCGCTTTCCCAAAAGATGTGCATTCCTTCAACGATGGAATGAGGTCATGACAGGAGAAAGTAAGAGCTTGGCAAGAGACAATATTATGAGTAGCCTAATTTTGGATTTTGTTTTGTAATTCATTATGATTTTGCCACCAGGAAAAATACTCCAAATGCAATGTTGTTATTCTGATATCATTAGAATAAAATTTTGACAACAGAATTAATGTCTACAAAATTAATTTTGTCTATGTATTTTGTATGTAATGAATTTGATTAGTATTCTTTTAATTGTTTCTGTCAGATAATTTGAACTTGGAATAAAATGTCAATAAGAATTGAAAATATTCAGGCCACTTACTCACACACTCATCAGCGCTACAGTCCATGTAGAACCTTGGCCTCCTTTGTTACCTTTCTTCACTCCTCACAGTCTTTTACTTTCCTTCTCCAGCCTTTAATATTCAGCTTCTGACGTCATCTTCCACATCAATGAGCCATCTTCTCCTAGGTTTGTCCCTCATAGCATTCTAGAATCTGGTATTCTCTGAACATGCTCAGCCTATCTTATTCTTCCTTGCTTTTCACTAAACTATTTGGTTGTCCAAACAGTTCTTCCACTTCTGTATTTGTTCTAATTCTCCAACCATCCTCCTCTCTCACTGCTCCAAATATCTTCCTTAGTATCTTTCTTTCCCATCTCAGCAACCAGTCTTCCTTTCTGGTGATCATCACCCAGCATTCAGAACCTAAGTATCTATTGGTCTCAGTCATCATCATCACCATCGTTGACCAACTGCAGTTTCCCAGGTGTGGTATATGAGCCCCTTCCATTTTGTTCGGTCCATAAACCATTCTTCGTTCACAATCTACTCCCAATCCTGTCTTCTTTCCTCTACATCCTTCTTCATTAAGTCTGTCCATTTTTCTCTAGGTCTGCCCACTGGTCTCTTTCCCCTTATTTCTCTTTCATACTCCTTTCTTGCAGACCTGTTGGCACCCATTCTTTTCACATGACCAAACCACTGCAGTCTTGCCTTTTGGATCTTCTGGAGTAAGGAGTCTTCTAGTCCTATGTCTTCTCTGACTTTTTCATTCCTGGTCTTCTGGATCATTTCTGCTGCTTGGAGTTTTGAGTTGTCCTTTCTTGTTAATGTAGCTGTTTCCAGGCTGTATCAGTCTCAATATGGTTATATATACAGTATTTTGATTTTTGTATTCCTGCTGACATTTCTACTTTTAAACACGTTTTGTAATGCATAATAGGATTGATTTTACCTACTTTCACCTGAAGTCCTAAGTCGCATGCTTTATTTTCTAACGAGCTGTAGCGTTCTTCTAGTACGCTTCTGTTCCTTGCAATGAGTGCTGCATCATCCACATATGCCACCACTTGAATCACTTTTTCCTCGTAAATTGAAAAGGTATGTAGAGAGCACATCTCCTTGTCTCAAACCTTTCTTGACCAAAATCTCTTAGATATCTCTTGTTCCTTTCTTACTTTACACACCGGGGATTTTTTTATTTTTACTTTTATTGAATCACAATAAAATGTCATTGTATTGAGTAGGTGGACCTTGAAAGAATTTTACTTTACTGGCTTTACATCGTACCGACACAGATAGGTCTTATGGTGACGATGGGATAAGGAAGGGCTATGAGGGTGAAGGAAGCGGCTGTAGCCTTAAATAAGATACAGCCCCAGCATTTGTCTTGTGTGAAAATGGGAAACCACAGAATACCATTTTCAGGGTTGCCGACAGTGAGGTTCAAACTCACTATCTCCCGAATGCAAGCTCACAGATGCGCACTGGAACTGCATGGCCAAACTTGCTCGGTTCGTACATACTGTAACTTGCATAGTCATTTCAATCAGTCTGCCCACTTTCTGTGGGATTCTAAATTCTCTGATGTTGTTGTTTGAGTCATCAGTCCATAGACTGGTTTGATGCAGCACTCCATGCCACCCTATCCTGTGTTAACCTTTTCATTTCTACGTAACTACATCCTACATCTGCTTGTCAAATCCATACCTTGGTCTACCCCTACTGTTTTTACTGCCTGCACTTCCCTCAAAAACCAACTGAACAAGTCCTGGGTGTTTTAAGATGTGTCCTATCATTCTATCTCTTCTTCTAGTCAAATTTAGCCAAATTGATATCCTTTCATTAATTTGATCAGTATCTCTTCATTTGTGATTCGATCTATCCATCTCACTTTCAGCATTCTTCTGTAACACCAAGTTCTCTTTCTTTCTCAGCTAGTTATCATTCATGTTTCATTTACGTACACTTCCTTGCTCCAGTTGAAAATTTTCAAAAACACCTTTCTAATTCCTATATCAATGTTCAAAGTGTGCACATTTCTTTTCCTAAGTAAGGCCTTCCTTGCTTATGCCAGTTTGCATTTTGTGTCTCCTTACTTTTGCCATTGTTAGCCATTTTACTACCCAAGTAACAATATTAATCCTCTTCCTTTAAGACTTCATTTCCTAATCTAATATTTCCTGCATCACCTGACTTTGTTCGACTGCACTCTATTACTTTAATTTTGGACTTATTTAATTTCATCTTGTACTCCTTCACTAAGACTCCATCCATATCATTCAGCAATTTCTCCAGATCTTCTGTAGTCTCAGATAAAATAAAAGTATCATCAGCAAAACTCAAGTTTTAAAAATTATTCCCACTGTCCAGTTTGGGCATTTTCTCTTTATTCCATACTTCCTCAATTAGCTATTCTTTTCTCTCTGTACTACTCGACTGTTTGCCTTTTTCTCCTTTGAAGCATTCCTTTTGTAGCTTTGTTTCTCTCTTGAACCATCTTGCATCCTCTTTTACCTTCCATTCAAGTTTGATATACCCCAATTGAGAGGCCAATCGATCGATTGTTCCTAGTGAGCTGTCCGCAGCTTCGGTGATTACTGTTTTCAGAACTTTCTATCTCTCCACTGTCCCATAATTCCATTTTGATTTTCAAAGTCTGTGCAAGTTACTTCCTATATTCCTCTTTCTTCTCAATATTTCTGAGTCTCTCAACATTATGTTTCTGTTTCTTTCTTCTCTGTTTAAATCTAATCATATCAGTTTTCTTTTTGTACCTTGTCCGGCCTATATAGTGATCTGTATCACCGTTGGCACCTCTGCAACTCCTAACATCTATAATATCCATTGCATGTTGCCTGTCTATAATTATATGGTCTGTTTGATTCCTTGTATCTCCATCTGGTGATATCTAAGTTTCCTTCTTAATGTCCTTTCACGAAGCCCAAGTACTTTTTACTACTATCTCCTTCCCAATGGGAAAGTCTGCAAGCCTTATGCCATTGTCATTACTTACTTCATACAAACTTTCTTTTCGTATTGTACTCCTATACACGTCCTCTCTTCCCAATTTTGCATTCAGTTCCCCAAGAAACATTTTTTGACATCTGTCTTTGGAGTTTGTTAATTTGTTCTTCCAGTTTTGAGTAAACTTCATCTTTCCCATCTTCCTTTGCCTACTCTGTTATATGTACGCAATCCTACACATAACCTAACTCTTGTAAAACCTTCAATTATTATGTTAATACATTGTAAATATATTTTATTAAATCCTAAGTGTATTGTAAATTTTTGTCTTATTTCAAATACATATTGTGAATATGTCTAACTTCAAAACCTGTGTAGTCATGGGCGCCCATAGGATAAATTGCAGGGGGGGGGGGGGGGGGGGGCTAGACCTAGGGGTATGTAGTATTTTTAATATTTTGGAAGATGAATGTCGACTTGTATTCCATGGTAGAATACCACACATGGTATACCCTACCACTTCTACGTAATACCGATTTTAAAACTATTTTCTTGAAAGAAAAACAGCTGACTATATTAGATTTTTTCCTTTCCCTGAGGGCTAGAGGGGGGCCGCATCCCCACCTTGCCCCCAGGTATGGGCGCCCATGTGTGTAGTCGTAAAACTGTACAAAACTTTGTAATATTCGTATATTGGGTATAATCCACTATCATTATGAAACATATGGAGGTTCCTGGAAACTTACTGTAATGATTTATTATCCAAATTCATGTAGAAACATTAGGAATGTTATAGATTTCTCCAGGTGTGTTTGTAAACCGTAAATGAACATTTGAGTTTGATCTATTCCAATCGAGAGGCCGGTTGATCGATTGTTCCTTGTACATTCCATTTAGAGTGTTGCAAGAAAATTTTCAGAAGTCAGTATTTCTAGACTGTTTGTCGAACAGTGCAAGGAAGTGAACGTATCTCGTTGATATTTATTTACACCAAATTAAAATCGCATTGAGAATGATACTGTGGGAACATATACAAAATACTGAGCTGGCAAGACCGAGAGGCCAGAGTGGGAGTTGGTGAGTTAGAGTGAGTGTTACAGTGAGCTGAGGATTTGGTTGATATCTGCACTTGTCAGGATCAACTTGAGTGAGAGGGTAGTCAGTCTTGCCTTGTGATGGTAAAGTGAATAATCAGTGTGTGAACTTATTGATATCTGTACTTTTCAGAACCGACTGTGTGATGGTGAAGTAAACGATCAATGTGAGGACTTGTTGATATCTGTATGTGACAGTATAATTGTGTATAACTGTGTGTTGTTAAGGAATAGACATAGCAGCAGTTTATACAAGAAAGTGAACGTATCTCGTGTGATATTTATTTACACCAAAATAAAATTGCATTGAGAATGATACTCTGGGAACATATACAAAACACTGTCATGGTAAAGAAATTTGCTATAAGTCTCAAAGAACTCATTCTGTCATTCATTGGAGTTAAGTTTATTATGTTGGGATTCACAGATTTTTGCAGAAGAAATCCAGCGCCATTACTACTTATATCTCCTCCACTGTACATCAGAATATAGTTACCTAATGATATCATTCATTGTCCTTTCCATCATATTTCTTGCAGCTCTGTAATTTTCAGTCCATCCTGCAACACTATGTTACCATGTGTACCTGTTCAAGTGTGACAGGGGACGACAGAAATGTTCAATTAGTAAGCAAAGGACAGACAGTGTTTAGGCTGACTGCATAAAGCTTCAAGCTGAATCATACAGTGATATCACTAGGCATGACTGGTACTCTTAGGCGCTGTTCACACTAAGGCGATATAAGATAAGTGATATATAGTAAGGAATATATTGCGATGATGTATTACTAGGAAGGTTCATGACACTGGGCGATAAATCGGCGCGATCTGGGTGATAAAAATTTGGTGGGAACACAATTCTCACTACATCAGTTACAAATATGAGTTCAAACATTCTAGTGGCTTATTGGTTCAGGTGTAGGATGAGAACAAAATGAAAATACTGGGTACATCCCTACAATCTTACCAACCAGCACCAAACCTCGGCTGTTGTTTCTCAAAGGCTGTCTCAACATGAATCAAAATTCAGGGATTTTCATCGAATGAATCTTGAAAACTTTCATTTTCTGAAAAGCCTAGTGTCATGAACCCTTGAAAAAAAAGATACACCCTTCAGGAAGGCCATTTCTTCAGATAAAAAACTTCTGATTACTATACGGTAAGTAGATATGAATATAAAAAGCCGTATAAAGAAAATTTAGCAGTTTTAATATGATATATTTTTTACATATTTCTTTTACAAATTGTACCAATCAGTTCCACTAAATTAATGAAAGGTATTACAGAATTGTCTTCTCTTCTTCCCGTCATGTTCACAGCTCGAAATATCGTACGATACCAATCGCTGAAGAGACTAGCAAGCTGCACTTCAAGAGATATGTCACTTGCGATATGTTGTGCAATTGCGCAGCTGTGAACCCTTTTTATCTTTATCGCCTCCCTTTAGATTTCAAGTATCTGTCTGTGCGTGTCGCATATCGTATATTGCTTACGATATATCACTTATCTTATATCGCCTTAGTGTGACCGCAGCCTTAGTGTGTTGTTTTGAAATGCTGTTAGGTAAGGTCAGAAAGGTTATCGGAAATGTTTATGTTTCGAACAGCAGAGACCGCAGTGGGTTACTAAGAGAGGAAAGGTGGGTAAACTGGAGCAGGACAATACTAACAAGGGCCAGGTCCTCATTACGATAATGATAACATACTGACGTAATGAACTGCTACCTGCAAAATGGCTAATTTTTCTTAAAAAGGAATTTAGCATAAGAAATATTCTCTCTTTTATTGACAATGCAAAAAAAACCTCTTAACAAGAAAATGATCTCCTTCAACGCAAGAGAACAGGACTAACAAGTACCACTACTGTTGTACAATGCAAGTTCTAAAAGAAGAATACAAATTTAACAAATTATTAATGACCAGCGCAGTTTAGGTTAAAAAATCAAAAGGGGAAATAAGTTAAAGGGTTTAAACAGGTCAAGAGAATGGGGGTGGGGGCTATCCATGAAATCCTGAACAAAGGAAACATTATGCTAACAACTGAAAAGTGATACAAAATTCAAAAACAAAATCACTCAATTCAGGACAAAACCTGAAAGAATAAGCATTGATTCAGTCCAAGAGTTTCTGAATTTATGCTAAAACAATTGTTTGCACTTCACAGTTATAATCAGACTTGAACAAAGGGTTTAAACAACCCACACTCAGATATGGAGCCTAAATATAAGGTTACTCTAGGCAGCAGATACGTTTAGCACTCATAGTTTCTTCTCAAAGTTCTTTCTTTAAATCAGGCAAAGTCCCAAGCCGAGATTCCGTAAAACCTCAAATAGAAGTAAAACAAACAGAGTTTCTGCGTTTAATCTTACCAAGAATAGAATGCTGCATTACTCAAAGTTCCATTTTCTGCATTAAATTTATGAAGAATAGAATACTGCATTACTCGAAGTTCCAGTTTTTGCATTAAATTTACCAAGAGTAGAACAGTACATTCCTCAACATTCCTTTTCAGTCATCCCTTCCCGAACTGCCTCACTGCCAATCCACCAACCAAGTTCATTATTACCACAGTAGTGAGAGGACAAAGATCTCCTGTGACAGCAGTCCTCGAAGCTATGACTGGTTTTAGAACAGCAAATGACTACCATACTTAGCAGTTTCCCAGCTCACCCTGTCCATCAAAGCAAGAGCTTGACTCGGCACACAGTTTTCTTGCCTCACCAAGCACACTAGATGCAGAACGAAAGTCCAGTGATATACTGGCACTATGAAAATGTGGTAGAATATTCCAGAGCAGAGCTGGAGTAGTCCAATAAGACTGTGGGAGGCATGGAGATCAGTGACGTGTAGAGGGGAAACTGCAAATCAACAAGGGAGGTAGTTGCGAAGTGTTGCTGCCAGTATCACATGGACAGCTGTAGGTTATGAAGGATCTTCATGCATCGTATCAAGAATCCGTAGAAGCAGGATTTGTAGTTCAAGGTAGTATAAAGCTGAGGCAAGAACAGCCGCAGGTGAGTGATTATTACAATACTTACCCTTTTCTTCCCTTATTTCTTTGAACTTGCTGGGTCTCCTTACAGTCTTCACATTCCAGGTGACTAAGGTGACATCCATTTTCCTTCCCATTAGCCTTTTTCTTCACCGGGTCATCTCCAGGGCACCAACATTAGTATTCATATTCATCCAACGCGATTCCAAGGTATTTGTAACATTTTATTTTTACGAGGTAGGGGAGTTAACCCTATGGAGGATCAGGGTATCAATCATATTCTGACTCATCACTTTAGCCTTTCTGGCTTGGGTGGCCCTGCCAGGAGCTTATGGTCCCACCAGTATAGCTCTAAGGATCATTTGAACATTCAAGCCTCCAAACAACACCTGGCAAAATATGATTTGCCTTCTAGAAGGTGTCGATACCTGCAGGAAGATTCAGGCTCTTTAGGCTTTTTCAATTGTGAAATTTTACTTGAAGAGCTTGAATATTTTAAATTCTTGGTGATAAAACATTTTATTCTTAGCTGAAATTATCTGACAAAAACAATAAATAGATGATCTTGCATATTTCATACAATGTTCCTATTTGTAAGACCATTTGCAACATTGAATAAGGCTTTAATTAAGGTACTATGTAAATAGGGGAATATTTTTCTTATGTGCTCAGAGCTAATTGCTATGAAATTCCATTGCATTTTGTATTTAGGCTTTTTCAATTGTGAAATTTCACTTAGAAGAGCTTGAATATTTTCAAATCTTGTTGAAAGTATATTTGCAATTGGTGAAATTAAGTTCTAGGAACTTCATTCTTGATTCAAAAATATTTGTTGATAGTTATAATTTGTGCCATTTTGAATCAAATAATAAAATATATTCCTATTTACCTATGTAGTACCTCTATTGTAAGGCATGTGGGGAAAGTGTATGGAGGAAAGAGAACCAGAGTAGAGTTATTCAGGAATTCAGTTAAGGAAGATGTTGAGGAAAGTAGAAGGGAAGGAGAAGGTGGTAATTTTCCACATTGGTACCAACAATGTAAAGCAAGCAGGTAAAGGAACAGAGACTGTTATTAGTGAGTTAAAATGTAGAAGAAATACTGACTGGAGGGTGATTGGTGATTTAGATGGGACTGTGAAGTGGGTGTGTGGGAAATTGAGAGTGAGATTTGTAGAACCTTATGGCTGGGTGGGAGATAGGGACCTACTGTATGCTCAGAAGGCCTTCCCTTGAACTGCAATGGTATGCACGGTGTTTGTTTAGAAGAGTTATAGGAAGGACAACCAGGGAAATGAGCTGAACTAGCGAGCGGTGGTAGGAGTATAGGGGTATAGGAAGGTGGAAGTCCAGTAAGGATGACATAATGTTATTAGTGTTAAATTGTAGAAGTATTGTAAAGAAAGGAATACAATTAAGTAATTTAATATATATATATATATATATATGTGTGTGTGTATGTATGTGAGCACGCGTGCATGTGCTTGGAGTTATAACTAATCCTGTTATTTTGATGATTTTATATGGTTTATATTTCCCATTTTGATTATTCTTGGACTATTCAGAAGATGACTACCGGTATTTGATATTTTAATAGTGTGTGGTAAGGAAGTGTGTGGTAAGGAAATGTGAACGACAGGAAGCATGACCAACAAATTGCAAATAAGTTAATATGGGAAGGGCATCTGATCCAGAAAGCTCTATAGAGAAACTGAAGTATTCATTCATTCATTCATTCATTTATTTAGCTCCAATAGACTGTACAATTACATATTTTGAAATATGCCAACGGTATAGGACTTGTCGAGTGATTTCCTAATACTAACAATAATATATGCATAATAATGAACATTTTGAAAAAGAAGAAAAATACCTCAATGTTAGGACAGCACATCTTAATTTTTTTAAATAATAAATAATATTCATAACCAATATTTACAAGACAAAATAAAAATAAAAATCTATTGGTGTGGTGTTAATAATATGTACATAATCAATGTGACATTAACATATTTTTAAGGCTATATACTAGATATTAGGAACATTTACAAGTTAATAAGTAATAGCATCATTACCAGCAATTCATCATGTATTCTTCTTTACTATAGAAGCAGCTACTCAGCAGGAGATTTTTTAAAGCTGTGTTAAATGAACTAATGGGACTAATATAATTAATCTTATTTGGAAGCTTATTATACAATCTGATTCCAACAGAGTCTACATGTCTCAAGGCAATGGTTTTACTCTTGTGCTCGATAAAAATATTATTTCTTGTTCGCGTCTGGTAACTGAGCTTGTCAAAATTCTTTCTGAAGTGATCAATATTTTTTTCACGTGTAGAATGCTTTGCATGATGTATATGATTGGTACTGGGAGTATCCTTAGTCTCTTAAGTAATGGTCTGCAATGATCTAACCTGTTATGTCTCGATATAATTCTGATATTTCGTTTCTGTATTCGAAAAGTAACATCAAGATTTGATTTGTAGCAGCCCCAGAGATCAATAGCATAAGTGATGACTGAATGGAAATATCCAAAATATGCTATACTAACATATTCTTCACTACAAATATTAGCCAAAACCCTTAAGGCAAAACAAACAGAACTCAGTGTTCATGAACCTGTTTTTGTTGTAGTTAAAAATAAATGTGATAGAAAGGAAAGTCTTAAAAGTAGGATTATTAGGCAGTACCATATGGCTGATAAAGCAGGCATGAGGCAGTTTAAAAAAAAAAAATATGATCAGTGGAAAACGGTAAATAAAAATGTTAACAGACTATGGGATGTGTTTAAAGCAATTGTTGAGGAATGTGAAAACAGGTTTGTACCTTTAAAGGTGGTAAGGAATGGTAAAGACCCACCTTATTATAATAGAGAAATAAAGACACTAAGAAGGAGCAGGTTGGAAAAAGAGTTAGAAATGGGTGTGGAAGTAAGGAGAAATTGAAGGCACTTACCAGGAAATTGAATCTGGAAAAGAAGGCAGCTAAGGATAACATGATGGCAAGCATAACTGACAGTCATAAAAATGTTAGTTAAAAATGGAAGGGTATGTATAGGTATTTTAAGGCAGAAACAGGTTCCAAGAAACACATTCCAGGAATAATTAATGAACAAGGGGAGTGTGTATGTGAGGATCTTCAAAAGGCAGAAGTATTCAGTCAGCAGTATGTAAAGATTGTCGGTTACAAGGATAATGTCCAGATAGAGGAGGAGACTAATGCTAAAGAAGTATTAAAATTTACATATGATAACAATGATATTTACAGTAAGATACAAAAGTTGAAAACTAAAAAAGCAGCTGGAATTGATAAGATTTCTGGGGATATACTAAAGACAATGGGTTGGGATATAATACCATATCTGAAGTACTCATTTGATTATTGGTTGAAGGAGCTGTACCAAATGAATGGAGAGTTGCTATAGTAGCCCCTGTGTATAAAGGAAAGGGTGATAAAAATAAAGCTGAAAATTACAGGCCAGTAAGTTTGACATGCATTGTAGGTAAGCTTTGGGAAGGCATTCTTTCTGATTATATTAGACATGTTTGCAAAATAACTGGTTCGATAGCAGGCAGTTCGGTTTTAGGAAAGGTTATTCCACTGAAGCTCAACTTGTAGGATTCCAGCAAGATATAGTAGATATCTTGGATTCATGAGGTCAAATGGATTGTATCATGATTGACCTGTCTAAAGCATTTGATAGGGTGGATCATGGGAGACTACTGGCAAAAATGAGTGCAACTGGACTAGACAAAAGGGTGACTGAATGGGTTGCTATATCTCTAGAAAATAGATCTAAGAGAATTAGAGTAGGTGAAGCTTTATCTAGGTAAGGGTTATTCTGCCCAAAGGCAGATCCGAACCTCCGCAGAGGTGTTTCTGAGCCGGAGTTTACGTGCGGTATGGTGGCCAGTTCCTTTCCGCTCCTCCATTCCCTTACCCCCCACCAACAGCGTGTGGCAACCCATCCAACTCCTGACCACGCCCAATGTTGCTTAACTTCGGACATCTCACGGGATCCGGTGTTTCAACATGGCTACGGCCATTGGCGAAGCTTTATCTGAGCCTGTAATAATTGAATCGTGCAGTCGAGTAAGGAACTAAGTCAGATTTTGCTACTTTTCAGGAGAGCAAAAAAAACTGATTTTCTACGACACGCTTCAATGAATAGTTCCCATTATTTTATATAATATTTAGATGAGTGATAGATATGTAATGGAGGTAACAGGAAAATGTTCAAGAAAAATTTATAAATTTTATGACCTTTGAATTTTTTTGATGTAGTTCCTTTCCCCAATAACACCGAAAAAAATTTGGGGGTTGGGAATAAATCTCTCATACGAACTATACCAACCTTTGTTATATATTAAACATAGCATAATGCAATACATAAGCACTGTTTACAGTTTATTCAACAGAAAATAGCAAGGAAAACAAATACAAATGACCTTGAAGCGCCAAATAACTGCAGTATTACAATCGAGACTACTAACCTAAGGGGAATTCATTGGCTGCGAAATAATGTCCAAATAAAATGCCAAAGCATCCTCATCTGCAACATATTTCAACAGTTTATGCAAGTCCTTAATCTTCTCAGCTTCAAATCAAATCAAAATCTCTTTATTTGGAAATGAGGTGTCTACCTCGGCGGCAAATGGTACACTAAAATACATTATTGTCAAGCACTAAATATTAAATGAACAATAGAAGAAAATTTTCCTATAATACAATACAATTTACGCTAACAATTTTTTCTATTAAACACACAGCTCATTCTTAATAAATTTATATTGTTTACAAAATTCTACTTATAATATCTCCTGTACTACTTACAAATATAGTCAACTGATATACAGTATGTGGAATTACTTCAAATGATACTATACAACTGGTATACTTTACATTGCATTTATTTACTTTTTTTTTTTTTTTTTTTTTTTTTTTTACCCATTCTGGAACCTAAGTAGCATAACGACCTGCTGCGTCTTAACCAGAGCCCCTTTTGCCACCAATTTTCAGAGTTCCTGAAGGGCCTTCACAGCTACCGTAGCAGTCCCAGGGCCCTCGAAGTCCCCACTGTACTTCACCCCTACAGGCAGTCCCCTACTTTGGCTGTCCAACTCCTTAGACCAGGGGATAGAATTAATTTAATCACACACATTTTTTAAATTTTATTTACAATAACCTGCACTGGTCAAATGCCCTCTAACACTTCATTTATTTTTTCTGTTGCTGTTTATTCTCTTCTTGAATATCTGTACAGATTTTGGAAAAGGATCAAACACTACCCCTGGTACTCTGTTCCACTCCTTCACACCCTTCCCAATGAATGAAAATTTACCCCAATCGCTTCTGCTAAAATTCCTTCTAATTTTATATTTTTGATCTGTCCTGCCGATATAATTATTTTCCAACTGAAGCCTCTCACGGATATCTCCCCATGCTTCTTCTCCTGTATAGGCTCTATATAATCCTCTAAGTCTAGTTTTCTCCCTTCTCTTACTTAAAGTTTCCCACCCAAGTTCCTTTAACATTTCTGATACACTACTCTTTCTTCCAAAATCCCCTGTTACAAATCTTGCTGCTTTCCTCTGCACACTATCTATTTCTTTTATTAGGTATTCCTGGTGAGGATCCCAAACACTGTTTGCATATTCCAATAATGGACAAACCATACTCAAGTAACTTTTTTCTTTTAATTCTTTATTGCATCCTTTAAGTAGCCTCATTATGACATGTAACGATCTGTATGCTTGCCCAACAATGTCATCAACATGACCCTTCCAGTGCAAATTACTTTCAAATCTCACACCTAAGTATTTGCACTTGCCATCTTTTGGAATAACTACCTCATCCAAAGTATATTCAAATTCAGTTTTAAAGCTCCTGTTTGTAAAAGTTGTAACAGTTGATTTGCCTCCATTAACCTTCATATTATTTTCTTCAACCCATTGTTGGATACTTTCAAGGTCCCTTTGTAATTCTGAACAATCCTCAATATTATTTATTTCCCTATAAACAATTATGTCATCTGCATGCAATCTTATTTTTGATGTTATATTGTTCCCTAAATCATTTGCGTATATTAAGAAAAGTAACGGACCGATTATACTACCCTGTGCTTTTATTGGAACCCCACCCTCTGGATATGCTGCCAGTGGTTGCAAGGAAAATGTGCAAAAGTTACCTTTCCCAAGATGAAGCGTATGTTTCACAATGCTGTTTATGAAGGGAAGTGCTACAAGAACTCCTGGTTTCTCTGCCCTATATCTGTATTTTTTAAATGAAGAAGGAGAAAATGCATTCTTTCCAACACGAGGAGTATTCTTTGTCGAAGTTTCAGCTGATATAGTCTACTAACTTAACTTAACATTTGCTTTGCTGTTTACAATAATTGCCATATACTCTTTGATAGTATAAACTCTGTCTACTTTTTTAATGTTTTTCTTTAATACTCTAAAGTCCCTGTCGCATGGTAGGAATGAATGACCCCTCTCGGGAAAGTACTGTCTAATCTCCTTAAATCGATTTGAAGCTGCCAGGCCTAGTATTAGTCTTATGACCGTATGGTTCTTATTTTGGCCTGGAGAACCATCAGAGAAAACATGTAACTGATCAACATTTTCTGACATAAATTCATCTATATAATCTTTCAGGAAAAAAGCAACTTCATTCGCACCCTTCTTTCTTTGGCCTTCATGATACATATACACAACACATTTGTCCATTGCAAGATCATGAATACAAAACACATTCACCCACGACCGTCTCATGTAAAACACTTCTTGCACCGGTAGGTGTGGAAGGGGCAGATTTTGCATAAAGTCAAAGGCAAGGCCTGTCACTTTGTCATTTGTTCTGCATAGTGTTGCAACTTCTTTCAAAGACCTGTAGATTTCCTGCTTCTTCTTTTATGAACATCATATTCAGCCTGAGCTGCACACTTTGCTGTTTCACAAATATGTGGACTCCTAAGTTTAGTTGTGAACTCATCACACTTGCTGCAGACATCAATCTGTGGTCGTCCGAATCGGTAGTTATAATTCTCAACAAAATAAGTTTTGTAGAAGCTGTACTTGACTCCACACTCCGGGTATTTTGTGACAAACATGTTGTGCATTTCTTTAATAGTTAAGCAGGCATCTAAGTAATGCACTTCTTTCCCTCCGTAACGAGTCCGTTTCAGAGGGAATGATTGAATATGATCGGATATCAGTTTAGTGACATCTTCCAGTATCTTTCTGGTATTTGGATTGGTTCCTCTCTTGTCCCTGGGAATTTCTCCACGAAGAAGAAGCATTGTGATATGGAATACTCTTTTCTGAGTTACGGTATGCATGTTAGTAAAAGCTGAACGACATACCTTCTTTCTATTGTTGCTATCCACAACAAAGTAAATGAAACTTGCTGCTCGCTGCTTTGAATTTTCATTCCTCAGTCTTCTGGTCTTAATTTCATTCCTCTCGATGAGGCGCTGCAAGTGTAAATCTTGTGCATCCTTACTGGGAAGTTGAAGAAACTTGGAAAGAATGGACATGCGAGCCTCTTTGTTGATAATCTCAAAGCACTTCTTTCTGCATCTAGAAGAATAACAGATTATTAATACTAAGTATAAATCTGTACCATATGTATTGTTATCTAAAACAAGAGTAGAAAGTTTGGTTGTATGTTAGAATATTATTTACTAAACAATCCCTAGTAATACTTCTCAAGCTCCATACTTACCTGTAGTCAGAACCGGTTTCTTTGCCTTCCACAACTCTCCCATGTTTATTCACATATGCCAGTCCTCTGAGTCTTGCATGTTTCTGGCCCTCAGGCTGTACCTTCCTTTTCGGAGTCATATTCTCAAACGTAATACAAAGATCACTTTGTCATCCACCGAGATACAAACTGAAATACTGTACACTATAACCCACCATGTACCGTACGATTTCTGTTTCCCTCCAGTATGTTGTTCTTTGTGTTGTACCAATGCCGTAAATTGAAATATCCCCTGTTATACCTACATCGCATGCAACATGCGGCCAAGAATGGAACTAATTCATGAATTGCAAGTGGTGAAGAAACGCGCTAAGTCATCGAATTGGTGCGTTTCTTCAGAATATGCCTGATGTCCATCCACTGTTTCTCCCACAAGGAAAAGGCTGACTTATTTCTTTCCTTTACCAAATGATAGGGCTTGGTTATGTGAGGTAAATGAGGAAATAAAATGTAAATGGCTGATTTTGACTTAGTTTCTTACTCGACTGCACGATTCAATTAAGAGGGGAATTCCTTAAGACAGTATTATTGGACCTTTGGGAGGTAGCGTTGCTCACGTCCGTAGGTTTAACCTCTAACTGCCCTACACGTGCCTCCTGGGTGGTGCTAACTGAGCAACAACGAAAACAGGCAGCCAGACTATCCACAGGATCTCCTGGCAATGACATATTTTCGACGAATTAATAGAAACAGTTCTTCTCAGAGCTCATGAACGAGAAACATTGGTCCATCTATCAGACTTCTACAACTGAATGTCGAGAGCATTAGCAAGGCAAAGTGTGACTATCTGTCGAAATTCCTGTTGGACAATAACATCGACATTGTCGCCATTCAGGAAACTCATGTTTCCAACGAAGAAGCATTCTGTAGCAGAAGTCGAATTCCTGGATATACTGCTCTTGGTGCAACTTATCACAAGGTATATGGTATTGCTACGTATGTTCGGAGCAACCTAAACGAGGCTTTACTAATTTCTGTTAATGTGAAAGAAGATATACATACGGTTGTCATACAAGTGCATGATATCACTATAACAAATGTTTATAAGCCACCTAAGACACTCTGGCCCGATTTTGTCTTACAAACTGCAGAACATCCTGCAATTTATATAGGGGATTTCAATAGTCACCATGAATTTTTGAAATACTCTGACAATGATGAAAATGGAAGTATGCTTGCAGAATGGGCTGAAGTGAACAATCTTCATCTAGTGTTTGATGCCAAAGATCAAGGTACTTTCAGGTCAACAGCTTGGGGCAAGGATTCCAATCCTGACTTATGTTTTGTTACCTGCAATGAAAGAGGTTTCCTGATCAATGCCACAAGAAAAGTGATAGATGCCTTCCCCCACAGCCAGCACAGACCTGTAATAATACAAATTGGTTGCACGGTCCCTGTCATACGATCAACTCCACATGCTCAATGGAACTTCCAGAAAGCTGACTGGGCACAGTTTTCAAGGGAACTGGATAAGTGCATTCGCTGGATCCCTCCATCTCATAAGAACTACCATCGGTTCATTGGTGCAGTAACAACAACAGCTAAAATGTGTATGCCAAGAGGATATCGAAAAGAATATATCCCAGGATGGAGTGATGAAAGTGAAACACTGTACCAACAATTCCAGCAAAGTAGCGACCAAGAGATAGCTACAGAACTTTTGACCAGCTTAGACTTATCTTGAAGGCAGAAATGGACAGACACAGTTGAAAGTATGGACTTTACCCACTCAAGCAGGGAAGCATGGAGCCTTCTGAGGAGATTAGGAGGAAGTGGATCTGTATGCAGAAAACCTTCAGGAGTAACACCTGACCAAATTGCTTCCCACATCATTATCACATCAAGAGTGCCTCCCGACAAGAAACATACCAAACATATTAGACGACAGCTTCGTGATTTGAAAAAGACATCATCTCCCTCATTTGAATATGCACGTCCCTTCACAGTTTTAGACATTGACATGGGACTAAAGGACCTCAAACCTTTTAAGTCACATGGTTTCGATGGCATCCACCCAGAATTTCTGATTCATTTGGGAGGATATGCTAAGAAATGGTTGGCAGAGTTCTTTACTGACATCCTGCTGACTGGTCAACTTCCATTGGAGTTCAAGAAGGTTAAGATAATTTCTATTCTGAAACCTGGCAAACCCAGCAACAAGGTAGAAAGCTATCGACCCATTGCTCTTCTTAGCTGCTGCTACAAACTTTTTGAAAGGTTGATATATAACAGAATAAGTAGCGCAATCCTAGAGCATATTTCAATTGAACAGGCAGGCTTCAGACCAGGACATAGCTGCTGTGACCAAGTATTGTCTCTTACATCTTCCATTGAGGCAGGATATCAAATGAAACTGAAAACATCTGTAGCATTTGTTGATCTTACTGCTGCCTTTGATACTGTATGGAGGGAAGGCCTTATCTACAAATTTCTTCGTATCATACTATGCAGAACGATGGCTCAACTGATTAACAACATGTTAAGTGATCAGAAGTTCCAAGTAATCACTGGAAGCAAGATAAGCAAGGAGAGGAAGCTAAACAACGGATTGCCCCAAGGACCAGTTCTTTCACCATTATTGTTCAACTTATATCTCTCTGACCTTCCTGACACTTCATCCAGAAAATTCTGCTATGCCGACAACTTGGCTCTAGCTGTACAAGATCAGGTAATGGAGATGACTGAAGAGATTCTGACCAAAGACCTGTCTTTACTGGCAAATTTCTTCAAAATCTGGAGACTTCAACCCAATGTGAGTAAAACAGAAGTGTCTTGCTTCCATTTAAATAATTGTTTGGAGAACGTGAAACTGAATGTTAGTTTCAGAGGGAGAATTCTTCGTCATAACTGGAACCCAAAATACCTTAGTGTCATCTTGGACCGTACACTATCCTTCAAACAACACCTCCTGAACTTAGCACAAAAGTTGAAGTCTCGAAATAACATCCTTCATAAACTGTGTGGAACTACCTGGGGATGTTCAGCAACCACTTTGCGATCTTCAGCCCTGGGTTTGGTGTATTCAAGTGCCGAGTATTGTGCACCTGTTTGGATGAACAGTCATCATACAAGGCTTGTTGACACCCAGCTTAATACCACAATGCGCATCATATCTGGCGCAATCACATCTACTCCAGTTCATTGGCTTCCACTGCTAACTGGTATAATGCCACCTGATCGACGCCGATCTAATGCCCTTATGAAGGAATTCCACAAGATCTCAAGAAATCCTAGTCTATCCATGAATAGTGACCTGCCACTTCTGAATCTTAATAGACTAAAATCACGCCATCCAACTCTGCGTGATGCTACTAACATGGATGCTAAGGATTTTAAATCTCTTGATGAGTGGAAAAGTAGATGGGAAGCAGCAACGGATGTGCGCCTTCATACCTTCTTCTCAGGTCCCGAACTTCCAAGTGGATCCCACCTACCACGCAAGACCTGGACTGCCCTGAATAGAATCAAAACAGGACATGGCCGGTGCAGAGCCGCTCTCCATAAGTGGAAGAAAAAGCTACCTAATCCAGACTGTGACTGCGGAGCTCCACACCAGACTGTTCATCATATCATCAGGGAATGTAAGATTCTAGCCTATCACGGTGATGAAGATGACTTCCTGGTGGTATCTCCAGATGCTGTACGTTGGATTGAAAAACTTGATATTCAATTGTGAAGCACAAAATAATTTGTTTCTCAGCTGTAAATATGTACATATATTACTGATATTGTCTGTATAAGCCATACATTAAATAATAATAATAATAATAATAAATAATAATAGGACCATTATGTTTTCTTTTATATATAAATGATTATAAATGATATGAGTAAAGAAGTGGATTCAGAGGTAAGGCGTTTTGCAGATGATGTTATTCTGTATAGAGTAATAAATAAGTTACAAGATTGTGAGCAACTGCAACGTGACCTCGATAATGTTGTGAGATGAACAGCAGGCAATGGTATGTTGATAAACGGGGTTAAAAGTCAGGTTGCGAGTTTCACAAATAGGAAAAGTCCTCTCAGTTTTAATTACTGTGTTGATGGCGTGAAAGTTCCTTTTGGAGATCATTGTGAGTATCTAGGTGTTAATATAAGGGAAGATCTTCATTGGGTTAATCACATAAATGGTATTGTAAATAAAGGGTACAGATCTCTGCACATTATTGTGAGGCTGTTTAGGGGTTGTAGTAAGGATGTAAAAGAAAGGGCATATAAGTCTCTGGTAAGACCCCAACTCGAGTATGGTTCCAGTGTATGGGACCCTCACCAGGATTACCTGATTCAAGAACTGCAAAAAATCCAAAGAAAGGCAGCTCAGTTTGTTCTGGGTGATTTCCGACAAAAGAGTAGAGTTACATAAATGTTGCAAAGTTTGGGCTGGGAAGAATTGGGAGAAAGAAGACAAGCTGCTCAACTAAGTGGTACGTTCTGAGCTGTCAGTGGAGAGATGGCATGGAAGGACACTAATAGATGAATAAGTTTGAGTGGTTTCTTTAAAAGTAGGAAAGACCTTCAATATCATCTTCTGAGTACCTTCGCTGACATCGCCATCCGACTGAACTACTATCGTGACATAAAAATATAGAAATAACACTTCATAAGAGCTCCCATTATTATTATTATTATATATATATATATATATAATTCGCTGAGGCCATCAAGGACCACGTTAAGTCTTGTTGCATTTGACACTGAACTTGGCCTTCTTTAGAGCACAAATTTCCCTCATTCTTTGTGAGTGGGCCTGCTTACGCTCCTCTGTCCAAGGGGCACCGTGTCTTCTCTTCGGTTGCTCGTCTCGGTTTAGCCCGTTCGTCAGTATTTTCTTGCGGAAGAGATCTCTGTTAAGGGTGTCTTCAGCTGAGATATGTAGCATTTGCAGGTCTTCTTTGGTATTTCTAAACCAGGGAACTGTAGTTTTGGGGTTTGAATCAAAAAAGTGAAAGATTTCTTTAGTTAACTTTCTTCCATCCATTCTTTTCAGATGACCGTAAAATCGTGCCCGTCTTTTTCTGATTGTGTCGGTAATTTTCTCTATTTTGCTGTAGACTTCCTTGTTGGATCTCTTTTGATGGATTCCATTTCTGTACTTTGATCCCAAGATTCCTCTCACAATTTTGCGTTCTCTTTTCTCCAGTTCTTCAAGGAGTCCTTTGTTGGCATTTAGAGACAGGGTTTCGGCTGCATATAGAACTACTGGCTTCAAAACTGTTTCATAGTGACGTATCTTGGTGTTTTGGGAAAGGCATTTTTTGTTGTAGATTGTGCGGGATGTTTGGTAGGCTATTTGCAGTTTGCGTACTCGCTCCTGAAGTGCTTCTTTGTTCAGTCCATTTTTCATGATGATCTCACCCAGGTATTTGAATTTGTCTACTTGGGTGATGTCCCCGTATTTTGTACGGAGTTTTGGTGGAGCCTCTTTGATGTTAGTCATTACTTCTGTTTTCTCAAACGATATCTGCAAACCAGTTCGTTCGGCAATTTCTTTTAAAATTTCAACTTGAGCTCTAGCGGTTTCTATGTCGTTTGAGAGAACAGCAATATCATCGGCAAATGCTAAGCAGTCTGTTGCGATCCCCTTGGATTTGGTTCCTATTCTCAATGGACTGTAGTTGGTTTCCTGTAATCTCACCCGCCAGGTTCTGATGATCTTTTCAAGAACACAGTTGAAGAGTATCGGGGATAGCCCATCACCTTGCAGGACTCCTGTTTTGATGTCAAAGGAATGCGAGAGACATCCGTGGAACTTCACCTTGGATTTTGTATCGGTCAGGGTGGCTGTAATTAATGCCAGCAGTTTCAAATCAACTCCAAATTCATTTAAGACATTTAGCAGGACTTCCCGGTCAATGGAGTCGTACGCTTTCTTAAAGTCCACAAAGACAGACACATACTGCTTGGACCTTAGTGTACAATATCTGATGATCGTTTTGAGATTTTGGATCTGTTCAGCTGTTGAGCGACCTTTTCTGAACCCTCCTTGGTATTCACCTATTTGATGTTCGACTTGTGCTTCCAAACGCTCCAGGATGGCAAGTGATAGAATTTTGTAAGTCACGGGTAGCAAAGATATTCCTCTGTAGTTGTTCGATGTTCTTCATGCTGCCTTTTTTGTGTAATGGATGGATCAAAGCTATTTTCCAATCTTCGGGTAGGGTCTCCTTGTTCCAAATTTCTTCTATTTGCTTTTGCAAGGTATCAAGTGATTCCTCTGGGGCATATTTCCATAGTTCTGCTACTACTTAGTCTTCCCCCGGCGCTTTGTTATTTTTGAGACGGGCACCTTCTCATCTCTGTCGGGTGGTCTGGAATCTGGGTACCTGAGTAAGGGTTCCTTGGTCTCAATGGCGCTTTGCGGTTTAGAGCAATTAAGTAAATTCTTGAAGTAATCTGCCAGAATGCTGCAATTTTCTTCATTTGACGTCGCCACTGTGCCGTCCTTTTGCTCAAAGCATAGAGATGGTGGTTTATAGCCAGTGAGTTTGCATTTGAAGGCTCTGTAGTACTCTCTGCTTTCATTCTTCCTAAAGTTTTGTTCTATCTTATCAATGAGAGATTTTTCGTATTTACGTTTCTCAGTTCTGAACACCCTAGCTGCTTGGGCACATTGGGTTTTGTAGGTTTCCCAATCATTTTCTGATTTCGTAGAGTAGTACTGTTTCCACGCATTGAGTCTTTCTTGGAGGACTGATTCACAGGTACTATTCCACCAGGCATGCTTTTTGCTTCTCTTGATTTCTGCAACGTGTTTGGCGGCTTCAACAAGGAGACGTTTGGCGTTGTTAAAGTCACAGTCATTTGGTCTAGCCTTCTCCTGGAACTCCTCGACCCTTTGCCGAAGTTTATCATTGTCGAAGCATGTGATCTGTTTGGTTGTCTTCCTTGTGTTTGCGGGAATTGGTTTGAATTTGATAAGAGACATATAATGATCTGAGGCCACATTGATGCCTTTCTTTACCTTGACATTCATAATCTCAGGGCTGTTTCTCCTGGAGATTGCAACATGATCAATTTGGAACTCTCCGAGAGCTTGGACGGGAGAATACCAAGTCATTTGCTTTCTGGGTAGATGGTGAAAGTGGGTCGACATTACCTGTAGGTTGTGATTTTCGCAAATGGACACCAGTCTTTTGCCAATTGGGATTGGTTCTTTTGTGAGCAGGGTAATTTCCTATAACTTTCTTGTACTTCTGTTCACGACCTAGTTGGGCATTGAAGTCACCCAAAAGAAGCTTGACATGGTGTTTGTTTGGGGATTTTGTTTAATTTTTCATCCAGTAGGTCCCAGAAATTATCAACTTCGTCTGGATCAGACTTGTTCTTATCGTTTGTAGGAGCATGTACGTTAACTAGGGCGTAGGTTTTGTTTACGCATTTAATTGTGAGTATAGACAATCTGTCATTCACAGGTTCGAAATTTGCAACTGATTTAAGGATCTTGGTTCTAACAGCAAACGCGGTTCCAAGCATCACAGCTCCATTGAGGATTCCTCTTTGCGCTTTGCTCTTGAAAAATCGGTAGCCTTCGGATTAAAAAATCTCTTCATCTGGGTACCTTGTTTCCTGTAGGGCCATTATCGATATCTGATTTTCGTGAAGAGCGTTGGTAAGGGTTTTCAGCTTGCCAGTTTGTGTAAGTGAATTTATGTTGAAAGTTGCTAGAAAGGTTTTAGATTTTGGCCTGAGTTTTTGACTCTTCGGGGTACACCGAGACGCTCCGACTTGTCTCTTGCATGATGTCGAGTCTCCCCCAGAATCCGAACGAGACTCGTGCGCCGTGGTGTTCACGACGAGGGATTTATCCGAAGATTTACCCCTGGGGTATGTTTCTTGAAATGTTGTGCCATCATGCTTTTCGACTTGACTTTGCTTTGGACGGGTACCCATCCTTTTACAACTAGGGTTGTTAGCTCTAGAGGTTGCCTCAAGATGTTTTCTGGCTTCTGGTCATTTACCAGTCTTCGCCGTAACCCTGGCAAGAGACCAGTTTATTTTTTTCACGGTGGTATTTTATTTCCCTACTACCCTCTGACTCTGCTGGCGGCAGAGCCAGCGAGCTTCCCCAATTCCAATGGGACGCGCCCGATGGAGGTAAGGGTTCCTTGGTCTCAATGGCGCTTTGCGGTTTAGAGCAATTAAGTAAATTCTTGAAGTAATCTGCCAGAATGCTGCAATTTTCTTCATTTGACGTCGCCAGTGTGCCGTCCTTTTGCTCAAAGCATAGAGATGGTGGTTTATAGCCAGTGAGTTTGCATTTGAAGGCTCTGTAACCAGTAAATCCCCACATGGGTATTATTATTATTCATTCATTCATTCAACTTCGCTAATCGGCCAACTAGGGACCACGATAAGCCTCACTTTACATTCTGGCATTTGTTCGTCTTTCGCTTGATCCACATCGTCTTCATTAGCTCACTGTGTTTAGCACGACGTTCTTCTGTCCATTTAGCACCAGTTGCCCATTTTTCGTCCCGGAAAGTCCCAAAAGTCTTGATGGCTGCTCTGAAAAGATTTCGGTCTTGTGCATCTTCTGCTTGTAGGCCCAGTTCTTTAAGATCTTTCTTGTCATTAACGTACCATGGCATTGCCGTTTTTGGTTTTGCGTCAAATATACTGAAGATACGTTTCGTCCGTCGAGAGTCGATCATCCGTCGTATATGACCGTAGAAGCGAACTCTGCCTTTACGCATTGTGTCCGTGATCTTCTCTATCTTAGAGTATATTCCTTGCCTGGATTTTCTAATGTAGATGCCATTTTTGTAGTTTGGACCAAGTATGGCGTGTAAGATCTTTCTTTCTTTCCTCTCTAAATCCGCAAGCAAACATTTCTCGGACAGGATAAGGCATTCAGATGCATACAGTGATACTGGTTTGATGACAGTGTTGTAGTGACGAATTTTTGTGTTCAGGGAAAAGCACTTTTTGTTGTAAATGTTGCGGGTGGTTTGGAAAGTGACCTCCATTTTCTTGATTCTTGCTGCTATGGCCTCTTTGTCAAGTCCATTTTGCTGAATCCATTCCCCAAGGTATTTAAATTTACTAACACGGTTTATCATTCCATATTTGGTGTTTAGTTGTGCCGTATCATCTTTGGTATTTGACATTACTTCTGTCTTTTGAAAGGAAATTTGTAAACCTGTTTGTTCTGCTACTTCCTTCAACACATTGATCTGTTCTGTTGCACTTTCGAAATTTTCTGCCATAAGGGCTATATCATCAGCGAACGCTAAGCAATCTATTTCCACTCGTTTTTTCTTTGTCCCAATCCTTACGGGTTTGTAAAGGTTTCTTTCTTTTAACGTCTTTCGCCACTCCTGTATTACCTTCTCAAGTACGCCGTTGAACAAAAGAGGTGACAGCCCATCTCCCTGTCGAACGCCTGTCTTGATCTCAAAGGGTTCGAAGAGACATCCTTGGAATTTTACTTTGGATTTGGTATTAGTTAGTGTTGCCCTTATTATCGCCAGCAGTTTCTCATCGACTCCCATTTCTGCAAGGATATTAAGCAACACATCACGGTCGATGGAGTCGTATGCTTTCCTGAAGTCTACAAATGTAGATACATAGGTTCGACCTCTCAGCATATGGTATCTTATTATGGTTTTTAGCTTAAGTATTTGTTCTGCACTTGATCGGCCTTTCCGAAAACCTGCTTGGTATTCCCCGAGTTTGTGCTCAATTTGCTGTTCTAGTCTTTCAAGGATGGATAGTGACAGGATTTTGTAGGCTACTGGCAGATGAGAAATTCCACGGTAATTGTTCACATCTCTTATATTTCCTTTCTTGTGTAAAGGATGGATCAAGGCTAGCTTCCAGTCCTCTGGTAGTTGTTCTTTTTCCCATATATCTACAATGGTTTGGTGTAGGATGTCAATTGCTTCTTCCGGGGCATGTTTCCACAGTTCTGCAATCATGGAGTCTTCACCAGGAGCCTTGTTATTTTTCAGTCTCTTTATGTGGTGTTTGATTTCATCGCGATTTGGTGGAGAAGATGGCAGGTTTTGGCTCACTGGTTTGTTTGTTTTGATGGGGTTGGCTGGTTTTTCACAGTTTAGAAGGTCGTTAAAATATTTAGCTAAGATTTTGCAGTTTTCTTCATTTGATGTTGCAAGAGTTCTATCTTCCCTTAGAAAGCAAAGGGAAGGTGCCTTGTATCCTTGTACCTTCTTATTAACATTTCTGAAGTATTAACGAGTCTCACCTCTATGAAAGTCTTGCTCAATATTGTCCAGTGGGTAGTTCCTTTTCATACTTGCGTTTCTCACTGCGTATTATTTTTGCTGTTTGTGCTTGTTGTGTTTTGTAGATCTTCCAATCTTCTTCTTTTTTCGAGGTGTAATACTTTTTCCAGGCATTCAGACGATCCCCTAAGATCTTCTCGCAGTTATCGTTCCACCACGTGTGCTTCTTCCTCTTCTGGATTTCCGCCACTCCTTTTGCAGCTTGTATCATCTGCTTTCTTGTGCTGTTGAAGTCTTTTTCCACTGGTTGGGCAAGTTCTTTGAATTCATTCTCTCTTTCTCTGAGCTTTTTTGTGTCAAAGTGAATTATGGTAGGTTCGTTCTTATTTTTGTTGGGAGGGATTGGCCGAAACTTGATTACTGATACATAGTGGTCTTAGTCTATGTTTATTCCCTTTTTTACGGTAACGTTCATGATTTCCGGACTGTATTATTATTATTATTATTATTATTATTATTATTATTATTATTATTATTATTATTATTATTATTATTATTATGTAATTGCAATACACATGTTGCAAGATCAAAATGGTGTACAACAGGGCATAATATACAGTATAAACAATTTTAAAATATAAAATTCTAGCTAACGAGATTCAAACAACATTTTTCTTTACTAGATGCTCAAATAAATACAAAGAAAAAAGAATCATGAAAATATCTTCAATAGGTACAGATTTATAATTTTCATGAAACCATTAAAAATTTTCAGTTGTTAAGGATATTCAGGCCCAGATCGGAATGGGTTAAGATAGCTTAATACAAGTGACCTGTATCTATGTTTATTGAAATGTTAATGAATCACTTTTCATGGCAACTCTCACATTCCAGTGTCTTTTAAAGAAAACTGATAGCTGTTGAATGACATAATAATAATAATAATAATAATAATAATAATAATAATAATAATAATAATAATAATAATAATAATAATAATAATAATAATAATAACATAGAGTAGCATACATAAATGCCCGAGTGCACCAAGCTCGATAATTATCAGCCTTTACGAAACCGTGGTAAAACTTTTACCGTGGTATTGTCGTAAAAGCAGTGCACCATTACTATCGCCCGGTTTCGTTACCGCGGTTTCTTGACGCTTGATTTTCTCGCTATTATTCCCCTCGGAAGAAATTCGAAGTAGTATTCAGGAAGCAGTGATCATTTCGATAGTCAGTTGTCTTTAGTTTATCCAGCCGGCAGTGATCGTTTCGACAGTCACTTGTCGCTCGTGTTTACATTTTGTGACAGCGCAAGCAAGTTATCGACTCCTTAAAATGGAAAATAATGTTCGACATGTTTTGAATGTTACATCGAAGTCCTAAAGACATGGAAGGGGACCTCCTTTTCCACACACAATATTGTCTCTCGACAACATTCCTTGTGGCAATATGGGCTCTGTTATATCGTTGTTCTGCTGGGGAGGTGGGATTCAGAACAGGTGTTTTAAGGAGGAAGGATTTACATGGGTAACCTCCATCACCAAAAATATAGCCATTATCTATTTCTCTCGTCTCGAGACGCGCTCTCAGCCGAGAATTGTGAAATATTGTGCTATCATGAGTCGACCCTGGCCATCTTGCTACAATATCTCGTATCGTGAGGTTCGAATCGCTCACAGTTTGCACGTTTAGCGAGAAATAACCTTTCCTATTTCTAAATACCTCCCTATTTTCACCTCCGGGAGACTGTATTCGCACATAAGTGCAGTCCAGCGCACTCAATACACCAAGGAACTCAGCTATTGTATGAAACCCTTCCATAACCTCTCTTTGTTCTCGCTGCGTAAGTGGAAGTTGAATGAACTGTGGCGATAACGACGCAAGTAGATCAGAAACCTTGTGTATTACGCGGCATACAGTTGTTCTGTCAACATCACAGACGTCACCGATCACTCCTTGAAATGTTCCAGTTGCATAGAACCGCAGCGCTATTAAAAGACGATTTCTGGGCGATATAGGACAGTTTCTCTCAGTCGGGCATTCCAATTGTTCACCATTTAAATCTTCTCTGGAACGAAACATCGCTTAATTCTTCAAATAAATCGCGTCTCTCTTCTATAATTCTCCCTTCATTTCTTTCAAACTGATTAAGATACTGGAGATATAACCTATAGTTGTTAAGCTCCATCTTGGAATCTTTAACCACAGAGCACAAATACAAACTTTACCGCGGTTTTCTTCGTTAACCACTCGCTCACGCGCGGTAAACATTATACCGCGGTAAAATGTCGGTAAACTCGAAACCGAGCTTGGTGCAACAGAAATACGACTTTACCCTGGTAAAATTGTGAAGTTTACCGCGGTATTCTCTTTACCGAGGTTGGTGCACTCGGGCATCAGTATGTCAACCGCGCGGTGTCGGGGTAGCGTGCCTGCCTCTTACCCGGAGGTGCGGGTTCGATTTTTACCTGGATCTGAGGGCTTGTTCGCGGTTTACTCAGCCTACGCGATTACAATTCAGGAGCAATCTGACGAGATTGCGGCCCCGTCTAGAGGAATCTTCGTACCGGTAACGATCACGCGACAAATCGTAATCTGCAGGCCTTCGTGCTGAGCAGCGGCCGCTTGTTAGGTCGTGGTCCTTCGGGGCTTTAGCACCATAGGGTTTGGTTTGGTTTGGTTTGGTTTAGCATTCATACAATTAAGGAAGGGCAGTAGGTACCTCTGAGCATAAATGATATAAAGAACTGCATATTTACTTAGATGCTTGCCTCATATGCTCAAGTTTGCCAAGTTATTAGACTAAAGACAAATTAAATAATTAATACCTGTACTATAATAGCTCATTTAGCTTGCATACTTTATATGTAGTATCGACTCTTAGGAGACATTTTTAGGAATGTGTGGAAAATGTCTGTGCGCATTTTGAACCAGGATTAATAGAATTCCATTCTATTTGTCCTGTCTGAACTACATGGTGTCACTGCTGAATTTGATAGTCTGCTGTTTCTATAAATCATACTTGCCTGCTTTTTGGGAGTTTTTCTTTTCTTTCATAGTTAGTGAGGTGTGATTGAGTGTATAGTTTGTATTTTTAGTTTAATAAAATCGATAAACTTACTGTGCATTATCACTGTACCGTATTTATGCCCGAGTGCACCAAGCTCGATAATTATCAGCCTTTACGAAACCGTGGTAAAACTTTTACCGTGGTATTGTCGTAAAAGCAGTGCACCATTACTATCGCCCGGTTTCGTTACCGCGGTTTCTTGACGCTTGATTTTCTCGCTATTATTCCCCTCGGAAGAAATTCGAAGTAGTATTCAGGAAGCAGTGATCATTTCGATAGTCAGTTGTCTTTAGTTTATCCAGCCGGCAGTGATCGTTTCGACAGTCACTTGTCGCTCGTGTTTACATTTTGTGACAGCGCAAGCAAGTTATCGACTCCTTAAAATGGAAAATAATGTTCGACATGTTTTGAATGTTACATCGAAGTCCTAAAGACATGGAAGGGGACCTCCTTTTCCACACACAATATTGTCTCTCGACAACATTCCTTGTGGCAATATGGGCTCTGTTATATCGTTGTTCTGCTGGGGAGGTGGGATTCAGAACAGGTGTTTTAAGGAGGAAGGATTTACATGGGTAACCTCCATCACCAAAAATATAGCCATTATCTATTTCTCTCGTCTCGAGACGCGCTCTCAGCCGAGAATTGTGAAATATTGTGCTATCATGAGTCGACCCTGGCCATCTTGCTACAATATCTCGTATCGTGAGGTTCGAATCGCTCACAGTTTGCACGTTTAGCGAGAAATAACCTTTCCTATTTCTAAATACCTCCCTATTTTCACCTCCGGGAGACTGTATTCGCACATAAGTGCAGTCCAGCGCACTCAATACACCAAGGAACTCAGCTATTGTATGAAACCCTTCCATAACCTCTCTTTGTTCTCGCTGCGTAAGTGGAAGTTGAATGAACTGTGGCGATAACGACGCAAGTAGATCAGAAACCTTGTGTATTACGCGGCATACAGTTGTTCTGTCAACATCACAGACGTCACCGATCACTCCTTGAAATGTTCCAGTTGCATAGAACCGCAGCGCTATTAAAAGACGATTTCTGGGCGATATAGGACAGTTTCTCTCAGTCGGGCATTCCAATTGTTCACCATTTAAATCTTCTCTGGAACGAAACATCGCTTAATTCTTCAAATAAATCGCGTCTCTCTTCTATAATTCTCCCTTCATTTCTTTCAAACTGATTAAGATACTGGAGATATAACCTATAGTTGTTAAGCTCCATCTTGGAATCTTTAACCACAGAGCACAAATACAAACTTTACCGCGGTTTTCTTCGTTAACCACTCGCTCACGCGCGGTAAACATTATACCGCGGTAAAATGTCGGTAAACTCGAAACCGAGCTTGGTGCAACAGAAATACGACTTTACCCTGGTAAAATTGTGAAGTTTACCGCGGTATTCTCTTTACCGAGGTTGGTGCACTCGGGCATTAAAGTTATAGTAACAAGCTGCTTTCAAAGACTATGTAATTTCGTCTAACGAAAGTTTGAGGTTATGGGGAAGAAAAACGTGCTCGTTATATACGGCTGTCGACCGACATATTTGAATCAACTTGACCGCCATGACTACCAAATTTTTATTAATAGAGAAATGTACACTCAAGTTTGAGCATTAAATAAATTTCACATTTTAGTCTTTGCTATAGTCTGTAATTGTCCTGGTTCTTTTCGTGCGTGTTATGATGTGATATCTACTACACTTCTGTCCACACAAAATGCACTTACAATCTTCGTCTGGCTCATGGAACTTCTGGTTTACGCATATCTTGTGGTGAAACCCATGTATGGAGAGTCGTGTTATCACGTGCCGTTGTGTGTTGCACTCTCTATATGATTTTTCACGAGAGTTTAATCCTGATGTAAACAAATAGGCGGAGCACCATGGCTTTGCACGTGGACATAGATGTAGTTGATTGGAGAAGCAACCGTCGCACTAACTCGACTGTATGCGAACTCGAAGGAAATTAGTACGTCGCATTAATTTAATTTTATCTTAGTTTATTACATTTAGATAGTCTGAAAGATTACGTAATCAAATTAACATATGGTTGTCATATATACCGGTATATATCTATATGTTTTTTAAAAATAAAATAGTGATTAAATAATGAGATATGAAGGCAGAAGGCGTGGTGTAATGCAGGAAGTCTTCTCGTAGTGAGGGAAAGTCCCAAGCTGTACAGCGTGGAGATAAGGTGTTGTATCTTGAAGCAGCTATCAGTGTCAGTATTCATAGTGAGAGAAATGGAACAAGAGGTACGACCATCGCGTGTAGTGAAGCACAAAAGAGGAAAACCGCTCAGAAGTGACCATAGGCAGTGCGTTGTGAATGCTTTTAATAAAATAAGTGAACAGAATCCAGGTTTAGCCGTAAAAGAGGTAGACAAACGAAGTGCAGAGTTGTGTGGTGTGTCCGTTAGTTCGGTTCATAACATGCGGACAGAGTTTAGAAAGACAGGGAAATTAACAATGCCGGGAAAGGAATGTAAACGACCTCAAAGAATCGAGAAGTACGACGATATCGTCAAAAGTGGTATTAGAAGGAAAATTCTTGAATTCCTTTTTCGGAATGTACCACCTACTTTACGCAAAGTATTAGACAGTGTGAATAAAGATAAAACTTTACCCACCTTCAGTTTAACTACATTGTACAGACTTTTAAAGGACATAGGGTTCCAGTTTGTTAAAAGAGAACGTAAACCTGTGTTAATGGATAGTGAGGATATTGTATTGTCATTTTGAGTTGTTTCTTTTCGATAGATGTTGTTACAGAATTATCAACAGTTCCGTCTGACATGTCCAATCATGCTATATGCTCTATCAGGATAGGAACTCTACAAGATAAGAGATATAAATTTCAATTCGAAAGTTACAGTCTACCAGGCGGACATTTCAAACAGCTGTCCTAAGATAAACCTTCCTGCGTGTGTAAATAAGTGCTCTAGCCTACGATAGCTTTCTTTAATATTCAGAAATAAATAAATAAATAAATAAATAAATAAATAAATAAATAAATAAATAAATAAATAAATAAATACACAACTTAGGCCCTAATCTTCAGCAATAGATGTCCCTTCAAACCCCTCCGTTTAGTTTCACACCGCTCAAAAACTGTTCCTCGTCTATTTTAGGTCATATGCACAGCACTGTATGTCGAACACGAGACGTTGACTGGGCGGAGGTCGATTCTACACGCTCAGCGAATCACAACTCTTTCTTTGGCTGAGGCGTGGACATGCCTTGTTTACATCAGGATTAAACTCTCGTGAAAAATCATATAGTCAATCTATCGTCCGTCATCGCTGGTGAGCCGTAGAAGTCGAGGTCGATTTCACTTTTCTTCCTTTCCCTGATGTTTACTAGTGCCCTGCTTGCTTCCGTTGATTGTAGGTAGAATTGTGATCGTATGTCTTCTATGAAATACGTCTCCCGCATCATTTCGTATACCATCCGGGATGGCGCTGTCTTTCCGACTCGGGTAATCCTCTTCATGAACATTGCTTTTATTCTTTCTATTCTCATCAGGTCTCCGATCTTCAGCTTTTCCCACACGATCTCAATTCCATATGTTATCACTGGCGCTACTGTCGTCTTGAAAAGTCTCATCGCCGTGCTGATTGAAAGGTTTGAAATGTTTTGAATGCTGTATGAGGCTCTGATTGCTGCTGCCGTTCTTTCTTGAATATGTATACCAAAGGACGCCGCCGTTGTCTGTAGTGTTATTCCCAAATATTTGTAATTTCGTACCTTTTGTAATGGCTTTTGGTGTAATGTTATGTTGTCTTTGGGCGTTGATTTCCCACCTTTTCTGAAGGTCATTTGTACTGTCTTTTCTTCATTTATCTGTAGGCTGTTTTCCTCCACCCAGGTCTCTAGTCTGCGGACAGCCCTTTGCACATCCTCCTTTTCTTTCGCTCCGATCAGCATGTCATCTGCGTATAGGATCAGCTCTGCTTTTGATCCTTCCTCTACTATGCGGTTCACATCTGCTGTATAAATGTTGAAAAGTGTGGAACTTATGGGATCCCCTTGCATAACTCCGTTCGTCTGTATTATGTCTTCAGAAATTTCTACGTTGTTGTTTATTCGGATTATGTTCCTCCGTAGAAATGCTTCAACTATTCTCACTAGTGGGTCTCTCTCGCCGATTGTCTTTTTCATTTTCTCGATCAGCTTTCGCCTGTCGATTGAGTCGAATGCCTTCTTGAAATCAACAAAGACTGCGTGATATTTCCCTCCTTTGTGTCTTAAGGCTTCTTCTACCTGATTTATTAGGTATTTCACTGCCTGGACCGTGCTCCTGCCTTTCATAAAACCGAATTGATTTTTTGGAATGTACCCACTGAAGGCTTCCAGTAATCTTTCATTTAGTATCTTCACGAAAACTTTAAAGGATGCATTTTCTAGTGCTACTCCTCTAAATGAGTCTAGTGATGTTCTGCTCCCTTTTCCTTTGAACAATATCTTTAGAGTCGCTGTGTTCCATCCCTCTGGTATTTTCCCAGTCTGTACACATTTGTTCATTAGGTCTTTCCACAGTTCTTCCATCTCGCCAAGTGAATCTTTTAAGTGTTCCATGTAAATTTTGTCTGGTCCTGCGGATTTCTCGTTTCTCCCTCCTTGTATTGCTTTCCTAATTTCATACGTTGTTATTGGCTCCACAGCATGTGCGGGTTCTGCTGTTTCTATGTCATATGCTTGCTTCAGCCCTTCCTTATTCAGTATGTTCGAGAAATGATGTTCCCAGTTCTCTATATGAATTTCTCCTGTTGCGATTGATGTCTTCTTTTTCAGCGCTATGTATGGGTCTGATTTTGCTTCCTCGGCTTGTTTCCTTCTTTGTTTCTCTGTATATTCTTCTTTATTAGTTCTTTATATTTTTTCCTTTTCTCTGCATATGCTGTTAAGTCTTCTGGGCGTCTGTAAAATTTTGCTGCATTCAGGGCCTTTAGAGTTGCTTTTCTTTCCTTGTAACACTCTTGGTCAAACCAAGCTTGTGCGTGTCTTCTTTCCTTTACTATTATAGCTTTCGTTATTACTTTGGTGGCTGTTTCTAGGGCTTCTTCTAGTCTTTCTTCTTCTATTAGGTTTCTAGCTTTCCCGATGTTTTCCTCGCTTTCTTCTACTGTTTCCCGCTGGATTTTTCTAGTATATATACTTGGTCTTTTTGCTTCCTTCCTCTTTTGTTGGATTTCCATGCGTAGGCGTGTCATTATAGGTATGTGTTTCCTTATTGGTGCTGCCGATGAGTTCCATAGGCCTTCTTGTTAACACAATTCTAGTTGTACTCCTCTAAAAATAGTAGGTCGATGGCACTATGATCGTTCTGTGCAAAGTAGGTTGGTGTTTCTTTTTTGTTCGCTATTTTGAAGACTTCTTCTTCCAGTGTCTCAAGAAGGATGCGAGTTTTGGTATTTTCTTTGTCTATCCTGCAGTTAAAATCTCCGGCAATTATAACGTTCCTTTCTGCTTTCGTTTGTTCTATGGCTATAGATATTTTATCCATTATGTTTTCTATAGGTGTATTTGGCTGAATATAAATCCCTATTATCGTAATTTCTGTTGTGATTATTGTGACCATGTTTTCCTCTTTGATGATTCGCTTGATATCTCCCAGTTTCCCTTTTATGAAGATTGTGACTCCCCCTGCTGGTCTTCCTTCCGTCGGGGTCGCTAGCGTGTGTATACCATAGTAACCTTGCAAGTCCATTGGTTCCGTGAGGAATGTCTCTGTCAGTATCATAACATCTGTGTCGTCTATTGTCTTCTGGGATATGTGGGGTATTGCTTTTCTTATTCCCTCTATATTCCATAATAATACACTTATTTCCATGAACGACCAAGGTCCCTTCTTCTTTGGCAATTGGGTGAGATGTTTACTGAAGTTCCACCCCTCGTTCTTCCTCTGATCTCCTATCATATCTCCGAAAGCGAAATCTTCTGACTTTTATTCCCTGTGGCCAGAAATCCGCGCTCTGTGCATCTTCCAGATAGATATATGGGAAACCGACCTTAAAAGCTTTTCTGTCTCCCAGTGTATGAAGTTCTTCACATTCTATGTGTCCTATGATGCCATTCCTTTCCAAGAATTTTCTTATATTTGTTGCCGTGGTGCTCTGTTTAAGCCGACCTACGTGCAGCCATGCCATTTTTTCTGCCGCTTCTAGTTCACCGTCATCATTTTGTCTTTGATTGGTTAAGGGCGATATGTTATTCTATTTGTTTCACGTTTCCCTTATTGTCTCTCTCTGGCGAATTTGATTCTTCTCTTCGCGTGTACTAGTGCTTGTTTCATCGAATGCATGTTGTGCTGTGCTGACCGTGTGGTTTATTTCTGTTGTAATTTTGCTTTTTAGACTTTGGTTAACTTTTTGCTCAATTATTTGATCTAGCTTGTTTTCCAGGAATTCCATTATGCTTTCTAATTTCTCATTTACTGTCTCGACATTTATTGTCGTCTGCTTGAGTATAGCGTTATTGCGTTTCTTGCCTTGTGTTATTGGAAATGTAGGATTTGCTGCGTGTTGTCTTCTTCCTTGGTGGTTTTCCTCGTCATCGGCAGATGGTGTGCTATTCTGACTCTCAGTTGCACTTTCATTTATGCGGCCGAGAGATGTCCTCATGTTATTTGTTTCCCCGAATGTTTTCGGGGAACGATCTATGCCCTCTATATCTTTACCATCTGGATTGCTGCTCTCTCCAAATTTTTAAGGGATCAAAACAGTTCCTTCTGAGCAACGCTGCAAATAAGTTGTCTCGTGCGAATACGGCGTTGAGTTTGCTTGACGTAGTGCTAACCAGTGCGTGTTTTGGAACATGTATATCTTGGTCGTACTACGCGTGAGTGATGGCGGTCCCCAGTGGAGGGACGGATCGCTCGTTAATTTACCCTTACTTGTGAGTCATGAAGAAATAATGAATATGGATGAAGACGCTATAGTGAATCCTCCCTCTGAGAATTCCCAACAAATGCAACCACCAATTAATTAAGGAGAAAACGATTGTCAACAGCCTCCACCCATAGTTGAACAAGAGTACTATCCAGCCTCTCATTAAGGCCCATTTTTCGTGTTTGTTGAATCCGACAGTGACAAAAACATTGGTCATTTGCACTCTATGGCTTTAGGGCGCATGTTTTATGAAAAGGATATTTACCGTATGTCAAGTCCATATCACGCAAGGGTCGTAATCGTTTGCAGGTCACATTTAACTATGCGGCACAAGCAAACGTCTTTCTACGTAATTCTATACTTGTTACTCTTTAAGTTCAGGGATATATTCCTAGTTCATATGTTCTTCGCGTTGGCATCATCCGAGGTGTTGATAAGATATTGAAGGATGATGAAATTCTCACAAATGAGAAATCGATAGCTCCGATAAAATCCATAAGTGGTTCAAAGTGATCATATTGAATGCATCCTCACAGGATCCGTAAAAGTCGTTTTCGCACACAGAACCTGCCGCAACTGGGGTCCTTATTTCAAGTATATTTTGACGTTGAACCATTCATATTTGCTCCCATAATATGTGAGGGGCACACGGAGACAAACTGTAAGGCACAAATATATAGATGTGGACTCGGTTCTTTACAACATACAACAAATCGGTGTACTGAAAACTTTGGTCAATGTGCACACTCTAAAGGAGCGCATTCGACCGTCTACTCTTTTTTTTGCTATTTGTTTTACGTCGCACCGACACAGATAGGTCTTATGGCGACGATGGGACGGGAGATGGCTGGAAGTGGGAAGGAAGCGGCCGTGGCCTTAATTAAGGTACAGCCCCAGCATTTGCCTGGTGTGAAAATGGAAAACCACGGAAAACCATCTTCAGGGCTGCCGACAGTGGGATTCGAACCCACTATCTCCCGAATACTAGATACTGACCGCACTTAAACGACTGCAGCTATCGAGCTCGGTTCCGACTACTCTGAATGTACCAAACACAAACATCAACAACTCATCATAAAAGATAATGAGTACTGAAAATATTGCACTTCCAGAAGCCAAATCTAAAATTGCTCCCCCATCCTACTATCCTGAACAGTATCCACAACAATTTACCCCACTTTGACGTCAACCCACTTACCCTGTCGAAAATCCTCGAAAACGAAAGTTCACGCCAGTCGTACTTCAAAATCCCAGACCTACCCTCAGGGTATGATAGGGCAGGTTACCTAGTCCTCCTTCGAGAGCAGACCGTACCGCCAACGCAACCAGTATTGTCTCCAATTACCCCAGCATCCCCTCCCTAGCGCCAACCTTCTAGATCCATGGCATACGACATGCCCCCTCGTGTTACCTTACTCCAGCCGGAGCACCCAGTCAGGCGTCAAAAATATTTTTTACAAGCAACAAACAGTGTTACTTCATTTACAAATATTGGGGGATCAGCCACAGATATCCTCCGTCAATTATTTACTAAGAGACCGTATATCCCGTATCATTAATTTTTATGATCAATATCACCCAATGGGACGCCAAGAGCGTCTTCATAAAAAGTATGGATCGCAATTGATTATTCAAAAACCTCCCCGCAAATTATCGCAATACAATAAACCTGATTCTCACCTCACATCTGTTTTCATCTTTCAGGACATCCCATTAAACGTCATAACGGTCAAGTTTTCGGGGGTGTAGCAATTACCATCCACGATACCCTCCCTTTTCAAATACTACCTATATCCTATTTCATCCTCAATATTTATTTATTTATTTATTTATTTATTTATTTATTTATTTATTTATTTATTTATTTATTTATTTATTATAGAATGTCCCAGTGACCTACTGGCTCAAGGAGGGACTGCCCTTTACAATCACAGCTCGGCAGCTTTAAGTTTCAGTTAACAGATAAGGCAAAGGCCTACGTATATAACAAGGAATATTTTACAATTATTTATTTACATCATGATATCATTATTTTACATGGAAAAAAGAAGATATTAAAGATGAACTAGACTTAGGTGGAAAAATAGGTACACAGCGGTTATCGATTTATTCTCCAACATATTGTTCAAGAAAGTACCTACGTACTTCTTTCTTAAATCTGTACAATTGATTTGTTTTAATTTGGGAGGTAGATTGTTAAAGGCTGTGCTTGCTGAATAAGAAATGCTTTTAACACCATATTTGGTAGGTTAGTGGAATCTTTGTAAAACTGGTTTGCTGATCTTGTGTTATGGGTGTGAATGTCTTTGCTGTATCATAGTTCTGTATTAACAGAAATCATATTAATTTTATACCTGAACAAAAATAAAGCTTGAGAGTATTTAATCTGGCATTTTACTGGTACCGGTAATATGTTTGTTTCCTGAAAAACTTCCACAAATGGTTTTAGTAAATCAAATCCATACATAATTTATAAAGCTCACTTTTGGAGAACTTCTAGTCCCTTTATAGTTTCCTGTGTACAATTTCCCCACATTATATTCATGTACATAAGGTGTGAATGTATGAGGGAGGTATATATGTTTCTTAAGTGTTGGTTGTTTATTCCATAGTCTTTCAATCTTTTTAGTACTCCAATTACACTGATCATTTTTTTCTTTACATTTAAGATATGCTCATTCCAACTTAAGATATTATCCAAAGCTAGGCCTAAATATGAAAACTGCTTTACTCTTTCAATTGGCTCATTGCCAATTTTTACTATATTGCAGGTATTGATAATTGTGTTGGTTTATGAAATATCATGTATTTTGTTTTCGAGGTGCTTATAACTAGGTTGTTTTTGTTCAGCCATGATATTAGTATGTCCAGATATTTTCGCATATACTCCATAATCGTTTGTTCGCAATTGCTGCCATAAAATATATCATCTGCAAACAGGAATATCTTACCAGTAAACTCAAGATAACCTATATCATTAATACATTTTAAAAACAGTAATGGTCCCAGCACTGACCCTTGCGGGACACCATGTTTAACATTGTAGATGTGCCCTTTAGTTTCATTGATATTAACATATTGCTTACTATCAGTTAAGTAATTTTTAAACCACTCAAAGGCTATTCCTCTAATTCCTGCACTTGCTATTTTATTCAGTAGTAGGGTATGGTTAACGTTGTCAAATGCCTTTGCAAGATCTATGAAAATTCCAGCTGCTATTTTATTACTATCTAATGCATTCTGTATAAGGGACACTACGTCAAAAGCTACTGAAATTGTACTATGTTTGGGTAGGAAGCCATACTGAAATTTGAAGAAATAATGTGTTTTTATTAGGAAATTCAAGACTAGTTTTTTATTACTACTTCAAGTACTTTTGCTAGTGAAGATACTATACATAGTGGTCTGTAATTACTGGAGTCAGATTGTATTCCTTTCTTAAGAACTGGTACCCCTCTTCCAATTTTTCATTTATCTGGTATTACACCTGTTTGTAATGACAAATTAATTATCTCGGTGAGCAAGGGGGCCAAATGATTTACACACCTCTTGAGGAGTATGTTATTTATTCTATCATCTGTGTAGTTATTCTTGCTGGCTAGAGCTTCTATGATTTGTGTGATTTCCTTAACATCTGTTGGCCTAAAGTACACAGATTTGCAGATTGTATGATTAGATAGCAGATGTGGGTTGCATGGACCAAGATCTTTAACCAAGTTTTCAACTACATTAACGAAAAATATGTTAACAGCTTTAAAAATGTCTTGACTAGAAGTATATTGAACATTTTCATACACAAGTTCTATAACTTTTGGTTTACTATTAGTTCTACCAAGTATCTAGTTTACTGCCTTCCATATTTCTTTACTAGTATCACCTTTTCTAATTACATGATTATACTATGACCCTTTTAGCAATCTCTTCATTTTAATTACGTCCTTGCAACATCTTGTGTACTCTTCGATTGTTTCAGTAAAAGGGTTTTTAGCTTTAGTTTTGCATATAGGATATTTTTTCTTTTTACCACTTCTAGGAATTTTTGTGTTACCCATGGCTTATGTGTATCTTTTCGTGGTGGTTTTTGCCCAATATTTGAACTACCTACTCTAAATTCCTCACTAATAAAAGCACAGAGCTGGTCGTAGGCTTCATTCACGTCAGTAGATAGATTTGTACAAGTATTTTTTGTGAAGAAATCATTTAGCTTAGTGTAATTTATTTTCATGTTTGTTTGTACATTTGCGTCACTAATGAATGGAGGGGAGCTCTCTTTAATTTGTGTTCTTACTTCTAGAATTAGAATACTATGATCACTAAGGTCACTTATTACATTATATACACAGTAATCCGCAGTGGCAAAGTTTGAGTATATATGGTCAATCAAAGTTGAGGATGTGGGTGTTATTCTTGTTGGTAGCCATGTATTGCAGGGGTAAAAATTGTAACAATTCAATGAGGATGTATAGTTCCTATAAATTTTGCTAATTTTTAGAAAATCTACGTTATCGTCTCCTGCAAGCAAAGAGTTTGATTTTAGGGTATTGCACAAAACAAGTTCAAGGTCTATCATAAAGTTAGTAATATTACTCTCCTTTTGGTTGTAATATGAAATTACGTTAGATCTCCGGTTTTTGCTAAATACTTCTATTTGGAGAATACTGTGATAACTGTTAATGATCTTAGTGACTTTAGTTGTCCATTTTCTTGATACATACACTGACAGTCCCCCTCCAGTACCCTCTCTAGCTAGATGGTAAGATTCAAAGCTAGGTATGTTATAATAGGATGTTTCTTCATCTGATAGCCAATTTTCTATTATAACTATAATGTCAAGTTCTGTAACCTCATCAATAAGCATAATATCCACAAACTTGTTCCTAACACTTCGTGCATTGATAGAGATACATTTAAATTTAGAATTTAGGGCTTGATTCTTAGTTTGTAATTTATAGTTTTCTATAGTAACACACTGGATCTCAACAGAACGCATGATTTCCTTACTGCTATATGTCATGTACCATTTAAAATCAGTATAAATTCCTATGAATATAGTACCTGCAGCGTTTACTGTCCGAATTAATTCTCGAGGTGTGCGATCTTTTCTTTGTTGCTGATGAGCATGCTTGGTCCATCCCTAGCTTCACGGACGTAGATCTTGCAGTCCCTTGTCCATGTGGCAAATATTTTGCCATTCTGCTCCAGTAGCCTGCACCTTCTAACAATGTTCTCATTCCTGGGCGAAAGATGGTCATTATTGAATATTTTGCGTGATGGGCAATTCAGTCCAATATCCTGTGTATTCAACACTCTTTTATGTATTCTTGCACTCATTATTTCGTCTTTCTTCCACCTGTTAGTGAATTTCACCACAATTCTTCCAACATCCCCTCCTCTTGACGGCAGACGATGAGCGACTTCAATCTCCTGATTACCCAAGTCAACCCCCAATGCCCTGGCTGTTTGTATTACCAAGTCATACACATTTTCTTTGGCCATTTCTGGCATTCCACTGATTAACAAATCGTTCCTGCGGGTGTACTGTTGAAGGTCTTCTGACCCATTTAAAGCCTGTTTGGTATAATTGCTTACACTCGCCAGAGATTTTTCTAATTCAGACGTTCTTTTATTCAACTCACCAGTGAGAGTTTTGAACTTCTCAAACTGATCATTTATAAATTCCGTCGCTTCCTTAATAGCACTGAGTTCAACCATGAATAAAGTTTTCATTTCAGTAACAGATAATTGTATCTTCTCGGTAAGCTCCTTAACTACGTCACATTCGCTTAGGTTAGGTGGCGGGTGACAATCGTCACGTTCACATTTCCACACCTTTTCCGGATCACTTCTTACCGCCTCGTAAGCCTTCTTTGACATTCGCGTGCATTCTTTGTGAAAATTACGTCCACAATCCCCTTCACAATTATCGAATTTCTCACAATTTCTCACTTTCTTACCGCATGGAGCACAAACAACACTAGCCGCTGTCGCAATTTCTTCGGATAATTTTGCTATAGAAATAACGTAGAGGAACTGACGTCTTACTAACATCTATTGTCCCCCAAATATTTTCATTTCCGCACCACAACTTTCTCAATTTTATTCCCCCACAAGATTCTATCTTCCCGTATCCCCTCCAAGCGCGGTTGATCTAACGTTTTGTCACAGCTTATTGGCTCCTATTATCACATGGCACACTTTACCTGATACGTTTGCTACCGACATTTTTCCAATTATTATTACGTATGGTATAGGCAAACCCATTCCTCTTCGTTGTGACCCAGTACGAGTAAGTAATATCCGAACACTCCGTAACTTTTATCATCAAACATATAACATCTATCTCATTACACACCTCAGTCAATTACACGATCAACAATTAACGTATTCAACATTAATTACAGTACTGAACCACTACATTAATTCTTTTCTTCCATACAAATCACACTCTCTACCACCTCCTTCACAATGTAGATATTGGTGGGATAGAGAGCGTCACCAGCTGATACAAAAGCGTCGAGTGCAATTTAGAACATATCGTAAATCTTTAACTCCATCTAGTTATTTAAAACTTAAACAACATATTGTGCATTCAAAACAATTTTTCAAATCTAAGCGCAGAAAAGCTTGGAGAGTGTTTATCACGTCCCTCAATCAATCAATCAATACTGATCTGCATTTAGGGCAGTCGCCCAGGTGGCAGATTCCCTATCTGTTGCTTTCCTAGCCTTTTCCGAAATGATTTCAAAGAAATACCATATACCTTTCCATTCAACTCTGGAATGCGATACGATCACAAACGCGCGCATCGCAATATTCAGCATAGGAAACAATCCCCAGCTCAATTCTATTTCTATTCCTTACTTCTTTAACTCCAGATTACACCGTCCGTCCCTCAGTCTTCACCAAAACTTCTCTAAATTCTCAATATTCAATTTTGCCACAGCCTATCCATATACGAGAATTCGACTCGGTCCTAGCAAAAGCATTCAGTTCTTCAGCAGGACCAGATTATATTACGTATAACATGCTGCGCTTATTACCCGATCGAGCCAAACACGTTCTTCTAACTTTCTATAATACTATTTTACTCACTACCCACACACCCATCCCGTGGAATGAATTCTTGTTAATACCCATACTAAAACACCACAAAATATCATCTGACCCAACCAGTTATCGCTCAGTCCTTAGCACGTGTATCCATAAGACCTTTTTAAAATTCTTCTGCAACGCTTAGTTTGGGCTTTAGACCATTATAATCGCTCTCTAAAACCCAATATTCCTTTTTGAAAGGGAAAAACACGCAATACCCAATAAATATTATATTTATTGACATCCTGTTAGCGCGACATCGCAAACAAAGTCCTATTGCAATATTTTTGACATACAATGAGCATACGAATTCCGTCCCCCCTACACGTTCTCTGGGAACAACTTGTATTAAAAGGTATTCCTCTTACATTCATATATAATTTGAAACAATTATACACATATCGTTAGTTAAAAATTAAATCCCCCACACATCACATTCTCAGTCGCCAGTCGTCGCACGAGCTACCACAAGGTGATATATTAAGTGGCCTTCTGTTTGCCCTTTATATGAGCGACCTTGATCAACTTATCCTTGAATCTGCCAGACTATTAGTTTATGCGGACGATTTTATATATGTTTTTAAAAAATCTCTAAATAGTATGGATAAGTGTAAAAAACATTCATCCAGTGTAATGAGTAATGTCTTAATCTGGTTCAACCTACATGGTATAAAACTTTCAATTACAAAAAGTGCGGCGATGCTTTCACAAAAAAGGCAAATATGACCGCTCTCCTATGACGTATTGTTTGTATTATAGGGATTAGTCGTTTCCTATTATTATCAATATCCAGTCTTCTTTGGGCCTTTACTTGATTGATAACACTTGCAGGCCTTTCTTAACTGTGCCGTTTTGTATTTTCAGCAATCAAAACATATTTCTTATGATAGGATAAGTTATCATGTTTGCTAAACTTTTCCCTGGCTTTTTTAAGATTGGTAAAAGCCTGAGTGACCAACGCCCCTGCTACTTGGTCATCTCCTCTCCCTACATTTTTAGCATGGGAAAATAACACGCAGTACTTGCAAAAAGATCCAGATTTTTCGTCTGAATAAGCCAACCACGTAAATTCTTCTAGCCACTGCATTTGAAAAGATCTAGTGTTATTTGAACTAGTAATGGAGGGAAATTTCTATCCAGGCAGAGGTTTCCAAACATTTTCTAACATAAAAATTATATTTTCGTTTGTGAAAGACTGAACGGAATTGTTTTCAAAATATTTCCCAATACCATAGATATTTTCCTTACTTGGCTAGCCCTACTATCCTCCACAACCGAAACTACATTAATTGAGCTCGAAGTAGCGACATCACAAGAAGCAGTTCTACCAACGCAGGCAACTTCAGCATTTTCACCGTCACGCCCATTTGCAATTTGTCCATTCGTAACACTACCGACTTCAGGACTATCGCCAACAGGCTTATTGACACTTGTTTTTTTTTTGGCTAAAAAGTTTTGAATGGAAGCTTTCCTCTTCATTACGATTGTTGTTCACCTACGGCCAATTCAGTATACTGATAAAGTACGTAAACATTAACACTTAAAACAGCACCATCCTTCAGTACAACAGATGTCGAACAAACGTAAACAACAACCAATGATTGCCACTGAACTGTTCATCATTACACAGACGCCCGGATGTTGTGCTGGCCTCTGGCGGCGACTGGTGTAGTTCAGTTGTCCGCGCACGCGCATTAGCCAGACGGGAGCGGAAGCTTCATGTGTTCAGAAAAATAAAATGTTCAGTGATCACTGACACGAAATTCACACCAGTTCCACCCCACTCCCCTCACCTCCACGGGTAAGTAGGCGGAGCCTTCGTGCATGATGTATTAAAATAATTCAGATTTCGGTACTGATATATTTCTTTATATTCATTATGGGTGATGAAAGCGAAGGGACTTGGACCCAAGTCGGAGTGGTAGATTTAGGACATTTGTCCCAAAGATAAAGAAACACGAAAGTTCTAAATCTCATATGCTTGCCCAGTTAGAATTCTATCTTCTGGGAAGAAGCGATATCCGGCAGCAACTTGACTGTACTTACAGACAGTCTGTGGAAAGACACAACGATCAAGTACAGAAAAATCGTTTTGTGCTGTCAAAAATTATCGACTGTGTGAAGTTCTGTGGTGCGTTTAAGTTGGCATTGCGCGGGCATGACGAAACAAGTGAATCGCCGAATCCTGGCATATTTCGAGGCCTCGTTAATTTTAGTTCCGAAATTGACGTTGCATTAAGGGACCATATGCCCAAAGCTACTGATTTCAAAAGCACCTCGAAAGACATTCAGAATTAATTGCTTTCGTGCATGTTAGAAATCTGTCGCGAGAAATAAGGAAGGAAATCACTACTGCGCACTTCATTTCGGTAATCGCAAACGAGACCACTGATATATAAACTACAGCAGAATTAGTTATTGTACTGCGCTACATTCCTCCCAACGATAAGCCAGTTGAAAGATTTTGGGGTTTCCTCTCACCCGCTATTCATGATGTTAAGACAATAGCAGAGTGTTGAAAATATTCTTTGAGCGATATTGTGGATAGCCCAGATAAGTTAATTTCACAAAGTTACGATGGGGCAAATGGAATGAGGAGTGTAAGCTCTCATCAGGGAAGGGTTTAAGCATGCACATTATGTTCACTGTTATGTCCATTCTTTGAACTTAGTCATGGCACATGCGACAATCCAGAATACGGATGTCAGCATATTTTTGGTAGATTTAAGTGAAATCCCCAACTTCTTTCACAACTCCCCACAGCGATCAGGTGTATTGACCGAAGTAGTTGATAGAAGGGTGCCTCATGCTTCAAACACGAAGAGGAAATTTAAATCAATGACCGTTGAAGTACCTAGTTTACGAAAAGAGAGATTCCCTCATCGAATGCCTGGATCAACTGCAAACTACGTCTCGACAGCCTAACACCATATTGCAAGCCAGAGGTTTGCGATAAAATTGAAGCAACCGTTATTTTAGTTCTGGTTGGCTGCTTTCCATCATATAATGCCTCATGTGGACATTTTATACAGTCAGCTACAAAAGAAAAATTCCGATCCGTTGGAAGTCAAAGGCGCAATTTCAGGTTTGGAGGCTTCTATAAAAAAGGTGCGGGAAAATAAAATTAACCACATCGCTGACGAACATGACACACTGCTCCCGCCAGAGAAGATATCACGAGGACCGATGCGTACCTCGAAACGAGTTGCGGCAAAATAAATTTGTGACATGGTCATTCTTCAAGCAAAGGAACTGTTTCAATTCACAAACCACTTTCTTGCAGCAAACCTGTTTCAAGCTGAGAATTTCGGCACCTTCGAGAAGCAGTTTCCCCACTTGGAATATTATACATGAGAAATTAATTTTGAACTGTTTCTGGGGCTACGATTTTGTTGCAGTTTCTTTAAAAAATAAGTTGTAGAGTGTCTTTCACAAAAGCATAAAACATTTAAATATAGTTATTACTATTCCCATGACGACATCGGAAGCAGAAAGGTGATTCTCAACCCTGAAGAGAATAAAGACATTTTTACGCAGCACGATGACCGAGGATAGACTTAATGATCTTGCTCTGCTGTCAATTGGAAAGGACTTGGTTTGAGGCTCTGTGGACTTCAACGAAGCAATTATAGATAAGTTTGCATCCCTCAAGGAGCGCAGGATGGAGTTTTTGTATAAGCTGTCTGCATAGGTAAGTTGATTTTGAAACATTTCTTATTTTGCATGTGGTAAATATCCTCATGTATTGGATGCTTCTCTCGTATTCGATCACAATTTCAAAACTTCTATCATCTTATTTTAGGAGGTTACGGCTCATGACGCGACAGGTGGATGGGGGGAGTGCAATATTTTCTTCTGTTGAACCTCCAGTGACAGAAGTCACGCGTACCACTGCTAGGGATTATCATCGACTATAAACTCAACTGAAAACTACATATAAATAATTTACGCCAGAAAGCTGACGAGTATATAAAGATACTGAAAACAGTCACGCGACGTAATTGGGGAGCAGATCCTACGATAGCGCTTTCTTTATATCGAGCAACAATAAAGTCATATTTTGCACTATATTGCAACTATCATTGACACTGCACTCATCTCTACTTTACAACACCTCGATACTATACGGTATAAAGCTATACGTATTTGCTTGGGACCCCTCTGGTCTACACCCACCAACGCCTTACTTGTAGAATCCGGCGAACATCCACTTTTTATTCAACGAAAAATGTTCGCTAAAAATACCTCATTAAAAATTGCACCTTCAAATTCAACTCTCATCCCAAAATTATACCTTTTACATGAATATTATAATACGAAAGCTCCTAGAAACGATCGCAGCCAGCAATATATTTTGCACACACAGAATTACATATAAACCGCTCTTCCTTATCGAGAACCCCTACGTTACCTATGCATTCCTTTTCCTTAGATCATCATTAAATCTTCATTATAATACCCCCTGTGGCCAATTTCCCAGGAATTCATCATCCGTCGCACAATATTGAGTCCCGGTATAAAAAGCTCTTACGGACTGTGGTACTGGCAATTACACAGAGGGGTCCTAAACTCAAGAGGAAGTCGGAGCTGTATTTTTGTTTTGTCTCTAACACTCTTGTTACTGAACATTACCACTTACCACAAACTTTATCCATTTATCCTTTTGAAATATTTGCGATCCCTCAAGCGTTAGTTCATATTAAAAACCATTCCTTTCCGAAAGCAACCATCTATACCGAAGCACTAAGAATGTTACAGTTCCTAACTTCATGCAAATCATCTTTTAATTGATACCTCTACAATGTCAAGCATCTCCTTTATCAACCTGAACAATCTGGAGTTTATTTAACTTTAGTACGGATACCGGTACCCAGACATTCCGTATTAACAGGAACTGAACAAGTGGATTCTGCGGCAAAACACGTGGTCCAACTTCCGACAGCTTCCCTTACAGTAGCCACCCCATCCCGGACTATTATAACATCATCAAGGACGCAGCATATCATACTTGGCAGAAGGAATGGTGTAAATCTGCAAAACGTAAAAGAAAATTTTATTATCAAATTCAACCTCACATACCAATTAAGCCTTGGTATACGCACGGTTCATACACTCGACGACACATTACCAACATCATACGGTTACGCTTTAATCATGGCCTTACCCCACAATACAAATAACGCTTTCATCTCACCAAACTACGCCACTGTATATGTGGAGAACAAGATGAGGACATTAACCATTACTCTTCCAATGCCCTGTTTACTGCACGGTGAATATTTTTTGCACGATTAGCACGAATAAACACCCCTTTCCCAACCAGTCTTTCTCGTAAAATCTTTGAAATCATTTAAGAAAAGGCTACGAAAACAACAGTAGGAAATCTGCCACCTGGGCGACTGCCCTAAATGCAGATCAGTAGTGATTGATTGATTGATTGCACTTGACGTGTCAAGCCGGAGTACTACAGATTGGCGAGGGAGCAATGAGTGATATATAAGTGAAATAGAAGAAGGATCGAGTGAAGACGTAATGTTTAGTTGATTAGTGAGATGCAGTTAAGTGTTCTGGATATGAGGAGGTGGTAGCAAGTGGTTAAGTTTGGGTTAAGTGGAGTAGGAAGCGAAATTTTGGTTGCACGTGAATCTGGGCTAATAGTGAGGTTAAGTCATGTAAGTTTGCATACCGTCTAGCTAAACAAAGAGCCTACCAAGGTCAATCACCCCACGACCGTGATTGATTGATTGATTGATTGATTGATTGATTGATTGATTGATTGATTGATTATTTTACTTGACCTCACCCCTGTTATTCAAATAAACAATCGTTTTCTGAGGCCGATAAATTAGTTTTATAAACATTAATATGGCATTTGTTTCCTTGAAACTCATACGCTCCCACTTCCACTCGTGATGTGTTTATACGTATCGCTTAGATGGGATCAAGGTATACGGTTAACTGTCTTAGTGCTGGAAGCTGAAAATTACAGGCCAGTAAGTTTGACATGCATTGTATGTAAGCTTTGGGAAGGCATTCTTTCTGATTATATTAGACATGTTTGTGAAATTAATAACTGGTTCGATAGAAGGCAAGGTTATTCCACTGAAGCTCAACTTGTAGGATTCCAGCAAGATATAGCAGATATCTGGGATTCTGGAGGTCAAATGGACTGGATCGCGATTGACCTGTCTAAAGCATTTGATAGGGTGGATCATGGGAGACTACTGGCAAAAATGAGTGCAATTGGACTAGACAAAAGAGTGACTGAATGGGTTGCTATATTTCTAGAAAATAGATCTCAGAGAATTAGAGTAGGTGAAGCTTTATCTGACCCTGTAATAATTAAGAGGGGAATTCCTCAAGGCAGTATTATCGGACCTTTATGTTTTCTTATATATATAAATGATATGAGTAAAGGAGTGGAATCGGAGGTAAGGGTTTTTGCGGATGATGTTATTCTTTATAGAGTGATAAATAAGTTACAAGATTGTGAGCAACTTCAACGTGACCTCGATAATGTTGTGAGATGGATAGCAGGCAATGGTATGTTGATAAACGGGGTTAAAAGTCAGGTTGTGAGTTTCACAAATAGGAAAAGTCCTCTCAGTTTTAATTACTGCGTTGATGGGGGTGAAAGTTCCTTTTGGGGATCATTGTAAGTATCTAGGTGTTAATATAAGGAAAGATCTTCATTGGGGTAATCACATAAATGGGATTGTAAATAAAGGGTACAGATCTCTGCACATGGTTATGAGGATGTTTAGGGGTTGTAGTAAGGATGTAAAGGAGAGTGCATGTAAGTCTCTCGTAAGAACCCAACTCGAGTATGGTTCCAGTGTATGGGACCCTTACCAGGATTACCTGATTCAAGAACTGGAAAAAATCCAAAGAAAAGCAGCTCGATTTGTTCTGGGTGATTTCCGACAAAAGAGTAGCGTTACAAAAATGTTGCAATGTTTGGGTTGGGAAGAATTGAGAGAAAGAAGAAGAGCTGCTCGACTAAGTGGTATGTTCCGAGCTGTCAGCGGAGAGATGGCATGGAATGACATTAGTAGACGAATAAGTTTTAATGGCGTTTATAAAAGTAGGAGAGATCACAATATGAAGATTAAGTTGGAATTCAAGAGGACAAACTGGGGCAAATATTCATTTATAGGAAGGGGAGTTAGGGATCGGAATAACTTACCAAGGAAAATGTTCAATAAATTTCCAATTTCTTTGAAATCATTTAGGAAAAGGCTAGGAAAGCAACAGATAGGGAATCTGCCACCTGGGCGACTGCCCTAAATGCAGATCAGTATTGATTGATTGATTGATTGATTGATTGATTGATTGATTAATTGATTTATTGAGTGCATTACAACCCTCGAGAGGGTGATATTTTGCAATGAGTTATATGGCTCCAAAATATGTCACGAGTTCATAAATTTTCCCAATTAGTAGATGATATTTCATCCGTGTGGGCAATACTTGTCTTTCCTTGCTAATTTGGTTATGCACCTCTAACAAGCCTCGTTAACATTTTTCGGTATATGTATGATATTGGTACTTTCATGTCTTCGGAACAAGTGAAAAGTGTTACAATGTGTATACTGCCATAAAACACGTTTAGTGACTGGGCGACATGTCAGTAGTCAATAATTTTCCAGGAGAAGAAGAAGAAGAAGAGATCAAAACGAGTGTGCGTGATGAGGCTGCACGTATAAATATCACTTCACAGCTTTCTTAGGAAAGCACTCAAAGGTGCATAACCTCTTCAATCTCGGACTGAATATTCTGCAAATGGAAATGTTATATATGCCATTTCTGAGAATATGGGTCACTAGTAAGAAAACTATGCAATATAAAAATTCTTCTTAACGTGCCTAAAGAGCATAACTGAGGGTCCTCATATGTGGACCTCATGTATTTGTTAACACATTATGGGTTACACTTCTTTTGATTTAGACAATGTTTTTTTTGAAAAAGTATGCGTTTTCATTTCCATTATGTACTTTAATTACTTGAAAAACCAAACCCTATTTTAAAACAATATCATAACATGGAAACTGTGTATTACTAACTCGAAATAACCAAAACCTATTTGAAAACACCATCATAACATAGAAAATCTGTGCATACATTAAAACTAAATATATACATTATTTAACAGTTTCTCACTACACAAGTCATTCTACTCATTACATGGTGTGATAATGCCAGAAGCAGTTGTTTTTTGGAGAGCAAAGGTACATATACCTTTTTGTACAGTGTACCCTGGTTTTGGAACGGCATCCAGGCCTTCTGCATTTCGAGATATTCTTTGTATCAACAAATATTTGTAAGTGCCCTATGTTGCCAAAACGAACCTCTGGAATGTGTTGGCTCTGAACTTCGTACTTTCACCGTACTTTGTTTATCCATGTCATCCTCAGAGTCATAGTCTTCATAAACAGGTATGGGGGGTACTGAGGAAGATCGTTCTCGTTTCCTAATGTTCATGTAACCAATGTCCTTAAAATTTATCAATGACTTTCCTACGTGCAATTTGTAATCCATTAATGAGATTCGTTTTTGTCTAATAATACCACTACCTGCACACCATCGCTGATACATTATTCAACAATTAACAATTGTCAGATCAACAAAGTAGTTGAACAAACTCACTGGCCATTTGTTGGTACGAATGTAACACCTATATAGTATAGTATAGTGTATACAGTATGTCATGAAACTATCACAAAGGTCTATTCCACACATTTGTTCATTGCAGTATTTAACAATCAATGCCTGAAGAATAACTTTTTTCTTTTCTTCCTCCGACCATCTTTTGAATGTTGTAGGTGGCTCACTGCCAACACATTAAGACAGTAGAAGAACACTTCTGTTGTCCTTCCACTTTACAATACACATTTTTTCATCTTCCCATACCCACAAGTCCCATTCTCCACTTTTCAGTTCCTTATTAGTTTTCTGTTCTTGTTATACTGATCCCACCCTGTTTTTCATGACAATCCCTGTTTGGTATAGATTTCTCTGCAGTAGCATGGCTACTGATTTTATACTTGTTAAAAATCTATCAGTGTAAACACTTTCTGTCAGAACCTTGACAATAGAACCACCACCAAGACCATATAATTATTTTTGGTCTTCACTCGATACTGTACAGTACCTGCCCCTGTGTAATACATAAAATCTAAACTTAATCCACCTGGTGCTGCGAAAATTAAATACTTCAATTCTAATGGGTTTGATTTTGAAGGGACAAACTGCCTAAAACTACACTTTCCTGAGAAAGCAACCATCTGTTCATAAATTGATACATGCTTTGACCATGGGAGAGATAAGCATTTTTGTTTCTCGCAGTCAAGAAATCGTTTCACCTTCCAGAGTGCCCCCCTCATATTCACTTTGATTGTCTACAAAATGCACACAATCAGTTCGAAAAAACGATACCTGGACATACACTTAGCAATAATCAGCACCTCAATATCACGTTGCCAGTACATTTTGGTTTGCGGACAACCCAGCACACCCATCATCACATGCACACCAGCCAACTGCATCATTCCTTCCTTAGTAATATTTACGGATTGCAAGTCACGCCTTTGAACTGAATAGAGGTTAGTTTGTTCCACGTGTTGTTCCCAGAAACTAAGAGGTAGGTATTCTAAGAATGAATCTAAAATTTCCTTTTTATTATCGTCTGTCTGTCTGTTAGGTCATCAGCCCAGAGACTGGTTGGATCCTCAGATAGCGCCACCAAAGGCTATGCAGTTATAGGAAAACCACAAAAACTAATGGCAGTACCTAAACGAGGCGTACTAGGCAAGAAGAGGAGTGAGGTAGTTTTCCATTGCTTTCCTCACTGGGCCAGGCAGTGCTATTGTAGCACGAATGACCCTATGAGCAACACCTTTCATAACACTCAGACGCACTGGTTGTGTTCTGAATGCATTACTCAGCACAACCCACACCCCAGCAGCTTCCATATTGTCACAGCCATGGGTGAGACTGGGACTTCAGTGGAAGCTACACTTTGCTCTGGCCTGTGCCAAGAAATGATTGCAAAAGTACTGCATCCATCAAGAAATGACAGCAGGCAGGTTCAATATCGTAGACTCTTAAAAATACTTCATTTCAGGGGTCCTGTAAAGTCATAGATTTCTTTCTCCATTTCATGTCGCGGGTCTTAGGAGTTGGAGGTGTGAGCGCCTGAGATACCGCCGCTTCAGTAGATCTGTTTCCTTCGTCTTCATTGTTGCCACTCACATCATTTTCTCTATTTATAACACATTAATTTCCAAGACATTCACCTTCATTAACATCACAGTCATCATTATCGTACACAGAAGATGAGCCAATGTTAGTAACATCGGTAACTGAGAATTTGTCAAGCTCGCCCTTGGACAGATCCGCATCACTTTCATCCAGAAAAGCTCATATATCTCTTTCATTAAGAAATCTTCCTTCCGTAAGGAAGGATAAACATAAAATAAGTTATTTTATCATAAAACAACGTATTTCCTGTAATATATTTCGGTAATTGTGATGCTATTACTTATCACTCCCATACAAAAATTCAAAAAGTCATCTCCGTACAAGTGATGAAGGCCTTTGGAGGGATGGAAGGTACAGGCTTCTATTATTCGTAACCTCGGCACTTGATGGGGTAGAGTGGTTAGCTCTACGCCCGGCTGCCTTTGCCCCCAGAAATTAACCTGGTACTCAGTTTTGGTGTAGGCTGAGTGTACCTCAGGACCATGTGCACCTCCAGAAGTAGAAATCTCGTTTCTTAAATTTTACGACTTCCTGACGGGGATTCGAACACACGTCCTTCTGTCCTGCCTCGGCCAGACAGCCCCTCCCATACAAAGCCTATAGAAAAAATAATATACCATTGAACTGAGGTCCACGTATGAGGACCATCACATTATGCGATAAATATCAGTACCACTTAATTAGATTGATAAAATGAATTGTTCATAGACTCTACAAATGCTACAAAACACTGAAAAAATCAGCTTAACAAGATACTTAGTTATTTACTGGGAAATATTTACTTACTTTCAACATGATGGGAGGTAGCCATTTTCCCGCGCACCAACCTTTACATTTAAACCTGACATGACAGCCAGTAGCGATGATTAGGGGGGGGGCGTGGGGGGCAGTCACCCCAAAATTTTGGAGAAATTAATCTTTGAAAATTTGCCGGCTGGGCATGGACTGAGGTATGATTCACCCGCTTGCCGCGCGCACTATTCAGTGTCTGTTAGACTGGGCGAATTGGCCGTGCGGTTAGAGGTGCGCGGTTGTGGGTTGCATCCGGGAAATAGTGGGTTCGAATCCCACTATCGGCAACGTTGAAGATAGTTTTCCGTGGTTTCCGCTTTTTCACACCAGGCCGTAATTTAATTAAGGCCACGGACGCTTCTTCCAGCTCCTAGATCTTTCCTATCCCATCATCGCCATAAGACCTATCTATGTCGGTGCGATGTAAAGCCATTAGCAAACAAATAGTGTCTGTTAGTTCCTTAGTGTGTAGCCAAATACTAAACAATTTTAATTGTATAATCACCCCGTTCTTCTATTTAATTGTAATCTCTCTCTCTCTCTCTCTCTCTCCAGTTGTTCCACTAATGACTGAGTATCGTGATCCAAGGACATTGTTGTTTCCTTTATAAGCTGATACCATTCTGTACGTACTTGCATTTTCCGGACAGTAACTCTCCATGGTCCTCGTGTCCTTTTGCCAGAAACTTTTCCTTGGAAAATTAATTTTTCCAGATTGCCATCCCCTCTCCTCAAAATGTGACTAAAGAATTGCATGATTCTCTGGTACACAACCTGGCATATACTTTCTTGTATTCCAATTTCCCGGATGACAGAATCATTTGATCGCCTGGCTGTCCACGGTAGTCGCAACGTCCTTCTCCAACACCACATTTCAAAGGCGTTGATTCGGTTCCTGTCTTTAGCTTTTATGGTCCAATTTCGCATCTATACAGCAAAATAGAGAACACAAGCGAATGGACTAATCTTTTCTTCGTATTCATAGATATTGCTCTATCTTGCCAAATCTTCTTTAATTTTGCCATAGCTGTACTTCCTAGAATGATGCGACGTTTGATTTCTTTCTCACAGCTACTTGTATCCTCGATTTTTGAACCGAGATAGGGAAACTAACAGACTCTTTGGAGATTGTTCAGGTGTTGTGGCTGCTGAATCTCTGCACCTTTGTTTACAAGCATTAGTTTTGTCTTGCTCCAATTAATTTCCATGTCAAGATTGTGACTTTCCTGTTGTACACGATCCATTATCTCGACAAGCTCCTGTACACTGTTAGCTACAAGTGTGGTGCTTGGGCGCCCATATGACAGTTTGTTGGGGAGGGGGGGGCTAGACCTGGGGGTTCGTAGTATTTTCAATATTTTGGAAGATAAACGGCGACTTGTATTTTGCGGTAGAATAATCCACGGTATACCCTACCTATTGGTGGGAGACGGTAATACCACTTCTACGTAATACTGACTTTTAAATCATTTTCTTGAAAGGAAAATACCTGACTACATTAGATTTTTCCTTTCTCTGAGAGCTAGAGGGGGCCGCGGCACCATCTTGCCCCCGTGTATGGGCGCCCTTGGTGTGGTGTCGTCTGAAAAACGGAGGTTATTAATTCTCTTCCCACCAACCGAAAATCCTCCTTCCCAACTGTCGAGGACATGCCTCATGATATATTCACCATGGATGTTAAACAATTGAGGTGATAAGATTCATCCTTGTCTCACACCTTTGGAGACTTTGAAACTTGATAGATCACCATTAATTCTGACTTTAGCCATTTGTTATCGTATAAGCCTTTTTCTTAATTAAAATGAGATGAGATGGAATTCCCATTTCCTCTAGAACACACCACAACTTCGGCTACAAAACACAATCAAAGGCCTTTTGGTAGTCAATGAAGCACAGGAACAACCGAATGTTGAATTCATGAGCCTTTTCAACCAACTGACGTATACTTAGAATCTGTTCTCTAGTTCCTCTTCCCTTGACAAAGCCAGCGTGTTCTGACGGGAACTGGTGTCTAATGTAAGGTTTCAAACGTTCATTTATAAAATGCAATAATATTTCACTTGCATGTGATATTAGTGATAATTCCCGCAGTTCCTTGTTGATCCATTTTTGTGAAGTGGAATACAGATGGAAATGAGCCCGTCTTGTGGCCATACACCACTGTCCCATATATCGTTAGAGATGAAGTGCATTAAACGTACCCTTTCTTCTCCCATTTCCTTAATAATTTCCCCAGTGATGCCATCACTTCGTGATGCTTTATGATTCTTCAGGTGTTTAATTGCATCTTCTACTTCTGTCCTCAGTACTGAAGGCTCTGGTTCAGAGTTAAATTGATTAGGGCTGTACTTACCGAGCTTGATAGCTGCAGTCGCTTAAGTGCGGCCAGTATCCAGTAATCGGGAGATAGTGGGTTCGAGCCCCACTGTCGGCAGGCCTGAAGATGGTTTTCTGTGGTTTCCCATTTTCACACCAGGCAAATGCCGGAGCTGTACCTTAATTAATGCCACGGCCACTTCCTTCCACTTCCTAGGCCTTTCCTATTCCATCGTCGCCATAGGACATATCTGTGTCGGTGCGACGTAAAACAAATAGCAAAAAAAGGGTTGTACTTATTGCCAGGAGCGAATGCTGGTCATGGAAGTCAGGCTTGCTCTTCCATTCATGAAAGTTGCTGGGGTGGGACATGCATAGTTCTGAATGAATAAAATTTATAAACCCAATAATCGCTAAATCACATGAACATTTTAATCATCGGTTACATGAACATGCATTCAAACTGGTTACGTCACACCTTCAAGAATGGCCAAAATAATAACAATCAGACACAGTTTATAATTATTAACAAATCATGGCAAGCCAGTGATTATATAATTTAAACAAGTAAACGTCAAACTATGTACACAGAAAAATTCCAACTATTTATTAGATCTTCATACTTGAAAACAAACTCTACTCTGCGGCTTCTCTTTACAAAACCATCAATAACTTCATCATAGAAAGAGGACTGTAATCTAATTTTTCAAGCAATCCTTTTTTCAATCGACAACATAGTTAATGATGATAGCCTCTCCTGACCTTGAGTCGATCTGCAATATATATTAATACGTCTCAGTGTCGAAAAAGAACGTTCTGCAGAGGATGTAGTAGCAGGAATTGTTGCTACAAGTTTGATGAGCTTGAAAATTTCTGGCATACCCATGTACAGTTTATTAGTATGCATAAACTGCGTTAAGTCTGAAACACTTTTCTCTTTAAAAACAGAAGATGAATTTACATCAAACTTAATTCGGTTTTTAAGCGAACAATGTCGAAAAATGACCCATAGGTCTTTTCTAGGGCAGTAACATCACTGTCTGGAAACCTATTTCTGTGTTTCTCAAACAAATCACAATCCAAAAGCGAGAAGAACACAAATTTCTTTATACATTTAGAACGCTCCCCTATTTGGACAAGTACCTACATTGTCAATAATTTCACTGAATAGACGTTTGTATTTTGATTTTTCTGGTTCATCACTAATTCTTCGACTTTTAGAGCACGGCTGTCCTCCATAAACATCAATTTCAGTATCAACATGTCCATACAAACAATCATAATCTTCATCTCTCATAGACTGGATATTTAAAAAGAGCTCCTCAACCTTCTTGCCATCGTACTGAATATCCATACTTTTTGTTTGGAAAATACTGAACAGAGTATCGGAGAATGAAAAAATTGTGGAGAACACTGCCAGCAGAAATCTAGTGTTGAACTTAAGTAAGAAGAACAAAAATCCTTGTGCTTTCAATGTAGTGTCTTCATCTCAGTCGTATGAAGTATACTGTACGTGTTGAAAAAATTTCACCAGCGTATCATAATATTCCTTCACAGTATTAAAAGACGTGAAGCAAAATTCCATCTCGTTGGTGCTACTGTTGGCAACTTCTTCTGAACAAAATCTCGAAGAGCAGCTGTTCTCTTTGTAGACTTTGAAAAAAAAAAAAAGCAGCAAGTCCTGACATTGTTTGGAAGAAAATTGTACATTTTTTGATTTTTGAAGCAGACTGCTGTAGTGTTAAATTCAATAGGCGGCTATAACAATGCACAAATGTCGCATATGGATACTGGTCTTGAAGTAGTTTATTAAGCCCATTCACATGACCGGCTAAGACAGCAGCACCGTCATATGTTTGAGCCACAACCTTTTCCTCACAACTGAACTCTTTTAAAATAGCACGAACATGATTTAAGAGGGCTCCAGCAGTGCGATATTTACTAACGTCAGCAAAACCAAGAAACCTCTCTTGAATTTCACCACTTTCATCTACAAAACGGAGAAAAGTAGAGAGTTGTGACTTATTAATAATATCGGACGTTTCGTCCAACATTATTGCCACGAAAGTTGCTTGTTTAAGCTCCTCCTTTATTCTTCTCACAATTACTGAACTTATTTCTGCTATTAAATCATTTTGGATTGCAGACGACGTCCATCTAAAATGATGGAGTCTTTCAGATGAGCTGCCAGAAGAGGATCATATTCACTTATAATTTGTAGAAGTTTACGGAAGTTGCAGACTCGTCATGTCCGCGAAATGGTAGTTCCTGTTTTGTAAAAGAAAACATTGCATCGAACAGTCGTTTAAATATGTCACGATTTTTCTTTACCTTTTCATTATGAAGTTGGTCACTGATGCGTTTCTGTTCATCCAGCTGGTGGTCGATCCTTGTACGCCCAAAGCTATTTAACTGCAAGAAACACTTCATATGGTTTGCAGATTTCTCATGTCTTGTAATGGACAGTGTCAAGGTGTTCAAATTGTCAAAGCTACTTTTACACCATACACCGTTATCAGCAGAAAAAGTAAACACGGCCAGAAAAACAGTCTATTAGTCTATTCAGTTCCTTGGACCCTGTCAACCAGTGCGTATTATTATATTGAGATACAGAGAACGAACGTACATATTCTCTATTTTTCTCCCTGTGCTGTGTCTTTAAATCTGGCAGCGCCGGGCAGGGCCTGCCATTCTTAATAATCTCTGTTTTCTCTTGGATAGTCTTCCGAGAAAATGGATTTGATAACAAGCTGTCAATAATGCACAGCTCGGAAGCCATTGCAGCACGTCAAATCATTCAGTATAGATGATCAGCAACTTACAGTACACTACTCACTGACACAACACACTAGATCTGTAGCTCTCAGACAAGAGCTTCCAACTACACATTACAAACGTGCAGCTTGCAACCAGCCTTGGAGAGAAGAAACCTGCGCGCGCATACATTTCTCGCTGTGTCGACAGCTCCGCTGAAGCTCCTAAGACACGAGCAAGCCTCGCTGGACTCGCCAAGATATATGCAACATGCGATTTGTATAATGCAGCTCTATTACAGATACGGTACACATTGTAATTTTTTTAACTCGCTTAATTTAGAAAAATATTCCGCTTGCGCAGCAAGCGTAGCATGCTCGGAGAAATCACCCCTGCTTATTGCAACATACCTGGTAGTCGCATCTGCATGTAGATTTCCAGAGTAGCTTATCTTTTCCACCTTTCAATGTCCAGTTGTTTCTCGCCCATGAGGGTACCATCTTCAACTTCCACAAACCATGAACGAGGCTTGAAGTCTCGGGTAATTTTCTTTACCTTCATAAAGAGATCACGAGGTTGACAGTGATGCTTATGCAGTTCAGTCTCTTCACAAATTTCATGAATCTGGTTTGCCTTATCAAGTCTGCACCGCTTTTGAATTTTCCGAGATAGTGATGCGTGCATTTTTAAATACCGGTATACATCAGTTTCATAATTGTTTCTTTTTAGCTGTTTCCTTTCCTCTCTTAGCCTCATTCGGCGCTTAACCATGGCTTCCTAGGAAATGAATTCTGCCCAAGTATTCCCTTGCTTACACTGCTCACAGCAGTCTTCATGTTGTCCCATACCGAATCTGCGGTGTCAGTGGGATTTTTTTCCTAATGACTGTAGTTTGGGACGAATAGCTTCGCCGGAGCTACATAGAGCTCTATAATCAAATTTAATTTCCCGTACATTTGTTGTAGTGTTGAGTTTCAGTCGCATTGTCATGATGACGAGGATATGGTCTGAACCACATTCAGCACCAGGGTAACTTGTACTGTTTAAAACAGATGACTTCCAACGACTTCTGATCAGTATAAAGTCAATTTGATTTCGTACCCTGTCTTCGGGGTATATCCACGCATATCGGTGGCGAGGGTGGTGTTTTAACAACCATTTCCTTATCTGTACAGAATTGCAGAAGACGCTCTCCTCTATCATTTCTAGTCACAAGCCCTTATGGACCAACATGCACACTAAGGTGGTTTTCGGATGACGTGTCACCAATTTTAGCATTGAAGTCACCTTGAATGATGAGAACTTCACTTTGAGGACTGTTATCAATAAAGCATTCTAACTGACTGTAGATTTTGTCTATCTCATCTTCAGGGGGAGCAGATGTTGGTGCATACACCTGTACAATATTTAATTTACAGGTGTTGAATTTATCTTGATGGAAATAATTCTATCATTAACTGGATAGTATCCAATGACGGCACTACATAACTTCTGTGGAACAACGAACTCTACACCATTTCGACTTTGATGATTATGTCCTTAGAAATGCACTGTGTTACCATTGGTAGTGGTGAAAGGCAAAGCACCTTTCCAGCGTGTTTCACACAGTCCCAAGATTTTCACGCCATGTAGTATCATTTCTCTCTCAACAATTGATAGTTCGCCAGTCTGTAGTAAACCCATCACATTCCAGGTTCCACATAATATCTCTCTGCGAAGCGAACATCTTTGATTCGAGGCTTTTCTCAAGCCTGTCCCCCTTGGAGATCCGATTGGGGGACTTCAAACTCCGCAATTATATTTAATAGTGGGTACGAACATTTAGAATTGAGCAAAGCGTATATTGTTCCTTCGGTGAAAGTTCTGTTGTAAACTATTGGATCAAAATCTTTAAAAACTATTATTACCGCACCTAAATGGGTAAACTCTCAAGCTTTTCCTCTCTGTCGAAATTCACTCAGAGAGCATCAAAAATCTTACCATTGTGTAACTTGTTTCCTCATTTTTGATGTATATAATCCCCCACCCCTAACCCCGTTCATTATATCCCACAAACTTGGGTACTGTTTGCTGCCTGTATATGTTTGTCCCCATAATTTTAATCCCCAATTGCCGCTACTGATGATAGCTATGAATTCTGCCCAAGTATTCCCTTGCTTACACTGCTCACAGCAACAGAACTTTCACCGAAGGAACAATATACGCTTTGCTCAATTCTAAATGACTACAGTGTTCCTGTTGCAACAAGGTGAACTAAGAGGTCCACAGACGAGGATTGCGGTCGCTACGCAACAAATTCCGTATTATAACCCACGACATATTAGCTCACACCTGAGATCCACGTATGTGGAGGGCATTACAACTGCAAAATATACATAATTACATATTGCATAAAGAAGGAAAATGAACACATTTCCAGTAATTACAAAATAAATAACCATACATTGCTATTAAATACATTTAGCCGTACTTACAAAGAATGGAAATAAGAACAAGAAACGAGCAAAATAATATAACTACATAGGGAAATTATTCATATCCCATGAATAATAACAATATAAATAATAATAATAATAATAATAATAATAATAATAATAATGTATGGCCTCTACAGAGGTCTGGTACAGGTCTTACGAGTTGACGTCCTTAAGCGACCTGCGTATCTGTGAGGATAGAGCCCTACGTATTGGATGATGTCTTTCGTTGTTTTAGACGGCGCAAACACCTGGTCCCAGAGCCAGTAGAATTAATCGATTAATGCTAAATTCCCCAGCCCAGTCGGGAATCGAACCCGGGAAAAGGGCCAACATTCTAACCAGTTAGCCATGCAGCCTGACAACAGGAATATTGTAATAATAATCATCATCAAATAAGACATTGTAGGATAAACCGTTTAAATAAATTGTTTTAAAAGAGGACAGTCCTTCTTGTGTCATCACTATGATGGGATAGGACAAGGCTAGGACTGCGAAGGAAGTTAGAAAACCTTGCCGGAGAACTATCCTCTATAGGATACCACTGGAGTGAGTCAGGATCGAAACTACCAACTTGGGCTTAGAAAACCAATGCTCTACCGTCCGAGCCACTCGGTCAGGCCGGATACCGTTTATCGCATTTACATGTTTAATCAGTTCCTACACAAAAGGAAAAGTAGGCCTACTTATGCTGGATTGTGTTACAAGCATGGGCAACATAATTCTTCTAATCATCAAAAACTGTGTACTTTACTAAAAAACTTATTTGAAATATGAAACATCCTTTGTGTTTTTTCTATGTTTTGTGCAATTGTATACTACACACATAGGCAGAATTTATGTAATTAATTTATTCTATCTAATCTATTAAAAGTAACACACTATAAGCGGACGGAACTGTATGGATGGCGTTTAAACTACGGCGTCCCTATTTCGCCTTGGTGGATGTGATGAAGCGAGTAGCCTACAATATAGACTGCAGAATAAAGACTGTTACAATGTTTCCTGAATTATGAAAGCACTCAAAGTTGCATGATGCCTTTTTAAAAAGGGCATTAAACATATACTACCTGCATACGTACTGAACCGAATCACATGTTCACGGTCCAGTAATCATCATAATATTCTATGATATAGCCATTTCACAGCATTTATTCAACATTTATTCATTCTACGTATTTCAAATACAGCGCCAGTTAGACCCAGAAGTCCCTGTTTTAGGAGGTGTCACCCACCTCTTGAACCTGTATCCGTTCGTGGGATTACTCATGAAAGCCCCGGCGGCGAGCGACCGCTTAATTCAAAATTATTTGAAGGAGCCAGCGAGCCAGTGACCGCTGAGTTCTGAAGGAAAGAGAAAACTTTGAAATTGTCACGTGGAGGTGTGTGCCAACCCTACGTAGCCGAATACGAGAGTAGTATAGCAAGCCCGGTTCCAGGACAATTCTTCAATACGCCACTGCCATCTCTAGTAGTGTATTTTTGCGGGTTCTGACCCGAGGTTATTCTCCCTAGTATAGTAGTATGACTATGCCGATTCACGAATTTGCATAAGAGAAGGAACCTAAACTTACAGACGCCATCTTGGAGGGGCCTAACCTCACTTTTACGGCTAGTTGCCCTTTCCGGCGTGGATTTTGCATAAGAGAGCAAGCTTACCTCACCGTCGCCATCTCGGATGGCGCTAACCTCAGTTTTAAGGGCAGTTACCCTCCCGACAAGGACAGTTGCCAACTTGGAGTGTCCTAACTTCACAGAACATAGTTTTACGGGCAGAAGTCCCTCCCGACGAGGACAGTCGTCATCTTGGAGTGGCCTGACCCCACAGGGCCTAGTTTTACGGGCAGATGGCCTCCCGACGTGGACAGTAGCTATCTTGGAGGGGCCTAACCTCCATCCTCCTCAGCAGGCTGCCCTTCCCGGCGTCAATTGCATAAGATGGCTGCTATACACGGGCTCTTATGGAGAAAGCTGGCCCAGAGGCTACTGCGCAAGATGGCGGCTATATATAGACTCTTATGGAGAAAGCTGGCTCAGGAAATTTATATGACTTAAGGAGTCGGCCCAGAGGCGATTGCACAAGACGGTGACTCTACACAGTCTCTTATGGAGAAAGCTAGCCCAGAGGCTACTGCGCAAGATGGCGCCTAAACATAGGCTCTTATTGAGAAAGCTGGCTCGGGGGAGACATAGGATTTGAGGAAACATCCTAGGGGCGATTGCGCAAGATGGCGGCTTTGTACAACTATTATAAAGAAAGCTGGTCCAGAGGCTACTGCGCAAGATGGCGGGTATACATAAGGTCTTTAATGAGAAAGCTGGTCTAGGGAGGATATAGGATTTAAGGAGACGGCCTAGGTGCGATTGCGCAGGATGGCGGCTATACACGGGCTCTTATGATGAAAGCTGGTCCAGAGACTACTGCGCAAGATGGTGGCTATACATAGGCTCTTATGGAGATCGCTGGCTCAGGGGAGACACAGGACTCAAGGAGCCGGCCTAGGGGCGATTGTGCAAGATGGAGCTATACACAGGCTCTTATGGAGAAAGCAAGCCCAGAGGCTACTGCGCAAGATGGAGGCTATACATAGCCTCTTATGGAGAAAGCTGGCTAAGGGAGACATAGGATTTAAGGAGACTCTCTAGGGCGATTGCGCAAGATGGTGACTATACACGGGCAATTATAGAGAAAGCTGGTCCAGAGACTACTGCGCAAGATGGCTGCTATACATAGCCTCTTACGGAGAAAGCTGGCCTAGTGAGGACATGGTATTTAAGGAGACGGCCTAGGGGCGATTGCGCAAGGTGACGGCTATACACACGCTCTTATGGAGAAAGCAAGTCCCAGAGGCTACTGAGCTAGATGGCGGCTATATATAGGCTCTTATGTAGAAAGCTGGTCTAAAGGTCGTATTCATGAACGAGACTTTGACTTAGACTTAGAAGGCGGTAAGTCGCCATTTCCATTTCATAATCGCTACTTGGAGGTAAGTAAACTTAGATGGCGACTTCACTTCCAAGTCGCCGATGTTCCGTACTTAAGTAGACTCTCAGATCAGAAAAATAATAAAATGGCAGATATTGCTGGCGTAGTTAATTTTGTAGACGAAATTGAAGAGATCCAGGAAATTATTCGGTACGTTGTGCCTAATCCTCGGCGTGTTATAAAGAGATGCACGGAACCCAGTTGAGTTCAGAAAACGATATAGATTCGACAAACGTACAGTATTAGATGTACTAACCATGTTTGAAAACGAATTACTGAAATATAATAATCGAGGATCACCCGTACCTCCAATAATAAAGTTGCTAATTTCGTTAAGATTATTTTTTAACTTTACGTCACATCGATACAGATAGGTCTTATGGCGACGATGGGATAGGAAAGACCAAGGAATGGGAAGAAAGCGGCCGTGACCTTAATTAAGGTACAGCCCCCACCAGCATTTGCCTGGTGTGAAAATGGGAAACCACGGGAAACCATCTTCAGGGCTGCCGACAGTGGGGTTCGAACCCACTATCTCCCGGATGCAAGCTCACAGCCGCGCGCCCCTAACCACACTGACAAATCGCCCGGTCGTTAAATATATTATGCTACAGGTAAAATTGTTACTATAGCGCAAAGTTTTTGCACTTTCTACTCATCGTGTTATCTATTTAGATTAAGGGACGATCAGCACAGATTAATGCATCCTTATGGTAAATACAATAGTCTTTCACACTTCCATGGTTTCCAGGTTACTTCCAAATTGATTCCCCTCATTTACGAGGAGAAAGCCAGCCCTCAGTATGTAGAATAATCAAAAGAATATCGATCCTGACTGCCCGAAAGAGACCACAGTTTGATTCGTTCCCAAATGAAGCTGAATGTCGAAATGATGCGCGACGTGTGTATGAAAGATCCCGATTCCCTGGAGTGGTTGCAGCTATTGATTGCACCCATGTACCAATAATAAGTCCAGCTGGCAACCATGCTGAGGTTTTCCGTGATAGGAAAGGGATTTTTAGTTTCAATTATCAGGGCATAGCCAACCACGAGATGAAGTTTCCTGATTTCGTTTTCAGCCATATCTTTTTTCTCTTTCATAGTTCTAGAAACACCTCCCTTTCATAAGGCAAATTTTTCTTTCCATCCATCGCCGAGAAATAAAAATTAACTGTATTAACTGGATCTATAAAGCAGGAAACAGCTGAATTTCTTCTTCTACCTCTTTATTAAGAAAAAAACATTGAGTGATGGGAGATGCTACACTGCTCTTCCATTGTTTTCATTGCCAACTTCATATCTAATTCTTCACATCGCAACTTACCAAAGTCTACTTTCGCCAGTAAAAGTTGTGTTTATGAAACAGACTTCCACGAAACTCAACTAAGCGAACTTACGTAAGTCGAAGTCAAAGTCACGTTCATGAATACGACCTTTAGACCAGCTTTCTCCATAAGAGCCTATATATAGCCGCCATCTAGCTCAGTACCTCTGGGGGAGACATAGAATTTAAGACGATGGCCTAGGGCGAATTGCGCAAGATGGCGGCTGCGTACAACTTCCTAGTGATAGGGCCCCCGAGGCAAGATGGATGCTATACACTGGCTATATGAGACTAACTTTAAGGAGATGTACTAGGAGCTAATGGTGATGCATTGTTCCTATAGGCCTATCTCTACAGAGCTGCCTCAGGGGCTTACAACTTCTAACTTATGACCTATTAAATTTATCAGCCTAAAATTCGAGAACTAAGGCAAGGGTTGCTATGCAAGATAGACCTAACTAGAGGGCTGCCTTAGGGGCTCACAACTTATAACTTACGACCTATTAGTTTTACCAGCCTAACTTTCAGGGACTGAGGTGAGGGTTACCATGCAAGATGGTTGCTATACTCCATTCGTATATTTCTAACTAGAGAGCTGCCTCAGGGGCTCATAACTTGTTACTTATGACCCATTAGTTTTATTACCTAATTTTTGGGAACTGAGGCAGGGGCTACTAGGCAAGATAGCTGCTGTACATTGGCTACATTAGACTAAGTTTAAGGAGCTGAGTTATCGTTCATCCTTATCACCAGCTGCCCTTCGTAACATTAGTCTATCACAGGAGCTAGTGGTGATATATGAGCTTTATGGCACTCACTTTAGGAGTGATGTGCTAGAGCTTTTCGAGTATTTGGCTAATGCAGGGCGGGCGGGGGTTCATCCTCCTAACCGGATACCCTTCCTTGTGTTACTAATCCTGGGGAGAGCTGCACTAGGGCTCTCGAGGAAGGATAGTCGCTTAAAGCTAAAAGCATCATCAGAATGATGAGATGTAGATAAACATAGAATGTTGTTATAACCTAACTTTGTAATCTGTTAGAAGTGATAACGTTCATTCAGTGTAGGTTTGGAAAATGCTGAACCGAAAAAAATCGTGCTACACACATGATAGGGAATGGAACCCAGGGGTCACGTCTTATCAGAAGCGCAAAAGGACGCAAGGACTCCTCCTCCTCCTCCTAGAGATAATACAGGGTGCAAGATTGTTGCTATACTCCATTCGTATATTTCTAACTAGAGAGCTGCCTCAGGGGCTCATAACTTGTTACTTATGACCCTTTAGTTTTATTACCTAATTTTTGGGAACTGAGGCAGGGGCTACTAGGCAAGATAGCTGCTGTACATTGGCTATATTAGACTAAGTTTAAGGAACTGAGTTATCGCTCATCCTTCTCACCAGCTGCCCTTCATAACATTAGACTATCACAGGAGCTAGTGGTGATATATGAGCTTTATGGCACTCACTTTAGGAGTGATGTGCTAGAGCTTTTCGAGTATTTGGCTAATGCAGGGCGGGCGGAGGTTCATCCTCCTAACCGGATACCCTTCCTTGTGTTACTAATCCTGGGGAGAGCTGCACTAGGGCTCTCGAGGAAGGATAGTCGCTTAAAGCTAAAAGCATCATCAGAATGATGAGATGTAGATAAGCATAGAATGTTGTTATAACCTAACTTCGTAATCTGTTAGAAGTGATAACGTTCATTCAGTGTAGGTTTGGAAAATGCTGAACCGAAAAAAAATCGTGCTACACACATGATAGGGAATGGAACCCAGGGGTCACGTCTTATCAGAAGCGCAAAAGGACGCAAGGACTCCTCCTCCTCCTCCTCCTCCTAGAGATAATACAGGGTGCCTCTCCTCTCTTTATCCGGTCTTGAAAACGGCTCTACATCTAGAGGCGGAGTTAACACACCAAGGAAGGGAGAATGTTGGAAAATAATCTGTACCAATGCAGTAGCGTTTCCAGGTACAAACTTAAATTCTTTCGATAGCAAAGAAGCGTTGAAATCTTCTTCATCTTGCATCACTTCTTGAGATGTTCGCACGGCGACAGAACATGTAGTAGGCTTAGAAAATGAAATAAAATCATAAAGTTCTAATGGCAAAGAAACACTAAGATCTTCTTTTTCTTTTTCTCATTTACCTTTATTATCACTGTTATCACATCCTGATCCTTATCATCATCATAGATATATATTTATTTCGAAAATTAATTCCAACGATCAGAAGGCTCATACAGACGAATTGTACAATGAATAATATATTCAATGGCGGATCTACAAACTCTGATACCGGTACTTACAATGATATAATCAGGTGACTAAAACAGTAAAAGTAGAGACATCAACAGAACTTGCAGCAGGCCTCGACAACAAGGAGGATTAAAAATCTCTCGCAGAGGTGTACTTTTAAAAAATAAATCAGTATGTGCTTGAATGCGGTTGAGTTCTTTGTATTTTCTTCTCGATGAAGCTACATTACACGCAGCTTCGAGACGTTGAACGTTGTAAGGGTTCTTGAACTCTCTTCTACAATGTTTGCATTAAAAATGGTCCTACAAGTATCTCATGTCGTCTCTTGTGATAGCCTCGGGAAAATGTTTTTCCACACTCTTTGCGAATATAGACAGAAATGGGTTATTCCATGACGGACTTTATCTTCTACCAATAGATTCTTCTTTAATAGATACAAGGTAAATCTGCTAGACACTTGCTACTGTCTACTTCCACGATGTGAACAGCTTAACGATTAACAGCGGCTACCTTATCGGACCCTAACCTCACTTTTTTGGTCAAGAGAACGTCGCTAACTTCATTGCTGGCATCTTGATAAGGCCTAACCTCACTGCTGCCATCTTAACAACGTAGAGGGCGTGGAATTTAAACAGCCGTCAAGATGACAGCTGCCAGCTTGGCAGCACATTGCTCATATGAACCATACCTCGGCCGCTTCTTTCCCTCATCCTTGACTATCCCTTCTAATCTCCACACCTACCCTTGCGTAAGGTGTATAGGATAGGTTTTACGGTTTTGTGTTAGTTTACTGTTAATCGTTTAGCTGTTCACATCGAGGAAGTAGACAGTAGCCAGTGTCTAGTAGATTTACCTTGTATCTTTTAAAGAAGAATCTGTTAGTAGAAGATAAAGTCCGTCATGGAACCACCCATTTCTATCTATATTTGCAAAGAGTGCGGAAAAACATTTTCCCGAGGCTATCACAGGAGACGACATGAGATGTCTTGTAGGACCATTTTTCAATGCAAACATTGTAGAAGAGAGTTCAAGAACGCTTACAACTCTCAACGTCATGAAGCCGCGAGTAATAGAGCTTCATCGAGAATAAAATACAAAGAGCTCAACCGCATTCAAGCAAATACTGATTTATTTTTTAAAAGTACACCTCTTCGAGAGATTTTTAATCCTCCTTCGTTGTCTAGGCCTGCTACAAGTTCTGTTACTAAGCACACATTTCAAGATAAAGAGAAACAAGATGATGATGATGATGATAAGGATCAAGATGGTGATAATAATAATACTAATAATAAAAATAATAATAATAATAAAGGAAAGGGAGAAAAGAAGATGAAGGAAAATAATATCTCAAAGTTTCTTTGCCATTAGAGCTTTATGATTTTACTTCAATTTCTAAGCCTACTACACGTTCTGTCGCCATGCCAACATCTCAAGAAGTGATGCTATCGAAACAATTTAAGTCTGTACCTGAAAACGCTACTGCAGAAACACGTATTGCATCAAGACAAGTCCCTACACATCAACTGTCTGCAAATAGACTCAAAGTTCACAAAAAGCTTCTGTTACCCTTTGTAGACGTAAGATACTGTAAAGACCCCAACGTATTCGTAAAACATTTGCAATTTTTAAGAGCCTATCAAGATTCTGGTTACACAGAGTAAAAATCAGATACTTTTGAAATAGAGCAAGAATTACCTCGTGTGGGTATTATTAATAGCTCTTCAGAGTGAACACCTTACCTGTAAGCTCTCTCTCGACAGTACAACAGCCTAAACACCTTCCTACATTCCCAGTCCTCACCCTCACGTAAGTCATCCTTCATCGAGTAGCTATTTTGGTACAGATTATTTTCCAATATTCCCCCTTCGTTAGGGTGTTAACTCCGCCTCTAGGTGTAGAGCCAGTCTCAAGCCCGGATAAAGAGAGGAGAGGCACCTAAATACAAAAAAGAAAGTCCTTTTGCCCTTTTACCTTTTAGCCCATTCGTCCTTTATCCCTTTAACCCATTATCCCTTTCAGCCCTTTAGCCCATTAGCCCTTTATCAGTAGGAGGAGGAGAAGGAGGGGGAGAGCGCGGTAAGGAGGAGGAGGAAGAGTCCTTGCATCCGTTTGCCCTTCTGATAAGACGTGACGCCTGGGTTCCATTCCCTATCATGTGTGTAGCACGAATTTCTTCGGTTCAGCATTTTCCAAACCTACACTGAATGAACTTTATCACTTCTAACATATTACAAAGTTCGGTTATAACATTATTCTATTTTTATCTACATCTCATCATTCTAATTATTCTTTTGGCTTTAAGCGACTATCCTTCCTCGAGAGCCCTAGTGCAGCTTTTCCGCAGGATTAGTCCCATAAGAGCCTATGTATACGCAAGAGCCCCTGCGATAGACTGATGTTAGGAAGGGTATCCGGTTAGGAGGATGACCCCACCACATTAGCCCAATACTCGATAAGCTCCTGTGCTAGACTAAAGTTATGAAGGGCAGCTGGTGAGAAGGTTGAGCGATAGCCCATCTCCTTATAGTTAGTCTAATATAACCAATGTACAGCAGCTATCTTGCCTAGTAGCCCCTGCCTCAGTTCCCAAAAGTTAGGTAATAAAACTAATTGATCATAAGTTACAAGTTGTGAATCCCTGATGTAGCTCTCTTGTTAGGTCTATACGAACACAGAGGCAGCCCTCTAGTTAAGGTCTATACGAATAGAGTATAGCAGTTATCTTGCATAGTAGCCCTTGCCTCATTTCTCGAATTTCAGGCTGATAAAACTAATAGGTTATAAGTTACAAGTTATGAGCCCCTAAGGCGACCCTCTAGTTAAGGTCTATACGAATGGAGTATAGCAACCATTTTGCATGGTAGCCCTTACCTCAGTACCCGAAAGTTAGGCTGGTAAAACTAATACGTCATAAGTTACAAGTTGTGAGCCCCTAAGGCAGCCCTCTAGTTAGGTCTATACGAATAGAGTATAGCAGCTATCTTGCATAGCAGCCCTTGCCTCAGTTCTCGATGTTAGACTGATAAATCTAATATGTCATAAGTTACAAGTTGTGAGCCCCTGAGGCAGTCTTCTAGTTGAGGTCTATACGAATACAGTATAACAGTCGTCTTGCATAATAGCCCTTGCGTCAGTTCTCGAATGTAAGGTTGATCAAACTAATAGGTTGTAAGTTACAAGTTGTAAGCCCCTGAGGCATCTCTGTAGAGATAGGCCTGTAAGAACAATGTGTCGCCATTAGCTCCTAGTCCATCTCCTTAGTCTCCTATAACCAATGTATAGCATCCATCTTGCCTCGGGGGCCCAAGCACTAGGAAGTTATACGAAGCTGCCATATTGCGCAATCGCCCCTAGGCCGTCTTCTAAAATCCTATGTCTCCCCTGAGCCAGCATTCTCCTTAAGAGTATATGTATAGCCGCCATCTTGCGCAATAGCCTCTGGGGCTTGCTTTCTCCATAAGAGCGTGTGTATAGCCGCCACCTTGCGCTATCGCCCCTAGGCGTCTCCTTAAATTTCATGTCCCCCTAGACCAGCTTTCTCCATAAGAGCCTGTGTATAGCCAAATACAGTAGAGACAATATGCGACACTCAGCGAGATATCGAGGGACAGCTATTAGAGCTATCTCTAGTGGGTAGACCTGAGAACTACTGGTTCTGTCATAAGAGCACGTGTATTTGTCTGAGAAGGTTTTGGTGTTATTTATGCGTTTTCAGTGAGTTGACATAATTAAATAGTAGCGTGTGTCATTCCTTGACATCTCCTCTCAACATGAGGGGAAAGGTATGTGCTGTGTTTGGCTGCAGTAACTATAAAGTAGAGAAGAAATCACGGTCTTTCTTTCGCTACCCTCGTGACAAGAAAATGTAATATTGTTTTGCATATATATTCTTCCAGTGACAAAGAGAATTTTATTGTACTTCATAATCTTCTGACCTGCTCGACCTATATTTTAACTGGCTTAAAATATAATACGCATATTTTATTGTAGAGTGCAGCAGTTAACCTTCAATACCGATGTGTTGTTGTAGGTGTGATCTGTGGGTTTTGAAATGCCACACAAGTGACTTGGGTAATGTGTACAAGCAAGAAGGGACGTTACGCTTATATAAGAATTATAAGATCTGTTCAGATCATTTCCAGGCCAGCGACTTTAAAAATCCTCGACTATACAGCCAAGGGTATGTTACATTTTTACTCTAATTGTACGTAAATATTCCTCAAAGCATCACTATCGACAACATTTTCATACTTTTCTTTCTTTTATCCCTCTTCTCAGATTAAAGCTGGGATTTTATAGATTTTCTCTTTGTTAGTAGGCTTCACGTTAAGAGGAAAATTGTCCAGCTTTTGAATGTTAATTCACTGCATTATGTGTGTAAGGAATGTGCCGATATTTTTATTGACAAGTGTCTTAATGTGATAATACAAAGTTTTTTAAATAAGAAACAAAAAACATATCTAACCGTAAAAGTTCAGACATGAATGCTAAAGCAATAATGCATAAATGAAAGATCAACCCATTTGACATCTTGTTTATTTGTCTAATTTCAGTCTTTGAATAATAACCTTTTAGATAATTCTTCATTCATTTATCCAGAATTGCTTTAGCAACTTCGAAATTAATATCTCAATAATACTTTCTTTCTAAACGTAATTTATTTATCCATTTTCATATATGCATTTCCATTGATATTTGAATTTAGCGCGACTTTTCAGGTCAAGCCACTAGGAGCGCCACCGTCGAATTGTTTCCCATTTTAACAAGACTAAATCCGTAAGTGTCGCGTATTGTCTCTACTGTATTTGATATAGCCACCATTTTGCGCAGTAGCCTCTGGACCAGCCCTCTCTATAAGAGCCCGTGTATAGTCGCCATCTTGCGCAATCACCCCTAGACCGTCTCCTTAAATCCTATGTCTCCCCTGAGTCAGCTTTCTCCATAAGAGCGTATGCATTGCCGCCATTATGTGCAATTGTCGTCGGGAAGGGCATCTGCCTGTAAAACTGAGGTTAGGCCCCTCCAAGATGGCGTCCGTGAGGTTTGGCTCGCTCTCTGATGTAAATTCGCGAATCGGCATAGCCATACTACTATACAAGGTGGTCAATGACCTCGGGTCAGAATCCGTATAGATACACTACTAGAGGTGGCAGTGGCGTGTCTATGTATTGTCCTAGAACCGGACTTGCTCTACTACTTATGAGAGATCCAGGCTAGGCAGATCGTCAGATATTTTTTTTATTCACATGAACCTGTTGTAAGAGTATGCGATTGATTGCATGTGTTAAATTAATTTATGAAGAGGTTATAATACCATTCCGTCGGGAACCTAAGCGATCTTACTTTTATAGGTTTAAATGAGAACGCCATTGCCGGCCAACCGCCTATACACAAAGGAAGACCAAGGCGAGTCTCCGGCCCTTACGGTCCAAGCCGACCCTTATAAGTCCGGCAGACGCGGAGCTCCCGGTATTCATTCTGATTATTTTGTCAAGTACTGTTCGTCCGTGATCGAGACTGGGACGCCCGCAGTGAAAGTTGTTTATTTTTCGTCGCTCTCGCCTTGTGTGGTCTGCACAGCGGGTAATCCTTGGCGAAAGACGTCATGAGATCCGCCCATCTGGGCTGATTATGTGTTCTGACATCTCGTGACTACAGACTGGATATCATTCTGTGATATTCAAGGGTATTTCTATACGGTTTTTTTTTTTTTAATTTTCAGGTGTTGTTTCAACATTTGTGGTTTGTGTTTTATGTATATATTCATTGTGTTTGTGTGATGTCTTATTTGTATTCACGACGTTGAGTACCTAATCTGTGGCAGCGCATGCTGTAGTTGGTCGTGGGCACGTGGGCTCAAACCCATCCAGTTACACGCGGGCGGACACCGAGGTGGTTGTATCTGTGTTTTTGCGGGTGTGCCGGTCCCAATACTATATATTTTTCATGTTTATGATACCGACTTGTTCTGCTTGTGCTTGTAAATGCTTGGGCGGGACGTGAGTCTTTTATTGTGTGTCAATGCAAACTATAGATAACTCGTTGGCTGTAGGCCTATGCCATATTTTGGTTATGCTCATCTGATTAAGTCCGCGAAACGTAATCACCTACAATACTCTACACTTACGAATATTTTTGTCATGGGTTCGTGACTCGTTTCCTTTGACACACATTTTACATTTTGTAAATCATGTTATAGTTGCTGTAATCATATTTCTTATGCGCTTTAAACATTAAATTTGTTCAACCCGCTTAATTCAATGACTTCATTACTAATACCGTGTATGTAAGCTTGCTCCTGTCCTCATTTTGATGTAAGTTAAAATTTTTAGATAGATGTTTGCCCACTTTTATTAACGGACGACCGGGCGAGTTGGCCGTGCGCGTAGAGGCGCGCGGCTGTGAGCTTGCATCCGGGAGATAGTAGGTTCAAATCCTACTATCGGCAGCCCTGAAAATGGTTTTCCGTGGTTTCCCATTTTCACACCAGGAAAATGCTGGGGCTGTACCTTAATTAAGGCCACGGCCGCTTCCTTCGAACTCCTAGGCCTTTCCTATCCCATCGTCGCCATAAGACCTATCTGTGTCGGCACGACGTAAAGCCCCTAGCAAAAAAAAAAAAAAAAAAAAAAATAACGGACGGCGCACGCAGCTTTCCCGTTGAGCTATGCCAAGGCACAGGCAGGGCAAGGTACAATCAGCACCTCCCAGGAGGTGTTGGTACAATACCGGTACATACATATTATACATATTGCATAAAGAAGAACAATGAATGCATTTCCAGTAACTACAAAAGAAATCACAATATATTGGCGTTAAACACTGTGTTAAAGTCTGTACCTACAGAGAACGAAAATATGGAACATAAAACCTCGAACAAAATAATATGACAACACGGAGAATTGTTGTAATAAAACAATGTAGCCTAGGTACTGAAAGAGCTCTTAATAATAAAACACGTACAATAATAATAAAACAATACAGTACAGTAGTGGATATTGTTCATATCCATAGATAATAATAATAATAATAATAATAATAATAATAATGTAATTTTCAAAAGAAGAAATATTCTAGGGCCATGGAGAAAAAGTTTTGAAGTGAACATTATTCCATAATAATAATAATAATACCAAGAAGTTATATAGTAAGCCATCTAAACTAACTTTTTTTTAAACAGAACTGTGCTCCTGGTGTTAATGATCTTAAATCTCATTTTTACCTGAATAATTCACTTCCATACTTTTCGGTGAAGTTTCTGGTAATGCTGATTCTTTTTATTTGCCTTATGTCACACCGAATCAGACATGTCTTGTGACTACAATAGGATAGGACAGGGCGAGGTTCGGGAAGGAAGTGGCCGTGGCCGTAATTAAGGTGCAGCAGCCCCCAGCATTTGCCTGATGTGAAAATGAGAACCACGAAAAACCATCCATTAGGACTGTCAAACTCACTATATCCCGAATTCAAGCTAACAGCTAGATGCCTTGAACTGCGTAGCCAAGATGCTCGGTGGTGATATAGGACTGAAAGTCCGCATCTTACTCTGTATCGTAGGCAGAGGGGATGAGATGACTTGGCAATTCAGAATATTGTAGGCATGGCGTTGGACAACAAGCCTGTTTTATCATCGTTGTTCACTTTATATTTATTTTCATAATGCCGGGAAACAGTGATCTGTAGGATACCATGTAATAGTATTAATGTTATTGGTTTTTCGTCCTACCAACTAATATTTACGGTTTCCAGAGATGCTGAGGTATAGGAATGTTGTCACATAGGAGTTCCTTTATGAGCCAGTAAATCTACTGATACAAGACTGGTGTATTTGAGCACCTTCAAATACCCACTGGACTGAATCAGGATCGAATCTGCCAGCTTGGACTCGGAAAGACAGCGAGCGCTCTACCGTCTGACCCACTCAGCCAGACAGGATATCGTTTGTCATATTTCAGTGTATCATCAACTCCTACAAGAAGAGAAATGTACCCACCGTCCACAGCCCTGAAGGTGGTTTCCATGGTTTCCCTTTATTCACACAAGGCAAATGCTGGGGCGGTACCTTAATTAAGGCTATGGACGCTACTTTCCCAATCCTAGTTTTTTCTCAGCTTTGCGTCACTGGAAACCTTCCGTATAGGCGCGATGTTAAACTACTGGCAGGGCCAATGACCTAGATGTTAGGACTATTTAAACAACAAGCACAAGCATAAACTACTGGCAAAAAGAAAAGAAAAGTAGGCCTACTGTGCTCATGCTGGATTGTGTTACAAGCACAGGTGACATAATTCTGCTAATCACCAAAACCTATGTTCTTCACTAAAATACTTACTTGAAATATGATACATGCTTTGTGTTTTTTCTATTGTGCAATCCCCCTGTGGGTAAGGGCAGTAGAATAACACCCACAGTATCCCCTGTCTGTCATAAGAGGTGACTAAAAGGGCCCCCAGGGGCTCTGAACTTTGGAGCGTGGGTTGGCGACCACGGGGCCCTTAACTGAGTCATGGCATTGCTTCCACTTACTTGTGCCAGGCTCGTCACTTTCAACTATCCTATCCGACCTCTCTTGGTAAACTCTTGTTCTTTTCCGAAACTGACACTATTAGGTTTCCGAGGGCTAGGGAGTCTTTCATATTCACACCCTTCGTGGCCCTTGTCTTTCTTTCTTCTTTCGAAGTGTCGGATCCCCTCCATTTTTCTCTCTGATTAGTGTTATATAGAGGATGGCTGCCTAGTTGTACTTCCTCTTAAAACAATAATCACCACCACCACCACCTTCTATTGTGCAATTGTATGCCGTGTCCAAAGTGGCATATATAATGCAGTTAATTTATTTGATTTAATTTATTTGATCTATTCTAATAAAAGTAACACACTATAAACAGACAAGACGGTAAGGATGGCGCTTAAACTATGGTATCACTACTTTGCCTTGGCACCACCCGAATGCTGTAGCAGACATGTTAACCACTCTATAGTCTTCCTTCTAGCTCATTGCTTGTCACCAAGGAAAATTAGCATTAAAAGAATTTTGCTGGATGAAGGTTGCTACACACAACAAGAAATAATGTTAAGGCTCAATATTTCTTAAAGGTCACAGGGTATAATAAAGCAAATGTCTGAAAACAGTGAGACTTACCAGACACAGTGGAAAGGAAAATGTGGTCAGAAGGAGAAGTTGAGCCCCAGATGTGTTAGAAACTAGTAGCATTGGCATATAAACATCGTACAGCTACTAGCACTGACTTGTGAATTGCACTTTCAGCTAGTTGTACAGGAATATTGTCGAGGACTGTAAGGAGGATTTTATAAAATATGGGGCTGAAAGCCACGCAGACAAGAAGGAGAGTAAAAATCACACGAACAACGGTGAAAAGTAGATTGGAATTTATGAAGGGACTGTAACACTGGTCATCTGAGGATTGGATGAAGATAAGTTACAGTCTAAATATTATTCTTAAAATCTATTTATAAGATGGAATGTATTTATGCTAACCTGTATCCGCAAGAATTAAATGGAATAATTATAAATGACACCATTTCATATATATGGGACTGTTTCAACACTTGTGTTTGGGTCATCTTCAGCCATGTAACTTAAAATCGTCAAGTTAATAAAAGTATACAAAACATTTAAAACCAAGAAGAAACACATTCTGAAACATAAAAATGCATTAAAATACTACATACACAGAGCTTAAAAACACTTTACGTTACTATATGTCAGCCATAAAAGCTTAGTCAAATTTCGTTTACGTTAACTTACTTGAACGTCCCACATATATGGTTGTCATAAAAGCAATGTATCCAAGTGAAACATAGTTTTCCTTCTCAGTTGTTACAATTAACTTTTTGTCTACAAGTTCTAGTAACACCGACAATTTATTCTATCAATTTAAAATTGTTTTCAGTTTGTTTTCTTATCATCAGTGTTTGAAGTCACCAAAGAAGGCAGTCATTTCGTCTGGAGGAGATCAGAAGAAGAGTTCCATCAAGAATTTGTTTAACAAATTGTAAAATACCATACAAAAGTAATGGTGTGGAGTGTTATGTCTGTGTGCAGTACTCGACGACTTTACCTTGTAAAAGGTGCTATGAAAAAAGACTAATACGTACAAGTCTTCACAAAGTAACAGTAGTGCACTGTGCAATAAAGACAAGGGAGTACTGCAGTTTTTAAATCATTTAAGTCTTTCAGTGCGCCCATGGCTAGGAAGTAGTAGAACATTAGCCCAATTTAAAATTGGTGCACAGTAGTTAAGAAGAAAATTAAGAAAACCACCATTACAACCAAAAGTGGATTAATTAAAACCCTGACCCAGATTTTGCACCATGATAAAGGTATTACAAAAATCTGTCAAACACTGGTTGAAAGCATGTATACAAATGAAATGAAATGTCGTATGGCTTTTAGTGCCGGGATATCCCAGGACGGGTTCGGCTCGCCAGGTGCAGGTCTTTCTATGTGACTCCTGTAGGTGACCTGCGCGTCGTGATGAGGATGAAATGATGATGAAGACAACACATACACCCAGCCCCCGTGCCAATGGAATTAACCAATTAAGGTTAAAATCCCCGACCCGGCCGGGAATCGAACCCAGGACCTTCTGAACCGAAGGCCAGTACGCTGACCGTTCAGCCAACGAGTCGGACATGTATACAAATTATTGACTACTATAGCATTTAGATGTTAATTTTGACTCTGAAGTAAGATATGATTTTCAGAGCTCTAGTCTAATAATTTGGCTACCTATTATTATTATTATTATTTTTTTCAACTTGTATCTTCAAGTTATGAAATGTTTTCCTGTAACTGAGATTTTGGATTTTGTCTGCATAAATTGTAGCGGACAGATTCAGTTACATGGTCTGTGAAAATGACCATAAAAGACTCGTTTCCTCTCTTCTGCTGATTGTCCACAACGCAGCGTGAAACATGAAATACAATGTTGAAAGACACGTGTAACTGTTTTGAGGATCTATGCTACTGTATTACCTCCAGTAAACCTAATACAAAACACTTCATATAACTAAGGAATATCTATAACCATCCAACAAGTAACAGTACTGCCTCTTAGCTGTTACAAAATTATCACTCGCGCCTGCGCAGGAGTGTGCTCTTAAAGCAACCTATTGTTCCTCCTAATGGAGCCTAATATCTGTTAGCCAATCAGAAACATCCTTCCCTTTCCTAGGTTTCGCTGAAACAGTTACTTTTGTGTTAGGGTTTCTAGTGGAACATAATATTTCTGGAACTGCTTACTGTGATGGAACAGAATATGTTATCATGTTACGATATTTAACTTCCATCTCTATTGAGGACTGATCATCTGATTGGAAATGTACAACATGGATTTGTCTAATGCTAGACAACGAATAAATATTTGTCAGTTTTTCTTAATTTTTCCTTTTACGGTTTTATTCACAATCGGTTTTACATCACGTTTGAAGCTCTTAATAGAACACATTATCATAACTTGCTTTTGACACCATGACTGGCTTGAAGAGTAGGCTACATAGGCAATTGAGAATTGATCATCTGATTGGAAACACTTGCTTAAGGAGGAAAGTGTTTACATTTTTATTTACCATTTCCACTGATCATAATTAGTTTTTGAAAACTCGCTGCCTCTCACATCAACCATTTGGCATTGTCTAATATCCCTAGTCTTAAAACCCTTTCTTTGTTTTAGTAATAAATAAGTGGCTTTAATCCAAAGAACCATGTTTCTTTCTTGTTTCGTTGAGGCCCGTCGGACCACATGGTTCCTAACTCTGGTGAGCTTTCTCCTTAGCCCAGTATTCCTTCATCTTTGCACTGTGGGTTGCTTTCCTTTCTTGAGTCCACTTCACTCCCTCTCCAGGACACAATGTTTTAGCTGACAGTGAATGAAGAGTGTCAGATGTTCTGATCAACATTCTAAATTCATCCCTTTCGAATATATCTTTGGGATCAATTTTCAAAAATTCTAGATCTTTTTGAACCAGTTTCGTCCATTTTGCATTTGTCCCCTTGCCTCTAGAAAGGGTGTTGAAGATTCTTGATGTCAGTCTCTTGTTGTCCACTCTGACTATGTGACCGTAGAAGATAAGCTTCCTCTTTCTCATGGCTGATGTTATGCTCTCTAAATTTCAGTAAAGCTCGTTATGCCTAATTCTGTATTCACCTCCCACTTTAATGGGGTCCAAGATTTTTCTCAGAATCTTTCGTTCTTTCATTTCCAAATAACTGAGTTGGCCCTTTTTGACCATGTTCAAGCATTCTGAGCCACAAAGTACCAAAGGTCTTACTACGGTTTCATAGTGTCAAAGTTTGAGGCGAAGGGAAAGGGATTTGGACTTGAAAACATTCTTGCAGAGATGGGAAGCTCTCTCCAGTTTGGTACACCTGGCTTTCATGGCTAGATCTTCACTAACGTTCGAGGTTATCCATCCTCCGAGATATTTGTAGGAGTTAGTTTTCTTTATTAATGTATCCCCACGTGGGAATGAGTTGGGTGCTCTGATGTTGGTGATGAACTCCGTTTTGTTAATGGCAATCCTCAACCTTACTTTAGCTGCTATTTATTTATTTAATTAATTAAATTTATTTATTTATTTATTTTAACCTTCCCTTCTATTGCATTTATCTTTATCTATGACTAAAACAACATTGTGATTGCTCCAATTTCTCTGTAGAACTCATTTGGTTTAATCAGCACCGTGACTAGAGTATTTTTCTATCTACGAGGGCAGATCAGAAAATAAGTTGCACTTCCCAGTTATGGCCATTTATTACACCACCTATACAACAGCAACACGACTATACACTGTAACGTCACTTTTCCACATAGTTTCCAAGAGACTCCAAACATTTCTGCGAACGCACAACCAACTTGTCGATGCCGGATGCATAGAAATTTCCTCCAGCGTTCTGCAACCACTCGGAGACAGCGGCCTTCACCTCGTCATTAGTCTGGAAACGTCGACCACCGAGCTCCATTTTGAGCTTACCGAACAGATGAAAGTCACATGGCGCTAGGTTGGACTGTAGGGTGGATGTTGCCAGACCTCCCACTTGAATCGCTGCAGCAGTTCTCTCGTTTGGCGGGCCTTGTGAGGTGTTGCTTTATCGTGCAACAAAATCACACCGGCGCTCAATTTCCCCTGGCGCTTCTCTTTAATTGCTTTACGCAGTCGGTGCACTGTTTGACAACACAACGCCGTATTGATCGTCCTTCTTTCGGCATGAATTCCACGTGCAGCAAACCCTCCATGTCAAAGAACACTGTCGCCATAACCCTACCGGCTGAAGGCTGAATGTTGGCCTTCTTTCGTTGTGATGATGAGGGGTGCACCCATTCCATTGATGTTCGCTTCGTTTCAGAGGTGAAGTGGTGGACCCACGTTTCGTCGCCTGTGACGTTTCGCCGCAGAAACCCTTGCCGTCTGCGGCATGGCGTTGCAAAAATGCCAGGGAGGACTGGAAATGTCCCTTGTGCTCATCGGTGAGAAGACGTGGGACCCATCTTTGACACAGCTTACGATATCCAAGGTCCTCGTGAACAGTGGCGAACACACTGCCATACAACATGTTCAGCTGCGTCGCGATTTCTCTCACTTTAATGCGCTAGTTCTGTCTAATGATCGCATTCACACTGTTGGCGTTTGCACGGGTCCTGGACGTTGCGGGCCTGCCTTCGCGATGGTTGTCTGTGATATCCGTGCGTCCGGCTTCGAATTGCTGATAACACTTTACGATACCTTGCCGGGAAATGGCCCGCTCCACATACACAGCACTAATTTCACGATGAATGTCTGTACAATTCTTCCTTTTGGCCCATAGGAATCGGATTATCGCATGCACCTCATATTTGGAGTGAACGTCCAGTTGACGCGCTATTGCATTAGGCCGCTATTCCCACAATACTAGACGAGACACCACAGCGACCTGCCTAACAGACGTGTGGGCAGTGTCTGTCCCTTTCTCCGCTGTGCCCACATTTGCGCAACACAGCGCGCTGCTGCGGCGCTTTAGTGCAACTAACCTTTTGATCCACCTACGTAGTTGGTTCAGTCACTTTCTGAGAGGTTCCACTATTACGGATTGTCCGTCGATATTATGGATTTCACCTCTTGATTACGGTCAAAGGGGAAATTATTACGGAAAAGCTGACATAATCTCTAAAAATAATTTTTTACGGAAAAAAAGAAAAGAAGGAAAAATGTTCAAGCCTTTAGAGCCTTTCTCCTAAATCATCCTCGTTTCAATGCTTGTGAGTTGGCAACAATACTTACCCGTTCGTGACTTCCTTACCCATAAGCGTAGTAAAATTCATACTGAATGAAGGAGCTCATTGAAAGATGAGCAGATTACTGGTTATTTATCCGTGCATTGTTTTTTTTCTTCGTGTTTTTAAGTGATCGGCTTTAGATGACTCGGAATTTGGGTCGAAACCAGTACCATTTTTTATTAACTAGTGATGTAACCTTACATTACTAAGTTAACATGTATTGGAAAGGTGGAACCATTACATAGTTGTATTAATTTAATTGTGAAGGAGCTCAGGCACTGCTCTTCTCCACTATTAATCCTACAGTTATGTTGTATTTGCTGTGTTAAGTGTACTGGTACCTGACGGTTGACAGAGAGATTGAGAAAGAAGTGAAGTGTATGTTAAGCACATCTGCACTGGAATCGTTTATGGTTCAGAAGACGAAAATATCATTGTGAGAAATTTGTTTCAAGAAAAACTACACTGAAAAACAACTGCTGCGTGAGAAACTAGCTACAAGGAATGTTTTATCACAGGACTAACAGGTTGTGTACAAATGTTATTGTGTAATATGATATACTTTCGAATTGATTGCTAGAGGGAAGGTAAAAAGGGGTGTCATTATCGAGAATGAAGGAGTATGCTTTGGACTTGACTTGAAATATTTTTCTTGGGGGGTGGAGGGCAATTACTGATAATACACTTCAAAGGTTACCGAGCTTGATAGCTGCAGTCGCTTAAGTGCGGCCAGTATCCAGTACATTACAAGTAATAAATCTCATTGTAGGCCGTACTGGACATCAGATATGAACATTAAAACAAGAATAATTTTTTTTTTTGCTAGTTGCTTTACGTCGCACCGACACAGATAGGTCTTATGGCAACGATAGGATAGGAAAGGGCTAGGAGTGGGAAGGAAGCGGCCATGGCCTTAATTAAGGTACAGCCCCAGCATTTGCCTGGTGTGAAAATGGGAAACCACGGAAAACCATTTTCAGGGCTGCCGACAGTGGGATTCGAACCTACTATCTCCCGAATACTGGTGACTGGCCGCACTTAAGCGACTGCAGCTATCGAGCTCGGTAAGAATAATAGTTAACACCACCTTTCCAATACTTATCTTTCCTTATATTTAGGAAATAAACATTACAACAGGCGTTGTAAGATGGAACATGTTTCGCTTAACAGTCGTAAGCATCATCAGCCGAAAATAAATCTTAGCCTAAAGTTAGGTCAGGGCCCTGAACCTAGTGTCCTTAACATATATGGCACCCTAAGAATCAACATTTATATTTAGAAAATGAAAATAGGCTTAAAACTAGTGTGAAAAAACATAGAATGTTACAACATAGCTAAAAGAAAAAACACAATCGAGTTGAGACAGAGGATAAGAACAGAAAGTACAATACAGAGCTGGTAGTGAAATAATAAAAATAATTAGGATATCATTGTTACCAGTCAGTCAATCAGAATGTTCAAACATAAAAACAAGAGTGAAAATATATAAGAGCGTTTACTACCAGCTCTGTATTGTACTTTCTGTTCTTATCCTCTGTCTCAACTCGATTGTGTTTTTTCTCTTAGCTATGTTGTAACATTCTATGTTTTTTCACAGTGTTTTAAGCCTATTTTCATTTTCTAAATATAAATGTTGATTCTTACAGTGCCATATATGTTAAGGACACTAGGTTCAGGGCCCTGACCTAACTTTAGGCTAAGATTTATTTTCGGCTGATGATGCTTACGACTGTTAAGCGAAACATGTCCCATCTTACAACGCCTGTTGTAATGTTTATTTCCTAAATATAAGGAAAGATAAGTATTGGAAAAGTGGTGTGAACTATTATTCTTGTTTTAATGTTCATATCAGTATCCAGTATTCGGGAGATAGTCAGCAGCCCTGAAAATGGTTTTCTGTGGTTTCCCATTTTCACACCAGGCAAATGCTGGGGCTGTACCTTAATTAAGGCCACGGCCGCTTCCTTCCCACTCCTAGTCCTTTCCTGTCCCATCGTCGCCATAGGACCTATCTGTGTCGGTGCGACGTAAAGCAACTAGCAAAAAAAACTTCAAAGGTTGGCACCTCTGCTTTCTGATTTAACTCTCCTTCCTACATTAACTCATTTACCATTTGTTGGTCATGCTTTCTGCCATTTTCATTATCTCCCCAGTTAACATCGATATGTCTGTGGATGTATAGGCTTGTTTTCTTGATTATGAAAGAGCTTTCGACCATGTGAAACATGAAACATTGCTGCATATCCCACATGTATTGGCATGGATGATAGAGATATCTAAATTAAATTGCCAACCTGTATTGGAATCAGACTGCATCAGTTTAGGTTGACAGCACAAACAGCTGTGCTATTGAAATAAAGCAAGGAGTGGGGCAAGGCTGTGTTCTATCTCCACTCTTCAATATTTAATCTAAAAGGGTATTTTCTGAAGCACTAGAAGGAAAAACAGGAGGGCTTTGTTGTTAATGGGATCGCAATAAATAATCTGCGATGTGCAGATGATAATGTTCTGCTTGCAAGAAGTGCTGAAATCTGCAGACATTACTGAACTGTGTGGTCGAACACAGTGCTGCAGCAGGTCTGCGTTTAAACATGAAAATGACCAAAGTAGCGGTCATAAGCAAACATGTCATTCAACCTGTTAACTTCACAATAGCTGGCACATCACTGGAGCAAGTCCAACTCTTTAAGTATCTTCACAGTGTACTTGATCACAGCTGGAACAGTTAGGTCCCAGATTGAACAGATAAGGACTAAATTCAAGAGAATGAGCAAACTTCTTTGTAACAGGGCTTTAAGATCAATCTCTGTCTCTGTTTACTTCGGTGTTGTGCATTTTCTGGCATTATAGTACCAAGACTTGGACCCTAACAGAGAACACCACCAAAAATCTTCGATCCTTTGAGATGTGGTGCTACCGATACCTGCTCAGAATATCATGGGTTGACAGAATACATAACACTGAAGTACTCCAACTCCTGAACAATAAACTAGAGGTCATGCACAACAGCAGAGAGAAGAAACTCGAATACTTTGGCCATATCATTTGAAATGAAAAAATATAGACTCCTTCAGCTTATCTTACAAGATAAAGTTGAAGGAAGGAGAAGTAGGAGAAGAAGGAGAATATCTTGGCTACGGAATTTACGAGAATGTTATGGGCTATCCATTTCCATTCTTTTCTGAGTTGCTGAGAACAAGGATCAGATTGCCCTGATGACAGCCAACATCCAATGAGGATATGGTACAAGAAGAAGAAGAAGAAGAAGAAGAAGAAGATTACCTGCTAAATAATGTTCCTTTCTATGTTGTTCCCCATATAGCTAATTATCTTATCAAAGAATTCTGCACCAGTGCCACCCTTTCCAGACCAACAAGGGTACCATTGTATCAAAAGATCAGTGGTCAATTGAATTTAATCCTTTCAGCATTGTTAAGACATTCTCACTCATGGTTCACTTCTGAAGAAACAGAGCATGAAAAGTAAAGTTTCCTTGCACTTTGTCTCTTCCACATGTCATGAACCCAAAATAATATAATCTGTACCTCACTCTGCTTCATGACAAGAATAACTCGTTATCGGACTGCCTTAAGATTTTAAATTTCTCGATAACTAAACAACCTCACCTCTGTTGCTGATTTTTGAGGATCCACATAGCCTCCATGCTGATGACTCAGTAAATAAACATGATAAATCATACGATACAGTGAAAATGTCACAAATAATTCCACAAAAATAACCTAACTACAGAGAACAGCCATAATTTGCTTTGAAGATAAACTTCATCAATATGTAAATTAGTGAATGATCATTATACCCAGATAAAATTCCATATTATACACTGGTTACACATTGGTTATGGCATCATACACAACCATTAACCTGGCTCAAGGGAGATAGGGTCATCTTCCCTCCTTCACTCGAGTAATTCTTGTCTGGCACATCCACATTGCAGGGGTGGGTTTCCTCCACATCAGTAGGCTGGTGTGAAGGAGAGCTAAGTTCAGCCAGGGACCCAGTTCATGGGGTATAACATGAAACCCATGCCCAGGGCTATGGGTGTGGCAGAGAAACCTTCGGACTGGCAAAGATGGTGGATGAGGCAACTCATCCTCTCTGGGGAAAATTAGAAGAGGAAACCACTGCCTTGTGGAGAAGAGGGATCTTCAAAGGCTAAGGGAGTAAACCCCGAAAGAAAATCCTCCCATGCGCTAGGCTTAGCAGGTCAGCAGATGAGTAAATTTGTACTTGCTTTTAGATATATTACAAGCTTTGGATGGTAGTTTAAAAATGGAAATGGAATTGACAAGTCTCATACATGTAAACAAGAAACTACTGAAGACAGTCCATGTGATGCTCCACAGACAGGATGTAGTATGGATGGAAAAGAAGAGTTCCTCAATGAACTGGAAACACATACTGTTGGAGATGGAATTGTGATAATGGGAGATCTGAATGCTCATATGGGAACTAATAGAATGGGGTATGAGAATGTTCTGGGTCCACATGGGTATGGCAACAAAATTGAAGATGGAGAGAAACTGTTGGACTTCTGTATCAGAAATAACCTGATAATAAAGAACACATGGTTTATGAAGAGGAATATCCATAAGATCAGCCAAATATAGTTGGGATAGACATTATGGAACACTCATTGATTTTATAATAACAGACCGAGAATGGAGAAGATAACGTCATGAATACAAAGATAGTCCCCAGTGAAAGTATGGAAGGTGGTCACAGATTATAAATTGTGGAATTGAAACAAGTAAAAAACCCTAAAATTGTATTGAAGCAGAAACCAAAGATCAGGATTTGGGAAATGGAGGAGAAGGATAAAAGAATGGCATTCCAAGATTGTATAAAAAGGAAGTTGCCTAACATAGAAATACGAAGTGGAGAAGAAGAGTGGGACAATTTAAGACAGACATTTGTGGAAGAAGCAATTGAGGTATGTGGAAAAACAAAAGCAAAGGTTAAGGAAAAGGAGATACAGTGGTGGACAAACAAAATAAAAAAAGAGATAAAAGAAAGGAACAAGGTGAAGAAAGAAATGGATAAGGAAAAGCAAAAAACATATCGTAGTGATGAGAATAAGATAGAAAGGTTACATGTGGAATACAAAAGATTGTAACTACAAGTAAAGAGGAGTATCAAGGAAGAAAAGGAGAAATGTTGGGGAGAGTTTACCAACAAAATATTTTGGGATTTGGAAAAGCTTATGATACAGTTAAGACAAAACATGTATGGGAATGCCTACTGAAAAGGAATGTACCAAAATCATTAACAAGATAAAAATGTTGTATCATGGGAGTAAAAGCAGTGTACAAGTGGGGAGTGGTGATTCTGAAACATTTTATAGAAAAATAGGTCTCAAGCAAGGAAGTGCACTGTCACCATTATTGTTTATTATATTGATGGATGAAATCATAAAATGTATAAAACAGAGTGTCAGTAGTGATGAGGTGAATGTTTTGGTATTTGCAGATGATGTGGTGATTTGGGGAAAGGGAGAAAGGAAGTACAAAGGAGACTGGACATTTGGAATGAAAGTCTGAAGGAGTTTGGAATGATAATTTGTAAAATTAAAACTGTAGTCATGCACTGTGGAAAAGAGAAAAAGAGGAGCCAAGTGAACATAGACGGACGTTAGAGAATGTAGAACAGTTTACGTAGCTGGGTAGCATTGTTAATGGAAGTAATGAAATCAACCCTGACATTAATAACAGACTAAGTAAAGGTTCAACATTTTACCATCAAGTCAGAGAGCTTTTATGGGATGAGTACCCAAGAGAATGAAATACACATTATATAAAAACAGTATTTCATACCAATTGTAACATACGGACTAAAAACCCTGGTAACTAATAAGAGACAAGATAGTAAGATCCAAGTAGTAGAAATGAAATTTTTAAGAACATTGGTTAAAAAGACAAGAAGAGATAGAATCCAAAATATTAAAATCAGAGAAGAGGCAAATATAGAACCATTAATAGGTACAGAAGATATAGAAAGCAAGACTGAGATGGTTCGGACATGTAAAAATAATGGGAAAGGAAAGGGTAGCAAGAAGAGAATTGGAAAGAGAAGTTAAGGGAAAGAGACCAGTTGGAAGACTAAGAAGAAGGTGGATGGATCAGATTTGGAAAGATATTAGGGAAGCTGGATTGGATGTGGCGGAAGTAATGCAGCAGGAAAAGTGGAAGGACAGAAAGGAGTGGAGAAGGCTTGTTAACCACACCCGGGCGACTGGAGTGAGACATTCATGATGATGATGATGATGACACTGATAAGCAATTGAGTGTTGGGAAGTACTGAGTATTGATGAACAATTGAATTAGAGATACTTGGCTGTTAGTGTTTAGGACCACCTTTTGCCCTGATAATGGTGGTGATGCTAGGTGGCATAGGCTTGACAAGACACCGGAAGCACTGGGAAGCCATCCCGATCCACGACCACTGCGCAGCCTCCCATTATGCATGGATATTTGTTATAACACTGTCCAGGGTGACATTATCCTAGATGTGCTTGACAGGATTTGTGAGGGAAGCATCCTTATGCCCTTCGAAGCAGTTGGTCACAATTTGGGTGCGCTAAGCAAATCAATAATCTTGCTATAGGTGTACATCTCCTGCAGGGTGCTGAAGGCATAAAAATATGTGTATATGATCTTGAGAATACATTCCTGTATCGTACGCCAGTGACATTGGTGAATGTATCATATATCATGAGCCACATTTCATCTCGCATGAACAGTCCACATGAGGATACCTCCATCAACAGCCTAAACTGTACCCTGCTGTGAAGAGGATTCCATTGTCTCATGAACTTGGATATTTATTCATACTCTGCCATTGGCATGTACCAACTGGTATCTCGACTCATCTATCCATGCTTCAAAAGTTTAATGGTGATGTTCTGTTGCCCATCCCACTCTTTGTGCCTTATGACATGCATTGAGGAGAGATCCCCAACTAGTAGATTGACTTCTGTACTCCATTGCGAGGAAATGGTTGTGGATGGTATGGTTGCTCACACATCACTGTTATCTAACATTGAATTCATGGGTGATCTGCTGTACTGTGACCTATCTGTCCACTTTTACCACCAGAGCTAGCTGATATGAACTCTGTAATCAACACCTTGTACACCATGGGATTTGTGTTGGCCCAGATCCACTTCTCGCAGTACATTGTATTTGTAGTTTATTATAGTGCACAGTGTCTTCTAGTATGGGCTAGAGCAAATTTGTTACTTTTATTGACCTGTCTCAGCCTCATCCTTGACTCTGAGTGCATGAAAGTGATGGAGGTGTGATTGTGGGCTTGGCATGCTGATATAGAACAACACCCTGTGGCTTGGTGAGGAAAGCAACATGAAATTACCTCAGTCCTCATTTTCTTACTATACCTCTTCAGTGACACCTAGCCTGTCTGTGACAGCTGATGGTGGAGTTGTGGAGGATTCAACTAGCCTTTGAGCTGAAGACTCAGCGTTCATATAATATGTATGTTTACCACAATTATATGGATGTTCATACGCCAAATCGAACTAAGTGCCAAAAGAAACATTCTGAGAAAGTGAGGCTCAAAGTTATAGATAACTTGACAAATCTGCTGTTGACTCTGGTTTCTAATATTTTGTACCGACAATTTACACAGTTATACTTTTCTTTTTATACTTATAGGAACCATGCAGCATATTTCCATTCTGAATTACGTTACTTTTTCCAGATGATTGGGATATGGTCCGTTTTGGCATACAAAGTATTTTGATTTATTCTTAATTCACATTTAGACATTACAAACAAAGATGAATGAACAAATAAAAGTTAACAAAGTACAACAACTGATACCCCTGGTAAAATAAAATCCATGTACCAGTACCCTTTCAAATTAAATTGCAGATTCAGTTCCGATTTCCTCACAGGTACTGTCAGAGCAGTCATGTTCAAAAGTAGTGATGTTTTGTACACTAGCACTTGTGATCCTTTCATAAAATGAATGATATACTGGAGGGCACCTGTCAGGTCAGGAGTGATCCTGATACCGTATCCGACAGTAGACGGTACTACCTGCGACTGTCTGGCCGAGGGTTGGGCGGCCGACACCAAACCCGACAAACTAGGGGAAGACCAACAGCTACGGGTGGAGGAGTTTTCCCCTAGAAGGTTTGATGAGACCCTTGTGTAGGAAATGACACATAAATTCACCAGCTGCTGCCTTGCAGTGAGGTAGGGGACTGCCAACGGCTAAGGGAGAATACCCCTGACAGAAAATCCCCAGCAGTGTTAGGCTTAGCAAGTCAACTGAAGGGTTATATCGATTGCTTTCAACTACAAAACGAGCCTCGGAACGCAAAGAAAATACCGGATAGACACGTCTTCTCAAACATCTGCAACGTATGATGACCGTAAGGCTGATGTTCAAGTACGATGTTCTGCGAAGAAGCCCAAAAGAAAGAGTCCTAAACACAGAATTGGAACATTAAATATCCTGACCCTGACTGGCAGAAGCGAGGAGCTGATAGATATGATGGAAAGGAGGAACCTCTGTATTCTTGGCCTGAGTGAGGCAAAGTGGAAGGGAAGAGGAACAAAAAAGCTAAGAAAAGGATACAAACTACATTGGAATGGAAATAAAACAGAAGCCAAAAATGGTGTAGGTTTTATATTAAGAGAGGACATTGATGTCATCAGTGAGGTAATATATGTTAATGAAAGAATTATTAAGTTGAACATCTCTCTTAACAAGAGTGTGCTGACAGTAGTCCAGGTGTATGCCCCACAGACTGGCTGTAACGAAGAGGAAAAAGAACAATTCCGAACTGATTTAGAAGAAGCTATAGAAAGAGAGGAAAATATCATAATAATGGGAGATCTAAATGCTCAAGTTGGATCAGACAGGCGTGGATATGAAAATGTACTAGGTCCACATGGTTATGGAGACAGGAACCCAGAAGGAGAAAGTCTTCTAGATCTATGTGTAAGGAATGGCTTGAGAATAAACAACAGTTGGTTTCAGAAGCAGCTAAGTCATAAACTAACAAGATACAGTTGGAATGGAGATACTAAAACTCTGATAGATTATTTTATATCTGATATTGAAGCAGGAAAGACCATATGTGATGTCAGAGTTATACCAAGTGAAAGCCTGGACAGTGACCACAGACTTCTCCTCGCAACAATAAAGCACATTGAAATTTATAGGCGTCAGAAATACAGGAAACCAAAAATTAAGACATGGGAGCTAAAGAAGACAGAAAAACAAGTTGAATACACAAAAAAAGTGACCAATAAATTACCATCAGATGCATTACAAGAAGGCAACATCGAGTGGACTAGATTCAAAGAAAGCATTGTCGGAGCTGCATTAGAAGTTTGTGGTAAAACTAATAGCAAAATGAAGGGAAAAGAAACTCCTTGGTGGAACGATCGGGTGAAGATTGCTGTGAAAGTAAAAAATGAAACCAGGAAAGCCAGAGATAAAGAAATGCAAAAAGGAAGTCAAAGGAACGAATCTAGAGTAAACAAACTGCAGCAGAAATACAGAGATCAGAAGTTACAAGTAAAGAAAATTGTGGCCGAAGAAAAACAGAAAGCTTGGACTGATTTCACAGATAAACTAGAGCAAGACAGCAAAGCTAATTCTAAACTACTTTACCGAACAATACGAAATATAAGAAGAGACAATGAATACATAACAGCAATAGAGGAACCAGATGGTAACATAGTTAGGGAGGAGACAGAAATAAGGAAGATCATGAAATCCTATTTTGATAATTTATACAACAGTACTGGGAAAGACTCCAATGATGTAACCACGCAGGTCAGTTTAAGCTGCAATGATGAGCCTGACCAAGAGAGTCCGCCAACATGGAAGGAAGTAGAGATGGCCCTTAATAGTATGCCCAAAGAAAGATCTACAGGATTTGATGAAGTCAGTGCAGATATGATCAAAGCAACTGGTGCAATAGGAATACAGTGGCTTCATAGAGTAATTAATGCAATATGGAAGGATAGGAAAGTCCCAGATGATTGGAAAAAGGGAATAATAATACCTCTCTTCAAAAAAGGAAGCCGGAAGAAATGTAGCAATTATAGAGGGATCACTTTATTGTCTCATGGTTTGAAAATATTTGAGAAAATACTTGAAAAAAGGCTAAGGAAAATAATAGAACCACAACTACAGGAAGAACAATATGGATTCAGAGAACACCGATCAACTACCGATCTCATATTTGCACTTAGAATACTGTTAGAAAAGCATTGGGAGAAGGGCAAAGACGTAACACTAGTGTTTTTGGATCTCGAAAAAGCATTTGATAGTGTTCCAAGGACGACTATATGGGAATGTTTAAGAAAGAAGAATGTACCCAAAGGGCTTATCCAGAAAGTTAAAATGCTTTACGAAGACTGCTGCAGTTGCGTACAGATAGGAAACGGTAATTCTGATTGGTTCCAAACCACTAAAGGAGTGCAACAAGGCAGTACCCTTTCACCATTACTTTTTATCACTGTCATGGATGAAGTCATGAAAGAAATTAAGCAGAAGAACAATATGGACATCAATGCATTTGCATTTGCAGATGAAGTAGTAATTTGGGGAAATACAGAGAAGGAAGTCCAAGAGAGGCTGAATACCTGGAATGAACATTTGAAAGCACACGGATTAACAATAAACAAATCGAAAACTGTTACTATGTCTGTCAACAGGCAGAAGAAGAAAGGAAAAATAATGCTGGAAGGTACACAACTTGAAACAGTAGACCAATATAAATATCTTGGGTGCATCATTTCAAGTGATAACAGAATACAGCATGAAATTAACAACCGCATTCAAAAATCAGCTCAGTTTTACCATCAAGTTCGGAACCTTCTCTGGAACGAACAAGTTCCCTTAAGATCAAAGCAGATTCTATTCCAATCATACTTCACCCCCATAATAACATATAGCCTAGAAACCTGCACAACAACCCAACAAGTGGACAGCAAACTACAAGCCGCAGAAATGAAGTTCCTATGAACTATGGTACAGAAGACAAAAAGGGACAGGGTAAGGAATGAAAGAATAAGGGACCAAGCTGGTGTGTACCCATCCCTGAACGAAAAAGTGACAAGGGTCCGTTTGAAATGGTCTGGCCATGTCAAACAAATGGACGATGGAAGGACAGCAAAACAATGGCTACACACAGTCGTGGCCGGAAAACGACCGGTAGGAAGAGGTGGCTGGACCAAGTGAAAGAGGACATAGGAACAAGAGGAATCAGCTGGGATGTCGTCTTGAGAGAAGAGTGGTACATGGACAGACAGAAGTGGAGAGTGCTCGTAAACCACACCCGGGCAACTGGAGTGGAAAACTGATGATGATGATGATGATACTGGAGGGACGTATTTCAGTAGACTTTTCACATCTTTACACTTGTCTTCACTCAGAGGTCTACCCCTTGGGTAGAGTATTGGAAGATCAAGTTCAGCAAGGTTTGTTGGTCTGCCCTTTAGTCTTTTATTGAAGTTCGCTGAAAAATATTCATAGTCCTTGTTGTGAGTGTATTTATAATCCACTAGCAAGATACCCGTGCTTCGCTACGGTATTATACTGAAATTTATAATTGAATGCTTATTGTTTTAGATATATAATCCGCTGAAATTCGCGATATAACTCGTTTTCTGCGAGAATCCACCAAAATTCCCGATCTGACTCGTTTTCTATTAGATTACGGCACGTTTCCTCCCATTTTTTCAATATTCCTTTCCAGCAATCGATTTCGTACTTCCCGGGCTAGGCTCAGGTATTCCTCCCTGTCAGTTGGGTCCGTAAATCTTTGCCATCTTTTCCTATAATCATTTTTAATATGGATAAAATACTTCAGGAGATCCGGCGTGGTGTCTTATTGGGTGCCTTGGCGGCACTGAACCCGCGGCCGGACTGCATTCTTAGTCATTACCCGTCCAGGAGCCGTTTCCAGCGCGGTCCACACATTTGACGACGGTCCGGAACATTATTATTATTATTATTACTATTATATGTTGCTGGAATGGCTGATGACAGGGAAAACCGGAGTATCCGGAGAAAAACCTGTCCCGCCCCCGTTTTGTCCAGCACGAATGAAACATGGAGTGACCGGGATTTGAACCACGGAACCCAGCTGTGAGAGGCCGGCGCGCTGCCGCCTGAGCAACGAAGGATCCCTATAAATACATTAAGAACAGTAAAATCAATTGGTCTCACCTCCTTCACACCCCATCGCCGTTAAGTTTATTTACCGCCAACACCCCCCCCCCCAAAAATAAAATTAATAAAAGAAGGCTTGTTTCTTTATGTTTAAAGGAGATTCCAAACACCAATGTTCACGTCTATTACCTTCAGTTTTGAGATATAAGTATCCCCATAAAAATAATTTACTTTCTTCACTTCATTTCATACTACCCCCCCCCCCCCCAAGTGAATTTTCCCGCAAAAAATACTTGTTTCTTTAATAGTAAACGATCTTCTAAATACCAGTTATCACGACTAACTCCTTCAGTTTTTGATTTATGTGTCCTCATGAAAGGAATTCAACTCCTTTACACTCTCGCTCTCCAAGATGGTTTCCCCCCCCAAAACGCGTTTTCCTTTGTTTTAAAGGAGATCCAAATACGAATTTTTACGTCTGTAACAACTTTAGTTTTTATTAGATGTATGTATTCTCATACAATTAAGTCAATTAATTTTTCAATTCTTTCACCCCCCCCCCCCTTCATTGGATTTTCCGAGTATACGTGTTTCTTTACTTTTAAAGCAGATTGCAAATATCAAATTTCACGTCTGTAAGTCTGTAACATCTTCATTTTTGAGATATCAGTAGCCTAATTAAAAGAATTCAACACCATTTTCAGTCTCTTTTACCCCCCCCCCTCCTCCCAAGTGGTATTTCCGAAAACTAAAAATACACGTTTCTTTATGTTTAATACAGATAAAAAATACCATTTTTCACTTCTGTAACATGTTAAGTTTTTTTACATATACTGTAAGAATTCTCGTTTTAAAATTTCACCCCTTTTTAGTTCCCCTTAAGTGGAGTTTCCAAAAACAAATCACCTTTGTTTCTTTACATTTACAGGAGATTCCAAACACCCACGTTTTACGCCTGTAACATTTTACGTTTCCAAGATATTCTGTAGATATCGTCTTTCAAAAAATTCACCCCAATTTGTCACTCCTGTTTAACCGCCATTAATTGGATTTTCCAAAAACTAAAAAATACGGGTTTCTTTATTTTTAAAGGAGATCCCCTATACAAATTTTCAGTTCTGTAATATCTTTCGTTTCTGAGATATATGTATCCTCATTAAAGGCATTCAACCCATTTTTCCCCCTTTTACACCCCTCCTATTTGGATTTACAGGAAACAAAAAAATACGTGTTCCTTTATTTTTAAAGGAGATTCTAACTACCAATTTTTACATCTGTAAATTTTGAAGTTTTAAGATGTAGACACACTCATTTTAAAAAATTCACCCCCCCCTTTCATCCCCAATATTTGGATTTTCCAAAAACGAAAAAATACGTGTTTCTTTACTTTTAAATAGATCCCAAATACCAATTTTCAGGTCTGTAATATCTTCAGGTTCTGAAATATAAGTAGCCTCATTAAAGGCATTCAACCCATTATTCACCCTTTTACACCCTTCCTATTGGGATTTTCCAAAAACAAAAGAATACATCTTTCTTTATTTTTAAAGGAGATTCTAAATACCAATTTTTACATATGAAAACTTTCAAAGTTTTGAGATGTAGATACACTCATTTTAAAAACTCTCCCCCCCCCCTTTTCACCCTCCAATTAATTGGATTTTCCAAAAACAAAAAATATGTGTTTCTTTATTTTTAAAGGAGATCCCAAATTCCAATTTTCAGGTCTGTAATATCTTCAGCTTCTGAGATATAAGTATCCTCATTAAAGGTAATTAATCCCTTTTTCATCCCTCCTATTGGGATATTCGGAAACCAAAAAAAATATGTGTTTCCTCATTTTTAAAGAAGATTCTAAATACCAATTTTTACATCTGCAAACTGTAAAAGTTTGGAGATATAGATTCACTCATTTTAAAAATTCACCCCCTTTTCACCCTCCCATTAATTGGATTTTCCAAAAACAAAAAAATACGTATTTCTTTATTTTTAAAAGAGATCAAAAGTACCAATTTTCAGGTCTGTAATATCTTCAGTTTCTGAGATATAAGTACCGGTATCCTGATTAAAGGCATTCAACCCATTTTTCCCCATTTTCACCCTTTTTCACCCCTCCTATTGGGATTTTCTGAAAAGAAAAAAATACGTGTTTCCTTATTTTTAAAGAAGATTCTAAATACCAATTTTTACATCTGTAAACTTTTAAAGTTTTGAGATATAGAAACACTCATTTTAAAATTTCATCCCCCCTTTTCACCCTATTAGCGAAGGAATATCCGAAAATCCTCTCTTAGCGAGCACCTACATCTTAATATCAATATAGCCCCAAAATTTCATTTCTTTATGTCCAGTAGTTTTGGCTCGGCGATGATGAATCAGTCAGTCAGTCAGTCAGTCAGGACAAGTTATTTTATATATATATATATAGATTATGCCAGGCTTTCCTTTCGTAAATCTCATTTCTTTGATCTTAAGCCATTCAACTTTGTCACCTGAATCATTCTTTTTTTACGGTTAACAAGATGTTGCTGCAGAATTTCAGTACATTTAAAATCTTTTTTTCCATTACACTTATTTCAAAAGCATTTTTCCGTACTCTTGCACGTGAAATTATGTCACGCCACTGTGATGGAGCATAGACCTCTGGGTGATACTTAAGCTTTCTCTCTATATCTCAAAATGCACTGTCGTTAGGTAGGTAAGAATGTCCTGGTTCAGCGAACTTGTGGATAACTTCTTTAATGCTTATCTCTGAAGACTGGACCACAAACATCCAGAAACAAGGCACCTTGAAATTTCTGTTCTGACCGCCACAGCTCTCTGACCATGCTATTAGCTTTTTTTAATTCAGTGACTCTTCAGGGTTTTTAAGATGCAAGATCCTATCTCGTGTGCACCTTTGGATGCCACACTCTCATCCCAAAGATGCATAGTATCTTTATTAGAGCAGAAATCATGGATTCCTACATTGAAACAAGAAACCTGTCTTTTGTAGTAGACTTCGTTCGTGATTAAGCGAGGTAAAGACCTTACCTTCTGCATGTCGAATGATATCATGCCGAGTCCATCTTCAGATTTGCTCTTCAATTCATCATTCTTCATAGCATCTCTTGCATGTTCTGCTTTACTGTAATGAAGTTCTAGCTTTGCCTTCAACTGTGTCACATCATTAGGAAGATCACTGGCTTCAGCTGACTGAATTTGAATTTTCACACAATCACATGTGTGGCATGTGTCCTTTTTAGGGGGATGGAAGCTTATATTGAAATCACGCCTGAAGACTCTCTCATACAGCGACTGACAAGGCACCTTCTGAACACAACCTTCTTGTTTAACTTTCTCAACAAATAGCCTGTACATTAAACTTAGATTAGTATTCAAGTACTTTGTATTTGAATCTTTCCTGGTGTAGTGGCTATAAACTGCAGGGAAGCTTTCAATGAGTTCTCTAATAAGGTCTGCAGTACTGAAGATACTTTTATTATGTGGTTCATGCACCCCTCGTTGGTCTTGTATTGTACCTGTCTTATCCTTCAGCAGTGCCCTATGAATTTTAGCACTGCTTACTTCCAATGTCTTCATAAACATGTCTTTGCATACCTCAGTGTCCCCATCTGTAGATGAATGTATGAAGTATTTTCGACTGAGATTTCTTGAAGAAATGCCTACATTTTTTACTCGCCTGCAGCTAACACCGTGGCATTTTATAGAGCCAATAATCAGTGCTGTTTGTGTAGCCCAAGAATCACAGTTGTAAAACTGACCAAAAAATGCTCTTCTATCGTCTTTTGACACTTTAGTATGACACTTCTTTAAACATTTACACTCATAATCTATGAAGTGTTTTTCAGGAACTAGTCTTCCTTTCACAGTTGTGTATGCCTTTCCTCTGATTCTGTTGACCTTCCTAACAGTTCTTTTCCACTTTGCAGGGTCCCCTTTCTTCTTTTTAATGGGACTGAACGTGGGTCCTCCATTCTCTTCTTCCTTTCGTCCATTTCCTGTTTGATTTTCCCTTTTTCTGCTGGTTAATTTCCTTTTCTTCTTTGTGCTACATTGTTCTTCATCCATATTTGGCTCTGAAAAAGTTATAGAAAAATATCTGTAAGCGATACAATTTTGCATTGGAAATATTTGCCAAAGCGGACCAACTCCAAATACAACATCACAGCTACTATTGGAAACATATGCCAAAGTGAACCAACTCCAAAGACACTACGACCTCTATTCGTGAACTCACGCAACTAATGAATCTGTTTATTCTTTGGAGATAATGAATCGAGTATGGTAACACTGGCTCTCAGAACAAAAGAGTAGCTATGACTCTCGAGTATAAACACGCGAAAAGCATGGTCCATTTTGGGTAACGAATAGCTGTTCTTACTAACCTCAAAATAAACTAAACATATTTACTGTAAAAAATATTGCAAAACTTACCTTCACTCATACATTCTTTCCATTCCTCAGGGTCAAACAGGTCTGAGGAGCCAGAACTGAAGTCACTCTGGATATCTGCTGTTATTTCTGTGATGTTTCTGGATGAAACTAAATACCTCGCTCGTGGACCATTTCCTTCCAAAGCCATCTTCTTTTGGTGTTTGGTTCACTCTGGCAGAATGAAATCAGTATAACCAACCTTATGCCACAACAACTTTGTGATGTCACTTCCTCCTGTCTCATGATAACTTTAGACCACTTTGGCACAAGAAAGATCACAGTTTACGAAAAAATCTGATTTTGGCGCTTGGTTTGATTTGGCATGTGACCATCCATATTATCTGGCTGAAAGGTTTTAGGCACCCCCTACTTGTAGTAGTCAGATTCTGACAGGTATTGAAGAAATTAGGATGTCTTATTACAACATACTAAGACAGTAACATTGGGGATAATTGGCTAGTTATACTTACCCCCAAATCAATTATCACTATCAATCACTAAGATAGTAACAGCAGAATGGGATTTACTGATGAAAGAGGAAAGTCACCTGGAGCAGACAGACTGTCAGTAGATTTGGTAAATCTTCTTAATTCTCAATCCTAAGATTGGTTGGCAGCAATTCGTCTTCTCCACTCTTCTCTGTAATCCGCTAATCTCTTCATTTCCACATATGAGCCTGCTCCTACGTCATTTCTGATCTGTCTTGCATATTGCAGTCTAGGTCTTCCTCTTTTACCTTGAATCATTCCTTCCATGACATTAACTATGAAATCATTGTGCCTACAGAGATGGCCAATTAATTGGTCTCTTCTCTTATTGTTGCTAAAAAGGATCTTTTTTTCATCTATTCGTCGAAGAACATTGTGAGTTTTGCTGTCCATGAGATCTTTTCCATCCTCCTCCAGCACCACATCTAAAATGCTTCCAGACGTTTCTTATCACATGCACTAATAGTCCACGTTTCTGAGCCATACAAGGCCACACTCCATACATAGCACTTAATAAATGTCTTCTTAGTCTCCACATTTAAATTCCTTGATGTAAGTAGTATCCTTTTCTTATAATAAGCAATCTTTGCTTGGGCAATTCTGCTCTTTATGTCGACTGAACTTTTGCCATCTGGAGTGATTTTACTTCCTAAATAGGTAAAGACATTTACTTGCCTTAGTGGTATATCACTAATTCTGATGCCGACTGCAATATGTTGGCGGTTGCATACCATAATTTTGGTCTTTTTTGTATTAATTTTCATGTTATATTTGTCTCTCAATATCTTATTCATTTTTATTAATGCACTTTGTAGTTTCTCTTCGTTCTCCTCTATGATAGCTATGTCATCAGCAAATCTTATCATTTTGATTTCTACTCCATTTATCTTTATCCCTTCCATTTCCTCTTTACATTCCTTAATGCAAAAGCAACAGAATACTGTATTTGGTATGCTACACCGAACACTAAGAGCAATATGGAAAGATAATAAAATATTACTATTTAAGAAAGGAAGTACAAGGAAGTGCACCAACTACTCGGCTGTCACACTGGCTTAAGATAACGGAAATGATCCACAGAGAAGAGTGATAACAGAACACAGATTTGAAGAGGAACAACATGATTCAGACACAACAAAGGGACAGTAGATCTTATCTTTACCACTAGACAGATAATGGGAAAGTACTGGGAGAGAGCTAATTGTGTTTTTGGAATTAGAAAAGTCTTACAACAGTATGGCAAGAAGTAAAATCAAACTGAACATTCCAAAATCTCTAATTTGGAAGCTCCATATATTGTATGAAGGTTGTGAGAGCAATGTGCTAGTAGGAAATGGCAGATTAGAATGGTTTCAAACAAAGAGAGAAGTACAACAAGGCAGTTCACTGTGTCTACTACTCTTCATCACACTCTTGGGTACCATCATGAAGGTAATTAAAGCAGCCGGGCTGAGTAGCTTAGGCAGTAGAGGCACTGGCTTTCTGACCCCAACTTGGTAGATTTGATCCTGGCTCAGTCCGGTGGTATTTGAAGGTGCTCAAATATGTCAGCCTCCTGTCAGTAGATTTAATGGCACGTAAAAGAACTCCTGTGGGACTAAATTCCGGCACCTCAGCATCTCCGAAAACCATAAAAGTAGTTAGTGGGATTATTATTATTATTATTGTTGTTGAAATTAAAGCATTTGTTTTTGCTGATGAAACCATCTGGTGAGAGACAGAGCAGGAGGTACAGAGGAGGCTGGATTGTTGGAATAACAAGTTTAAAGAATATAAGTTAACTGTGAGCAAGCAAATGACAAAAAGGCAATGAAAATCAGAAGAACATCCACTCACTGTAACCTCACATTCGAGGGAGAGAGAATTGAAAGTGTAAAACTCTTCACCTGTCTTGGAATTGTTGTCTCAAGCAGTGGGAATATTAAACTCAAAGTACAAAATAGTGTTCAAAGAATCTAATTTCTTCTACCAAGTGCAGAATCTAGTCTGTGACAAGGCAGTTCCTTTAAGAGCAAAATAGACAGTGTTTAAGACATACCTTTTGCCAATCATGACATATAGCTTGGAAAGTTGCGTATTAAATACATGAGACATTAATAAATTACAAACATGTGAAATGAAGTTTCTAAGATCAACTAGGCAGAAGAGGAAAGAGAGAGCAGCAGAAATGAACTTGTTCAGCCATGTAAAGCGAATGAAGGAGATGCTGATTCCTAGGAGGTATTTAGAGAGGAACTAGCTGATGTACCCATGCTTCGCTATGGAATTCTACATTGTGTACAGAATTCTAGGTTAGGTAGTGTACACGTTGTGAGTAAGATTGTATTAAATTGCATAGCTCTTAACGTTACCCTAGAAATGCGACAGGGAAGTCACCAAACATGTTCTTTTATATGAAGACAGGGTTAGGGAATTTTCATTGTAATGGTAGGCCCTCTTGCCTACCATCAGTCAAAATCAAATTAGGGAATTTTCATTACAATGGCAGACTCTCACTCTCCATCTGCCTTTTATTATCCTCAGAAAGACTGCCTTAGCGATTTTCCCAACTGAAATCACGTAGGTCATTACAATGATGCCAGTAGGAATGTCACGATTAAAAGCAATGCTATCGTATTAAATACTCGATCAAATGAAAAAAACACACATTTTCTCACTTTTAACGAACAGCAGTATGCTGCAGATCTAAAAGTCCCCAGGCCACAGACAGCCGTGAACACTCCTCTGCCATTATTCCTTTAAATGTGCTGACTGCTCATTCCGATCAGTGCCTCAGTGTAGGGATTGAATAGCTGGAATGCTATGATGAACCAGTGAGTTATGTATCACCAATATCAGAAAATGTATGAATCAAAGGAATTGTATGCTAGAGAAGAATGTTATCTAACTCCCCTGCTATTTCCCGCCAGTATTCCGGCAGGGTGTTATACTCGGTGCACATCAATAATCCCATCTATCGGAGATGAGTGGCAGTATAAGAGACAAAGAACATTACAACAAACAATGGTCAACATAATGTTGTTATTGATCAATTATATGAGCTTACGATATTATAAGCCTTCAAATTTTGGTTTTCTTCCGACTCTGAAATACCACTCTTTTCATAGTCAGTATGGTAAAACTGAATAAAACATAAATGATTGGAAATTGTATCCTCTATAAATTCTGTTATGTAGTACTTTTCAATAGGAACAATAACATAGGTACTGTACCGTATTTAATTTTAAATTTTAGGCACTTTAGCCTAAACTACCATTTTATCCAGGGTGAATAAAATTGTTTATAGCTTAGACTGTAGCTTCTTATTCCCCAACTCTATATACCGATTTTCATTTAATTCTGTTCCCCTTTTTTCTCGTGGCTCGGCGTTGATATGGACTTAGCAACAAAAATACAAATTCATTAATATCTCTGTTATCATAGCCGATAGGGTAAAAATGTATAAGACATGAATGATCGGAAATTTAATTCTATATAACTTTAGTTATGCAGTATTTATCAATAGGACCGCTAGTAACATAAATATTTGAGAATAAAATTTTAGGCCTTCCCCTAAACTACCATTTCACTCAGCACGAACAGAATGATTTGTAGCCTAGATTGTAGTCACTGATTCCCCAATTTTAAGTACCAATTTTCATTAAATTCTCTTCAGACAGACAGACAGACAGACAGAAAGAAATTACTTGAAAGTAAAAAGTGCATTTCCTTGTTAGTGTGGACACGAACGAAACAGATATACCATTCTTTTCAAATTCTGAGCCATGTACAGACAAAACTCTTATTTCGTACTATATATATAGATTGTACCTGGAAAAAGACCTGTCAAATGTCCTATTAGGAAGTGGTTGGACCAATTTACCCTCGAACTGTGTTGTGGGGTCATCAATGACACTGGATATATTCAGCTGAATAACTCCGTTGTCTCAGCTTTCATACTGTTATAAAAGAAACTAGACTGAACAGAATCTTGCCAGCCTGGCAACGGTTAAACAATACAAGAGTGGGAAGGTACAGGGAATGTCAGGAATCGAATATGAGACAGCTTCTTGCTTTAAGAGCATGCTTGTTCAGAGGCTCATAAATTAACCCACACTGCAGTTTGAGGGTTAAAGAAATCTAACAAAAAAGGGAGAAACGCTGGGAGATGTAACGAAAGAAGAAGTTTACAAAGACAGGAACAAATCAAGGCATAATCATTCACACAAATCCTACCTGGACTATTGAAAGGATCTAACAGATGATGATGATGATGATTATTGGGAAACATTGCACTTTTAGTTCCTGAGTGACCAGGGCCAGAACTGCTCGTCAAGAGCAACACAAACTTTGATTCCATGACTGGGCAGCTGCACATAACCCAAACATTCACATGGTGAATGATTCTTCTCCTTTGTCTTAACGTTAGTTCCACACAGCAAGGTCCACTGTACTGTACATAATTTGCAACTTGACATGACCTTCAATGTCGTCAGCTGTCACTTTGACTCTGATTATATACTTATTTTATTTTGCCCATCTACTGTTTCCTTGGTCAGTGCCCTGGAGGAGAGATGTTGGTTCTTCATTTGTCAAGAACAGCACAAACTAGGAGTACCGGTTCATAACTGTACCATTATAGGAAATTGCATTCTTTGTCCCATTTGGGAGTTCCACCAAATTTTTCTCTGACCTCTTTGTTTCTTGTTAAGTTTGGTATGACTTAGTGACCAACATAGTATCCTCACTCCTTATTTCTGTTACATGGACTTCTGTTCTGCTTTTATAGTGATGGGTCAGCATTCTGTTACATATAGCAGCATAGGCCTTGTAAGATTCCAAGACTTGAAATGCAAAGCATTAATTTTGGCAAAGTAAAATATTTTGTCATTGGACTCCTAAGCAGACAAGTTCTCTGGACTGACAAATCATGCCACACTGTGTGATAGACTAATTTGGTTTGTAAAATGTGATGAAAACACCACCATCCTCAATATGTTACATAAGCTATGAAGTATAGTGGAGAAGACATCATGGTTTAGGAGTATTTTTTCATGATTTGGACTTGGTCATCTAATTCCTGTAACTGCTCAAATGCAGTTAATGCTCAAATACACGCAAACATTCCGTAAAATAGAATGTCATCATCTTATAGAATACTGTTATAAGAGGTGACTAAAGGGGGTACCTAAATTGAGAGAGCATGGGTTAGCGAACTAGGGGTCTTTAGCTCAGTCTACGCATGATGTATGCTAAGTTGTTGTCTATCCCAATTTTCCATGCTGAATATTTTTCTGAAAGCACTTATCTTTAAAAATCAACAAGAAACCCATCCATAAAGCAGCACCAGTTCAGGAATGGTTGGAAGACATGGCTGCCAAAATTTGAGTGATGTAAACAGAGCCTTGATCTGAACCCAATCGAAAATCTTTCCAATGTATTGAAACACCAAACATAAGCTAATTCATTATGTTCAACACTATGTTCAATACTGATCTGCAATTAGGGCACTCGCCCAGGTGGCTGATTCCCTATCTGTTGTTACCCTAGCCTTTTCTTAAATGATTTCAATCAATCAATCAATCAATCAACCAACCAATCAATCAATACCGATCTGCATTTAGGGCAGTCGCCCAGGTGGCAGATTCCCTATCTGTTGCTTTCCTAGCCTTTTCCTAAATGATTTCAAAGAATTTCCAAATTTATTGAACATCTCCCTTGGCAAGTTATTCCAATCCCTAACTCCCCTTCCTATAAATGAATATTTGCCCCAGTTTGTCCTCTTGAATTCCAACTTTATCTTCATATTGTCATCTTTCCTACTTTTATGAACGCCATTCAAACTTATTCGTCTACTAATGTCATTCCACGCCATCTCTCCGCTGACAGCTCGGAACATACCACTTCGTCGAGCAGCTCTTCTTCTTTCCCTCAATTCTTCCCAACCCAAACATTGCAACATTTTTGTAATGCTACTCTTTTGTCGGAAATCACCCAGAACAAATCGAGCTGCTTTTCTTTGGATTTTTTCCAGTTCTTGAATCAGGTAATCCTGGTGAGGGTCCCATACACTGGAACCATACTCGAGTTGCGGTCTTACCAGAGACTTATATGCACTCTCCTTTACATCCTTACTACAACCCCTAAACATCCTCATAACCATGTGCAGAGATCTGTACCCTTTATTTACAATCCCATTTATGTGATTACCCCAATGAAGATCTTTCTTTATATTAACGCCTAGATACTTACAATGATCCCCAAAAGGAACTTTCACCCCATCAACGCAGTAATTAAAACTGAGAGGACTTTTCCTATTTGTGAAACTCACAACCTGACTTTAACCCCGTTTATCAACATACCATTGCCTGCTGTCCATCTCACAACATTTTCGAGGTCACGTTGCAGTTGCTCACAATCTTGTAACTTATTTATCACTCTATAGAGAATAACATCATCCGCAAAAAGCCTTACCTCCGATTCCACTCCTTTACTCATATCATTTATATATATAAGAAAACATAAAGGTCCGATAATACTGCCTTGAGGAATTCCCCTCCTAATTATTACAGGGTCAGATAAAGCTTCACCTACTCTAATTCTCTGAGATCTATTTTCTAGAAATATAGCAACCCATTCAGTCACTCTTTTGTCTAGTCCAATTGCACTAATTTTTGCCAGTAGTCTCCCATGATCCACCCTATCAAATGCTTTAGACAGGTCAATCGCGATACAGTCCATTTGACCTCCAGAATCCAAGATATCGGCTATATCTTGCTAGAATCCTACAAGTTGACACATGACATTGGAAATTTATTGAACATCTCCCTCGGTAAGCTATTCCAATCCCTAACTCCCCTTCCTATAAATGAATATTTGCCCCAATTTGTCCTCTTGAATTCCAACTTTATCTTCATATTGTGATCTTTCCTACTTTTAAAGACGCCACTCAAACTTATTCATCTACTAATGGCATTCCACGCCATCTCTCCGCTGACAGCTCAGAACATACCACTTAGTCGAGCAGCTCGTCTTCTTTCTCCGAGTTCTTCCCAGCCCAAACTTTGCAACATTTTTATAACACTACTGTTTTGTCGGAAATCACCCAGAACAAATCGAGCTCCTTTTCTTTGAATTTTTTCCAGTTCTTGAATCAAGTAGTCCTGGTGAGGGTCCCATACACTGGAGCCATATTCTAGCTGGGGTCTTACCAGAGACTTATATGCCCTCCCTCTCCTTTACATCCTTACTACAACCCCTAAACACCCTCATAACCATGTGCAGAGATCTGTATCCTTTATTTACAATCCCATTTATATTAGCACCCAGATACTAACAATGATCCCCAAAAGGAACTTCCACCCCATCAACGCAATAATTAAAAATGAGAGGACTTTTCCTATTTGTGAGACTCACAACCTGACTTTTAACCCCGTTTATCATCATACCATTGCCTACTGTCCATCTCACAACATTATCGAGGTCATTTTGCAGCTGCTCACAATCTTGTAACTTATTTATTACTCTACTGTATACAGAGTTTCAAAGACTGTTTTTGTTTGTAAAATTCTTTGGTCACTAAGATCCAGACCCTTCCCATTAGAATAAAGTAAGATAAGGAGTTCCAACAAATTTGGTCAATTTTTCTCTAATACATGTCATGAAATCATTGGAGATCAGTGCATTCTATTATCATTTCTATAAAATGACAACATTTCATTTGGCTGAGACCCCACAGTGAAACTGGTTTCGAGCCCATCCACCTAGCATATCTAAGTTTACTGTCATTTAACTTTTTAGTAAGATACCCATTATACTGATAGATATGAATCTACAAGTAAGTTTCTTCTTCTTCTTCTTCTTCTTCATCCATTCCCTTTTCCAGATTCCGCCTGGGTAGAATAGTGTACCAGAGCCCTCCACCTTACTCAATCATTCCACCATTCATTTTCTAGTACTTTATTGCTATCGACTCATCTATTTGTAATTCAGTCTACAACAGAGCTCCTGCATCTCATTCTAGGCCGTCCCCTAGGCCTCTTGGCAGTCTCTGTATCTATGAATATTCTCTTTGGAATTCTCATCATGTGTCCAAACCATTTTAGCTTTGCTATATCAGTCTCTTCTTGAAGTTTACACATTCCCATGCTTCTCCTTATTTCCTCATTTTGTATTCTACCTCATCTTGTCTTTCCCTGTATGCTCCTCAAGAACCTCATTTCAGTTGCTTGTGTCTTACTTTGGTTCCGCTTAGTCAACGTCCAGGCTGCTGAAGCATAGGTCAGCATAGGTTTATAATAGGACGCGTATAACATCTTCTTGCACTTCATTGGCACATCTTTGTTCCATACAATGTGTCTCACACACTGGTAGAAACTTGCAGACTGCTGTATTCTTAAAGCAATTTCTCCATCCAAATTTCCATCTTGTGATAACATGCTGCCCAAATATTGAAAATTTTTCACTATTTCAAGTGAGCTACTATGCACAGTAGTGGCGACTTGGGGGGAGGGGGCAAGGAGGAAGCAATCACCACCCCCCACTTTCTGGAGGAAAAAAATATTTTTATTCCATTTTAGACAACTGACTGTTTTTAAGCTTCAGCAGACTAAAGAACCTAACAGTTATCTTTAAAAATCGCCTCAAACTAGGAATTGTAATAATAATAAAAAATAAAAAAAGCAATTTGTACAGTTCCCATTATGTTTTAGCTAATTTCTTTCTTTAAATTCTTTAATTAACAAGAAAAATACTCAGCGGAAATACGCATAAAATGTCATTCGTTGCAGTTAACCGACTAGTACAGCGCCACAACAAGTAGTGGAGACTCGCGCGTCAGCGTGTAGTGTGGACTCTAATTAAGGGTAGCAGGGGTGTATTTATGCCAAGGTAATCGACACTGAGGTATGATTCATCCGCTTGCCGTGCGCATTCGTTAGTCTACCAGTTTCACTCTGTAAATGTGTCTGTAGTTTTTACTTTGTTAGTGTGCAGTCAAATTCTAAATGATATTTTAATGATATAATTGTATATGAGCGAACCTCTCTTGCGTACCATGTGACCTGGCCGTGGTTGGGAGGCTTGCGTGTCCCAATAAAGCAGATAGCCGAGCCGCAGGTGCAACCATATCGGATGGGTATCTGTTGAGAGACCAGACTAAGGAATGGTTCATCGAAAGGGGGGTAGCAGCCTTCCGGAAGTTGCAAGGGCAGCAGTCTAGATGATTGACTGATATGCCCTTGTAATAACACTCAGTATGGCTTAGCTGCGTTGATACTGCTACACAGCTGAAAGCAACGGGAAACTACAGCCGTAACTAACACCCAAGGACATGCAGCTCTCTCTGTATGAATGATGTACTGATGATGGCTTCCTCCCGGGTAAAATATTCCGGAGGTAAACTAGTCCCATTCGGATCTCCAGGTGGGGACTACACAAGAGGGGGCGATCATCAGGAAGATGGATACTGACATTCTGCAAGTTGGAGCGTGGAATGTTAGAAGTTTGAATCGTTGTGGTAGGTTAGAGAATCTGAAAAGAGAGATAGATAGACTTAAAGTTAGATGTAGTTGGTATAAGTGAAGTATGCTGGCAAGAAGAACAAGATTTGGTCAGGCAACTACCGAATTATCAACACAAAATCAAACAGGGATAATGCAGGAGTTGGTTTAATAATGAATAAGAAAATTGGGCAGCGGGTAAGCTACTACGACCAGCATAGTGAAAGAATTATTGTCTTCAAGATAGGCACCGAACCAATGTCCACCACAATAGTGCAAGTCTATATGCCTTCTAGTTCAGCGGATGATGAGAAAATCGAAAGAATATATGAAGAGATAGAAGATTTAATACAATGTGACGAGAATCTAATTGTGATGGGAGACTGGAATGCAGTGGTAGGCCAAGGAAGAGAAGGTAATACAGTAGTAGAATTCCGATTGGCTCGAAGGAACGAAAGAGGAAGTCCGCTGGTTGAATTCTGCACCGATCATAATTTAGTCCTTGCCAATACTTGGTTCAGACACCACAAACGACGGCTGTATACATGGACGAGACCTGGAGGCACTGGAAGGTATCAAATAGACTTCATTATGATTCGGAAGAGATTCAGAAACCAGGGGTTGGATTGCAAAACTTTCCCAGTAGCAGACGTGGACTCTGACCACAACTTGTTGGTCATGAAATGCCATCTGATGTTGAAGAAATTGAAGAAAGGAAAGAATGCAAAAAGATGGGATCTTGATAAGTTGAAAGAAAAGAGTGTGAGGGATTGTTTCAAGGAACATGTTGCAAAAGGACTAAAAGAAAACGTTGAAGGAAACATAATAGAGGAAGGATGGATAGTCATGAAAAATGAAGTCAGTAGGGCTGCTGAAGAAATGTTAGGAAGGAAGAAAAGATCAACTAAGAATCAGTGGATAACCCAGGAGATAGTAGACCTGATTGATGAACGATGCAAATACAAGAATGCTAGAAATGAAGAGGGCAGAAAAGAATACAGGCGATTAAAGAATCAAGTGGATAGAAAGTGCAAGGTAGCTAAGGAAGAATGGCTGAAGGAGAAGTGCAAGGATGTCGAAGGTTGTATGGTCCTAGGAAAGGTAGATGCTGCATACAGGAAAATCAAGGAAACCTTTGGAGAAAGGAAATCTAGTTGTTGAATATTAAGAGTTCAGATGGAAAGCCACTTCTAGGGAAAGAAGACAAAGCAGATAGATGGCAGGAACATATCCAACAGTTGTATCAAGGTAAAAATGTAGATAATTTGGTTCTGGAACAAGAAGAGGCTGTTGATGCTGATGAAATGGGAGACACAATTTTGAGGTCAGAGTTTGATAGAGCTGTGAGTGACCTAAATAGGAACAAGGCACCTGGAATTGATGACATTCCCTCTGAATTACTCACTGCCTGAGGAGAAAACAGCATGGCAAGGTTATTCCATTTAGTGTGTAAGATGTATGAGACAGGAGAATTCCCATCCTATTTTTGGCAGAATGTTATTATACCTATTCCCAAGAAAGCTGGTGCTGACAGGTGTGAAAACTACCGCACCATGAGTTTAGTATCTCATGCCTGCAAAATTTTAACACGTATTATTTACAGAAGAATAGAAAAACAAGTTGAAGCTGTGTTGGGAGATCAATTTGCCTTCAGAAGAAATGTAGGAACACGTGAAGCAATCCTGACTTTACGTCTGATCTTAGAGGATCGAATCAAGAAGGACAAGCCCACATACATGGCATTCGTAGATCTAGAAAAGGCATTTGATAATGTTGACTGGACCAAGCTATTTAAGATTCTGAAGGAGATTGGGATCAGATACCGAGAACAAGGAATTATCTACAGTCTGTATAAAAACCAGTCTGCAGTGATAAGAATCAAGGGCTTTGAAAAAGAAGCAGCAATCCAGAAAGGAGTGAGGCAAGGCTGCAGTTTGTCCCCTCTCCTTTTCAATGTTTACATAGAACAGGCAGTAAAGGAAATCATGCAGGAATTTGGAAAGGTAATCACAATCCAAGGAGAAGAAATCAAAACCTTGAGATTTGCCGATGATATTGTTATTTTATGTGAGACTGCAGAAGATCTCGAGAAGCTGCTGAATGGTATGGATGAAGTCTTGGGTAAGGAGTACAAGATGAAAATAAATTCCACAACAAAAGTAATGGAGTGCAGTCGAACAAAGGCAGGTAATGCAGGAAATATTAGATTAGGAAATGAAGTCTTAAAGGAAGTGGATGAATACTGTTACTTGGGTAGTAAAATAACTAATGATGGTAGAAGTAAGGAGGACATAAGATGCAGACTAGTACAAGCAAGGAAGAGCTTTCTTAAGAAAAGAAATTTTCTCACTTCAAACATTGATATAGGAATTAGAAAGAAGTTTTTGAAGACTTTCGTATGGAGCGTGGCATTGTATGGATGTGAAACATGGACGATAACTAGCTCAGAAAGAAAGAGAATAGAAGCTTTTGAAATGTGGAGTTACAGAAGAATGCTGAAGGTGAGATGGATAGATCAAATCACAAATGAAGAGATACTGAATCGAATTGGTGAGAGGAGATCGATTTGGCTAACTTTGATGAGAAGAAGAGATAGAATGATAAGACACATCTTAAGACAACCAGGACTTGTTCAGTTGGTTTTTGACAGAAGTGTAGGTGGTAAGAACGGTAGGGGTAGACCAAGATATGAATATGACAAGCAGATTAGAGCAGATGTAGGATGCAATAGTTATGTAGAAATGAAAAGGTTAGTACAGGAAAGGGTGGCATGGAGAGCTGCATCAAACCCGTCTATGGACTGATGACTCAAACACAACACATATGAGCAAATAGTGTAACCAAATTCTCAGTATGTAGGATGCTAAAGGCTTTATTGTGTCACCTATTCAATACATTATAAATTTTTAAACATTTAGGAATTTTTTATTATTTCCATTTGAGACATGTTTTGCCCTTCTTTGAGGGCATCAACAATCATAGTACCACCTCAAAGCATAAATCAGGTACTTGATTAGTAATTAAATTGTAAATACTAAGATACAAACTCAACATATTCCAATGGAAATTAACAAAACAATGTTCGGTGATGATACAGATAAACAATATATGTTTATAGACACTGCATTCGGCACCAATGCATAAAATCACAGGGTATTTTAGCAGTGTCCAGCAGTGGTGGTCCGAAGAATAATTGACACTACTCTATTAGAAAATCATAGGAAATTATAAAGTTTACACGTACATTTACATGGAAGCAGTTTGGGGAGAAAGGGTATAAAGTGTCTGGTGTCAATGTTCATAACACCAATTACTGCTGTTGATTGAACGATCATTGTAATACTGGTATGTTAAGTTTGTATCTTAGTATTTACAATTTAATTACTAATCAGGTACCTGATTTATATCTTAAGGTGGTACTATGACTGGTGATGCCCTTAAAGAAAGGCAAAACATGTCTCAAATGGAAATAATAATAAATTCCTAAATGTTTAGAACTTTATAATGTATTGAATAGGTGACACAATAAACCCTTTAGCATCCTACATATAGTATCTTCAATACGGATTAACAAACTTTTCTCTTGCAAATTCTCAGTAGCCGTAAAAACACTGCATCTTATTCACTGTGTACTTTGTGACATACGTTAAAGTTCTATTTCATTTGCCATTGGTGAGTGTTATTGTGTAGTACTATTATCACTACACTAAATATAGTAGACTCAACCTTTACGTCTCTATCGAAATTTGCTCAGGGAGCATTCCAAAATGTACCATTTTGTAGGTTGTTTTTCTTTCCATTTTTGATGTCCTAGCCCCCGCCCCGTCCCACTACTATAGCTCTCAGAAATTGTTTTTTAAAATATTTTTGTGCCCTCCCACTTCTATCTCCCAATTGCCGCTACTGACTATGTACAGTATTTCTAGTCAAATCTTTGTTTGCATTGTGCATATAATTACAAATCTAACCTTGGTAAAAGAGTTTTTCTACATTTGTAATTTTAAAATGGAAATGATAAAAATAAATTAATATGGTACTATTACTGCATTTATGTTTTATAAATTCCCAGTGGTGTTTATTACACTATACATTTGTTTAAGTTTAACAAGTAGTTTGTCCTAAGGCAACAGGAACATCAAGCTAGAATTAAGAATCCAAATAAGGTATTTTACTCTATGAGCTCTATATTAGGCTCCAAGTCTTTAACTAAGAATGCAGAAATGATTATCTACAATACAATTATTCAACCAGTACTTCTGTATGGTTCTGAGACATGGAGTATAACCAAGAAAGAGCAGCAGCAGTTGCAAGTTTTTGAGAATAAAGTTTATAGAAAAATATTTGGCCCATGGTTTGATCCTGTCTCTCAAAGCTGGCAGAAAAGATCTCATTATGAGATTTACACCCTCTCTCAACAACACACTATAATGGGTGTGATAGAATCCATCAGACTGTGCTGGGCTGGACATGTACTGAGGATAAAGGACAACAGAGCACCAGTAGATCTATAAAAGGGATCTCTTAATGGGAAAAGACCTTCAGGAAGACCCCGAAGCACCTGGTATGCCGGATCCTGCAAATTGATAACTGGAAAGAGCACACTCAAGATCGAAAAGGATGGAAGGGGATTGTGAGATCGGCACAGGAGTTTCACATTCCTCAGAAACCTACAGAGTGAGTGAGAGTGTGAGTAGTTTTTCTCTCTAGTATTCTGAGAGGCAATTATGTACTGTAATCACTTTATACAGGCTGATGAAAAATTCTACACCTTTGAAGAGTTCCTTCATAGTGTTGGATCATCTGTCACTGCCATAAACACATCCCATATCATTTTCACCTGTCTCCTACTCACCACATGGCAGTGTATTTTTATGTCTTTACTCCACCCTCTGGCTAGATCTGCCTGTTCATATACTTGATAGTAGGTAGAACCATTTGACAGAACAGAAACCAGTTATGTATGATGGAACTTTGGGAAACTTTCATGCTGATTTTCTGGTCAGCATTGATATTGGAAGAATTATTGATTAGGCTATGTTAATACTCTTGTCATCAATGTGATTTTCACTTAAATTACAGAACAATTCAGACACATCAAGCCATATTTTTGAAGAGTAGAAGAAAATCAATTTGGCACTCCACGTCATATGATATTGACATGATAAAGATCTCCAGCATAACATAATGTTTACCTGACAAAATTAATTAAAATTCAGCAACAGGTCATCCAATAGGATTTTTTTTTTCTGTCATCTGGTCAATATTGACAAATCAAAATGCCCATATCCTAGATGTGGTCATAGAGGTAGTTTTAATGTTTAAAATAATGTTAAGTCAGAGGCACAATAATTGAGGAAAATATTCTTTTTTAAAGAAGGGGTAAAAGAGAATGGAACAGTTTACCAAAGGACATCTTCAACTCTTTCCCAAAAGATGTGCATTCCTTCAACGATAGAATGTGGTCATGGCAGGAGAAAGTAAGAACTTGGCAAAAGACAATATTATGAGTAGCCTAATTTTGGATTTTGTTTTGTAATTTGTAATGCCACCAGGAAAAATACTCCAAATGCAAAAAGAAAAAAAATGTTGTTATTCTGATATTATCATTAGAATGAAGTTTTGCAAACAGAATTAATGTCTACTAATTGAATTTTGATTCTATATTTTGTATGCAGTGAATTTGTTGGGTATTCTATTCATTGTTTCTGTCAGGTAATTTGAACTTTGAATGAAATGTCAACAAAAACTGAAAATAGTCAGGCTACTCACTCACTCACTCATGGACGCTACAGTCCATGTAGAAACTTGGCCTCCTTTGTCACCTTTCTCCATTCCTCAGTCTTTTACTTTCCTTCTCTGGACTGAAATTTCCAGCTTCTGGAGGTCATCTTCCACATCACTGAGTCATCTTCTCATAGGTCTGCCCCTCCTTCTAGAATCTGGTATTCTCTGAACATGCTCAGCCCATCTTAGTCTTCCTTGCTTGATTTTCACCAAAATATTTGATTGTCCAAACAGTTTTTCCAGCTCTTTATTTGTTCTAATGCTCCAACCATCCTCCTCTCTCACTGCTCCAAATATCTTCCTTAGGATCTTTCTTTCCCATCTCAGCAACCAGTCTTCCTCTCTGGTGATCATCACCCAGCATTCAGAACCATAAGTATTGGTCTCAGTATGGTTATATATATTTTGATTTTTCTATTCCTGCTGACATTTCTACTTTCAAAGACGTTTCGTAATGCATAATAGGATTGATTTCCACACGCTATCCTTTCTCAAATTTCTGTTGCTATTTTATTGCCTTTCATTATTATTGACCCAAAATATTTGAAGATTTCAACTCTCTGATATTTCTTTGCATTCAATGTTATGCTATATTCTCTTATTTTGGCTTCCCCCTCATCTCCCAATATCATGTATTTCATTTTACCTATGTTCACATGAAGTTCTACGTCGCATGCTTTATTTTCTAACAAGCTGTAGCCTTCTGCTAGTGCTCTTCTGCTCCTTACCATGAGTGTTACCTTATTCACATATGCCACCACTTGTACTTTTCTATTAAATATTGTTCCTCGTGGGTTGATGTGGAGTTGTCGAATCACATTTTCTAGAGCTAAATTGAAAAGTAATGTAGAGAACACATCTCCTTGTCTCAAAGCTTTCTTGATTACAATATCTTCAAATATTTCTTGTTCCATTCTTATTTTACATACCAGGGATTTTTTGATTTTGTTTATTCAGTTGACGTTACGTTACACCAACAGAGATAGGTCTTATGGCGACGATGTGATAAGAAAGGGCCAGGAGTGGAAAGGAAGCGATTGTGGCCTTAATTAAGATACAGCCACAGCATTTGCCTGGTGCAAAAATGGGAAACCATGAAATACCATCTACAGGGCTGCCAACAGTGGGGTTCGAACCCACTATCTCCCAAATGAAAGCTCACAGCTGCCTGCCCCTATTATTTTAACGTTAAGAATTTCATATTTAGGTTCCGTATTGAAACAAGATTTACATCAAAGAAAGGACAATAAGTTCCACCTTTTCAATACTATATATTGTGTGAAAGTTTTACATTACAGTTAAAACATCACAGCTTTTGTACATTCGGTACCGGTTTCGACAGATTCCCTGTTATCATCAGCCGAGAATAATTAAACAAAGACAAGTATAGATCATGATTCTTATGGTGTGATTACAATGGTGGATTAAAAATATACATTATATGATTAAAATAGTATATATATATATATATATATATATATACACAAATAAAAGGTAAGTAAAATGGGAATGGTCATTATTTTATGAGGTGTACACCTTAATATTTCTAATTAAAAGGTTAGGTTTGTTAAAAGAAATTTTGTTCTTGTAATATATAATTAGGGCCTATAGTGAAATTTGATTGTAGGCTTAAATCTGTAATATTTTAACTTTTTGACCAGTCAATTCATTGAAGTTATGTAGCCATGTTTGACACATTAAAAAGGTAAACAAACATTTAGTCGAATGGTGTTCCACATAAAATATATACAATAAAATTCGATTGGAGCTTCAACTTGGACTTAAGAATGGAAGAATTATATTAATGTTCAATGCAAGCAGAAATAGATGAGTTAATTTTTTCACTATGTATTGATGTTGATAGTTAGAATGTCCATTGAACAGTTCAATATGTCGATTTGTATTCTGGAATGGTTTACATTATTTTGAGAAATAGTAATTGAGGTTCTTGCTAAGGTGGTACTTGAAGATCTTGTGTTGTAAGTTGTGAATATATAAATGATTCGGAAAGATCCTGATCCAAGTCGGAACCTATAAGAAATAAAATGCTATTTAAAGTTATATGAAAATCAGAAGGAGTAAAAAATTCGCGAAATATTAGCGAAATGAACGACTCACCTCAGGTGCCAAGTTGATAGTAGATGTATCGGAGTGGAACTAACAGGCTGAATGTGAAGAGACGGACCTCAGAAGGAAGCAAGGAGGGGCGGAGTTACTGAGCGAGGGGAAGAGGGAGCGCGGTGGAGGCGGGACTATAATCGGGTGGGCGCGGACGGCGGTAGGGGTAATATGTAAGCGTGTTATGGATTGTTTTGAAGATAGATCGATTTTTGGGGATTTTAAGATTGTTCAATATTTTGATAAACGTATCAAATAAAATCGTAGGTTTGTCGGATAAATCATTGAGATTAAAATTTGAATTATGGTACTGATCAAGTGAGATGTAAAATTGTTCAGTGAAATCAAGTATAGGACCTTTATATATTATTTCAATGATGTCTATATCGTGGTCTATGCCATAAAATTTGTGTTTATAGTCGTGTATATGTTGGCCTACTGCGGAGAATTTTCTGTATTTAATTGCATTTACGTGTTCTGTATATCTAATTTTGAACGATCTACCGGTCTGTCTGAGGTAGGTACTGATACTGAGGCAGTCGTTACAATGAAATCTATAGACACCTGACTTTTCAAAGGGGTTGACTGAGTTAGAGTTGTGTAGAATGTCTAGGTTTCTATTATTAGTTCTGGAGGAAATGTTAATATTCTGCTTCTTTATGGCATAGACCACGATATAGACATCATTGAAATAATAAATAAAGGTCCTATACTTGATTTCACTGAACAGTTTTACATCTCACTTGATCAGTACCATAATTCAAATTTTAATCTCAATGATTTATCCGACAAACCTACGATTTTATTTGATACGTTTATCAAAATATTGAACAATCTTAAAATCCCCAAAAATCGATCTATCTTCAAAACAATCCATAACACGCTTACATATTACCCCTACCGCCGTCCGCGCCCACCCGATTATAGTCCCGCCTCCACCGCGCTCCCTCTTCCCCTCGCTCAGTAACTCCGCCCCTCCTTGCTTCCTTCTGAGGTCCGTCTCTTCACATTCAGCCTGTTAGTTCCACTCCGATACATCTACTATCAACTTGGCACCTGAGGTGAGTCGTTCATTTCGCTAATATTTCGCGAATTTTTTATTCCTTCAGATTTTCATATAACTTTAAATAGCATTTTATTTCTTATAGGTTCCGACTTGGATCAGGATCTTTCCGAATCATTTATATATTCACAACTTACAACACAAGATCTTCAAGTACCACCTTAGCAAGAACCTCAATTACTATTTCTCAAAATAATGTAAACCATTCCAGAATACAAATCGACATATTGAACTGTTCAATGGACATTCTAACTATCAACATCAATACATAGTGAAAAAATTAACTCATCTATTTCTGCTTGCATTGAACATTAATATAATTCTTCCATTCTTAAGTCCAAGTTGAAGCTCCAATCGAATTTTATTGTATATATTTTATGTGGAACACCATTCGACTAAATGTGTGTTTACCTTTTTAATGTGTCAAACATGGCCTACATAACTTCAATGAATTGACTGGTCAAAAAGTTAAAATATTACAGATTTAAGCCTACAATCAAATTTCACTATAGGCCCTAATTATATATTACAAGAACAAAATTTCTTTTAACAAACCTAACCTTTTAATTATAAATATTAAGGTGTACACCTCATAAAATAATGACCATTCCCATTTTACTTACCTTTTATTTGTGTGTATATATATATATATACTATTTTAATCATATAATGTATATTTTTAATCCACCATTGTAATCACACCATAAGAATCATGATCTATACTTGTCTTTAATTATTCTCGGCTGATGATGACAGGGAATCTGTCGAAACCGGTACCGAATGTACAAAAGCTGTGATGTTTTAACTGTACCGTAATGTAAAACTTTCACACAATATATAGTATTGAAAAGGTGGAACTTATTGTCCTTTCTTTGATGCCTGCCCCTAACCGCACAGTCAAACTTGCTCGGTCCGTAGATACTGTAACTTGCACGGTCATTTCAATCAGCCTGCCCACTTTCTGTGGGATTCTAAATTCTCTCATGTTGTTGATTGTGTCATCAGCCCATAGACTGGTTTGATGCAGCCTCCCATGTCACCCTATCCTGTGCTAAACTTTTCATTTCTACATAACTACTACATCCTACATCTGCTCTAATCTCCTTGTCATATTCATACCTTTGTCTACCCCTACCATTCTTACTGCCTACACTTCCCTCAAAAACCAACTGAACAATTCCTGGATATCTTAAGATGTGTCCTATCATTCTATCTCTTCTGCTCATCAAATTTTGCCAAATCAATCTCCTCTCACCAATTCGATTCAGTATCTCTTCATTCATGATTCGATCTATCCATCTCACTTTCAGCATTCTTCTGTAACTCCACATTTCAAAAGATTTTATTCTCTTTCTTTCTAAGCTAGTTATCATCCATGTTTCACTTCCATACAATGCCACGCTCCAGACGAAAATCTTCAAAAACATCTTTCTAATTCCTATATCAATGTTCGAAGTGAGCAAATTTCTTTTCTTAAGAAAGGCCTTCCTTGTATATGCCAGTCGGCATTTTGTGTCCTCTTACTTCTGTCATCGTTAGTTATTTTACTCTTCAAGTATCAATAGTCATCTACTTCTTTTAAGACTTCATTTCCTAATTTTATATTTCCTGCATCACCTGACTTTGTTCGACTACACTCCATTACTTTAGTTTCGGACTTATTTATTCTCATCTTGTAGTCCTTCACTAAGACTCCATACCATTCAGCAATTTCTCCAGATCTTCTTCAGTATCAGATAAAATAACAATAGCATTGACAAATCTCAGGGTTTTGATTTCTTCTCCTTTGATTGTGATTCCCTTTCCAAATTCCTCTTTGATTTCCTTTACTGCCTGTCCTATATAAACATGGAAAAGAATGGAGACAAACTGCAGCCTTGCCTCATGCCTTTCTGGATTGATGCTTCTTTTTCAAGGCCCTCGATTCGTATCACTGCACACTGATTTTTATACAGATTGCAGATAATGTTTCATTTTCAGTATCTGATCCCGATCACCTTCAGAATCCCAAATAGCCTAGTCCAATCAGCATTATCAAATGACTTTCCTAGATCTACGAATGCCATGTACGTGGGCTTGTCCTTCTTAATTCGATCCTCTAAGATCAGATGCAAAATCAGGATTGCTTCACATGCTCCTACATTTCTTCTGAAGCCAAATTGATCTTCTCCCAAATCAATTTCAACTTGTCTTGCCATTCTTCTGTAATTAATACGTGTTAAAATTTTCCAGGCATTGGATACTAAACTAATTGTGCAGTAGTTTTCACACTTTTTAGTACCGGCTTTCTTGGGAATAGGCATAACAACATTCTGCTGAAACTTGGATGGCACGTCTCCTGTATCATACATCTTACACACTAACTGGAATAACCTCACCATGCTGGTTTAACCCGAGGCAGTAAATAATTCAAAGGGCATCAATTCCCGTTGCCTTGTTCGTGTTTAGGTCTCTAAAAGAACTGATAGAATAAAAGAAGATTTTTATATGTTGACTATCCTGAAATGAATCCATGGTGCTCATCAATGATGATGTTTCTAAAGAGAGGTGTTCTTGTCAAGAATTATCGAGTCAAAAATTTTGGAAATATGAGAAGAAATTGTAAGTGGTCTGTATTGTTTTATGTCCATTTTATCACCATTTTTGAAAACTGGGCTAACAAATCCTTTCCTCCATTCCTCTGAGAAAACATCTCAGTTTAATGATAAGTTGAACATATAAAAGAGTGCTCCACATAAAACAAATGAGCATTTCTTGAAGAGGTAATTTGATATACCATCTGGTTCTACAAATTTCATTAATTCAAGAGATATCAGTTTGTTGTAAATTTCTGCCTTACGAATGTTGATATCTGACAGATTGACTGAAAAAGGATAGTATATGCCATACTATTATTATTCTGATAAGAAGAATAAACAGATGAAAAGTTTTTGCAAAAAGATTGACTATCTTTTCACTAATATCCGTTCTAACTGCACTAAGATGCAATGTTGAAGGAATATTATTAAATGACCTTTTAAAACCTAGATGTTGTCAGAATTTCTGTGGGTTGTAACTAATACACTGTTCACAGTTGGAGACATAGTTTGTATAGCAAGATTTGGATTCGGATGTGCATTGATTTCCGAATTTAGAAAAATTGTGATAATCACTATTGTGACCTGATATCTTGTACAGCTTGTGTATTTTTCCTTTCCAATAATCACCGAGTTCATTTATGATTATACCACTTTGGGAATTTTGGAGTCTTAAAATTCTGTACAGGGATGTAAAATTCCATGCCATAATGTAGTACTGAATTAAAGGTTTCTACTGGTTTATCAATTGATACATTCTGTAACATCACCTTCCAGCCGAACTGTGACAGGTAATAATTTAGTCCATTATAATCTCAAAATATAAACTATCAGCAGGTAAGGAAGTGTATAGCTCATTTATAGGTAAAGAAATCTCTAATACTGGGTGGTGTCTATTGAGGGGCAATATTTTCAATACTAGATATCATGGAACTGGAGTTACTGAAAACCAAATCAAGAAAATAAATCAGAAAATTTGGGATCTCATTGTGTCTATATTTAAAGTGGACTGTTCCGTTTGGTTACCTACTGATAAAAGGCCAGAAAATGTTTCTTCATTTGTTATCCAATTAAGATGTGGTAGATTGTAGTCTCCAACAAGGAGCAATAAAGGGTTGTCACGATTTGAGATAAATTTTTCAACAGCAATGCAGTGGTTGAAACATTTTTGGACAGGAGACCTGGGTGGTATGTATACAGCACCAATGATTAATTTTGTGGTGTTAAAAGTCAGGGACACAAACAACTGTTCAACTGTGCTATTGCATGGTGTCATAGTAGGTTTAAACCTCTTGCTAATACAGATTATTACACCCTATGGAATGCTTTCACATTTGTTAAAGAAGACCTATCACATCTGAAAATAGAAGAAGTCGAAGTTCCTCAACACTAATTTCATCACTTAGGTTTGTTTCAGTTAGTGTGGTTTGAAGTCTATTTATATTTTGTTAATATTCTCCAAACTGTTCAACTAACCAACTAACCTTTTTACTGATGTCTTTGATACCCTCCTAGGATTGTGGATCTGACCTCTGTGAAATGCTTCCCTTTCTACATGTTGAATTTTATTCCTGATGTAGTCTGTACTTTCTAAATCATTTACTTTATCACTTAACTTTTGGCCATTAGGATTTGCAACACCCCCCATTTCTAGATATTCTATTGAGAAGTTTACCAAACTTAGAGATTCCTTTCCTATTAACATTAGAACCGCTGGAATATATTGTATACCTGGAACCGCCGATGCGGTCATTTTGACCGCTATTGAAATTATTATATTTTCGTTCTCGATATGCACAGTTACTCATTATTATTGTTTTACCTCTGTTTCTGTACATTTGTTTATGAGTTTCAATATTGAATTATCAATTTAAAAAGCCACCCACTCATTACACTATCATCAGAAACATGCCACTTTGAATATGGAGTAAGTCCTGTATTTTCTTTCAAGGGTGTATGGCGAGCAATCCAACCAAATGTCATCTTCCCAGTCTGCTACAGTCCACTCCCTGATGCCATCAGTACCTAATAGTGCATTATCTGGCCATGGGAGGCTTTTACCTTGGTTGTTGCGTCTCCTATTATACCATGATTTACGGGTTATGGTTTCTACTTCCGTAATAGAATAATTACACTGACTGACAGAGCAAATGCAACACCAAGAAGGAGTGGTCAGAACTTTATGCCAATTGCAGGGTAGACTGATGTCACTGAGGTATGCTCATGATGTGAAATGCGCCACTGTGCTGCTCACGTAGCGAACGATAAATGGGACACGGCGTTGGCGAATGGCCCACTTCGTACCGTGATTTCTCAGCCGACAGTCATTGTAGAACGTGTTGTCGTGTGCCACAGGACACGTGTATAGCTAAGAATGCCAGGCTGCCGTCAACGGAGGCATTTCCAGCAGACAGACGACTTTACGAGGGCTATGGTGATCGGGCTGAGAAGGGCAGGTTGGTCGCTTCGTCAAATCGCAGCCGATACCCATAGGGATGTGTCCACGGTGCAGCGCCTGTGGCGAAGATGGTTGGCGCAGGGACATGTGGCACGTGTGAGGGGTCCAGGCACAGCCCGAGTGACGTCAGCACGCGAGGATCGGCGCATCCGCCGCCAAGCGGTGGCAGCCCCGCACGCCACGTCAACCGCCATTCTTCAGCATGTGCAAGACACCCTGGCTGTTCCAATATCGACCAGAACAATTTCCCGTCGATTGGTTGAAGGAGGCCTGCACTCCCGGCGTCCGCTCAGAAGACTACCATTGACTCCACAGCATAGACGTGCTCGCCTGGCATGGTGCCGGGCTAGAGCGACTTGGATGAGGGAATGGCAGAACGTCGTGTTCTCCGATGAATCACGCTTCTGTTCTGTCAGTGATAGTCACCGCAGACGAGTGTGGCGTCGGCGTGGAGAAAGGTCAAATCCGGCAGTAACTGTGGAGCGCCCTACCGCTAGACAACGCGGCATCGTGGTTTGGGGCGCTATTGCGTATGATTCCACGTCACCTCTAGTGCGTATTCAAGGCACGTTAAATGTCCACCGCTACGTGCAGCATGTGCTGCGGCCGGTGGCACTCCTGTACCTTCAGGGGCTGCCCAATGCTCTGTTTCAGCAGGATAATGGCCGCCCACACACTGCTCGCATCTCCCAACAGGCTCTACGAGGTGTACAGATGCTTCCGTGGCCAGCGTACTCTCCGGATCTCTCACCAATCGAACACGTGTGGGATCTCATTGGACGCCGTTTGCAAACTCTGCCCCAGCCTCGTACGGACAACCAACTGTGGCAAATGGTTGACAGAGAATGGAGAACCATCCCTCAGGACACCATCCGCGCTCTTATTGACTCTGTACCTCGACGTGTTTCTGCGTGCATCGCCGCTCGCGGTGGTCCTACATCCTACTGAGTCGATGCCATGCGCATTGTGTAACCTGCATATCGGTTTGAAATAAACATCAATTATTCGTCCGTGCCGTCTCTGTTTTTTCCCCAAGTTTCATCCTTTTCGAACCACTCCTTCTTGGTGTTGCATTTGCTCTGTCAGTCAGTGTAAAAACTTGTCAGTACTCAGCCTATGCAAGGCATCATTATAATCCGTACAATTCGTAATATATCCCAGTTCCACTGTTGTGGTTTTGTACATTACCATTGTTGATAGGATAATTATAAGTAGATGATTATATCTCAACGAGAGTTATGTGTTACAATACATTTTATTATGATAATTAATACAGTGGTCAAAATGACCACTCCGGTGGTAGTAAGTTTCTCATCTATTGATGCAAAATTAATTATATTTGATATGAATTTTCCTTGGCACTAATCAGGAAAAGTCACTGCAGCTCAATATCCTACAATAAAAACTGTAGTCAGAATTGAGTTTGGAAAATGTGTAGCGGTCGTTTTGACCGCTCTGGCGGTTCTAGTGTTAAGGTGTAGCCCATCTTTACCAAAATCACTGTCTCTAGGCCAGCTATTAGCATTGACAAAAAGGACATCTCTGTTACGGCATAACCAGTGAAGGGTGGAGATTACAGCATCTGTATAATGATAAACAACATAGTGCCAGAAAAAATGCCACCGAGACAAAGCTTTGCTGCTGGAAGCCTCCTTTTTATTGCAGTAATAAGTATGTCAGTCTTGGCCATTATGTAACTGGGTGTTGGCAGATTGTGAATAATATAATTTGTGCCAATATGAGCAATCAAAGCATCAGGATTTTCTTTAATACTCTCACTGTTCACATGTTCTGCCAGTTGACTCACTCGTATGCCTGGATAACAGTACGCAATACCCTCTTCAACTTTGGATCTGACATTTCTTATCATAGAGTCCCATGTGTTCTGGTGGAAAATGGGAAGTATTTCCTGCAGAAATGTACCAAAATATATGGATAAGCAGCCCTCCTCATATTGCAGAAGCTGTCTTAGCAGGAAAGGGCAAACCATGCCATACAAATTTCTCTTGTAAATAAATGAGTGGTGAATGAGACAGTGTTAGGTAACCTTTGGTAAGATAAGGCTTTTCCACTATATTTCCTCTCTTCTTAAACTTAAATATCACAGGGCGAGTTGGACATGTGTTAGGGGTATGCAGCTGTGAGCTTGCATCTGGGAGATAGTGGGTTCGAGCCCCACTGTCGGCAACCCTGAAGATGGTTTTCTGTGGTTTCTCATTTTCACACCAGGAAAATGCTGGGGCTGTACCTTAGTTAAGGCCACAGCCGCTTCCTTTCCTATCACATCGTCGAAATACGACTTACCTGTCTCGGTGCGACGTAAAACAAATAAAATTACAAAAGAAACTTAAATACCCTGCTTTAAACTACCTTTATTTCATGAACTTCTGTGTCATGCTTTTTGTGTATAAGAAGTGTTTATTTTAAACTCATCATTGGTGTAGAGTGTATTCATTCTATGTTATTCTGTTGACTGTTCTAGGAATTTTCAAGAAATAACAGAAAGCAATGACAACTCAAAGTGCACCCAGAACGGTCAGCAAGTCACAGCTTGAAAGTACACTGAAATCTCAACTCGGGACAGAATTGGTTGTGGAAGAGTATGAATGTAAAGCCAACACCAAACCAGGAGAAAACTACGGCAGTGTTATGCTGGCTTTGGACGTCACACTTCGCCGAACAAAGGACTCTCCAGTTGAAACTCTGCAAGTTGTTGCAAAGCTTGCTCCTCCCACAGATTTCTTGCTGGATGTCTTTGATTTTAAGAACACATTTTGTAAAGAAATGAATGTGTACAAGTTAGTAGGTCCAGAGCTTGAGAGACTGCAGATAGAATGTGGTATTCCAGATGAGGACAGGTTAAACATTCTGGCCAAATTCTATGGAGCTCAGACATCATCTAGAGGAGATAATGATCCTGTTGCTGACGTTAATGCTATTCTCTTATTAGAGAACTTAAAAGTTTGTGGCTATAAAATGGGTGATAGGTTAGCAGGTCTTGATCTGAAGCACTGTGAGTTGGTTTTGTCCAAACTAGCCCAATTTCATGCCCTGCCAGTTGCTCTGAGGCAAATGAGACCAAATATATTTGATAGAACTGTTGTGAAGGCAACTTGTAATATGACTATGGGGGGAACAACTCCAGTTGAAGACTTGGAAAAGATGCTTAAAGCAATAAAACAAGAGATTCCTGAAGTTAACTCCTACATAGCAAGAATGAGGAACCACAGCCTTGAGAATCTAAAACATTCAAACAAGTCGTTTAATAAGAAACCATTTGCGACTATTGTACACAATGATTTCTGGACGAATAATATGATGTTCCTTTATAATGATCCTCATGATAATTCATGTCCTACAAGTATTAAATTTGTAGACTTTCAGGTAACTTTGCTCTGTTCTCCAGTGAAAGACCTTATTTTCTTCCTTTTTACTAGTGCATCAGATGAAGTTCTCAGAGACTCTTTTGACCATTTATTAAATCTGTACCACACAAACTTTATTAACACACTGAAAAGTGTTGGATGTGATACATCTGCTTTTTCATTTGAGAGATTCCTTGATGAAGTCAATGAATTTGCACCAATGGAGTTTCATCATATTCTCTTTATGCTAAATGTAATTTATATAGATAAAAGTGAAGTTAAGGAGCTTTCAGAATTAGATGGCAGTTCAGATCTCAAGTTTGCATCTGGTAGCATTTGTAAACGTAAAATACTTAACCTTATTCATGAATTTGACAAGAAGGGTTGGTTGATGAAAACTCAGTGAAGAGCTTCAAAAACTGTTGTTGTTTGTAAAATTCTTTGGTTATTGAGATCCAGGCCCTTCTCATTAGAATAAAGCAAGATAAGGAGTTCCAATATCATTCATGTTTAAGAACGTCTTGACATTTAATACCAGTGATAGCAATAAATTTGGTCCATTTTCCTCTAATGCATGACATGATATCATTGAAGTTCAGCATATTCTATTATCATTACTATACACTGACAAAATTTCATTTAACTGAGATCCTGCAGTGAAACTGGTTTTCAGTCCATACACCTAACATATCTATAGTTTATTGTCATTTGACTTGTTAGTAAGATACTCATTATACTGGTAGTTATGTATCTACAAGTATTTTATTTTGATGAAGTCAAAACTTTGTTTACATTGTATGTATAATTATAAATTTAACCTTGGAGAAAAAGTCTTTGTACCTTTGTATTTAAAAATAGACACAATAAAAATAAAATAATATGGTACTATTACTGCATTTATGTTTTATAAACTTCCAATTGTGTTTATTACACTGTACATTTATTTTAGTTTAACAAGTAGTTTTTCCCTCTAGTATTCTGAGAGGCAATTATGTACTCTAATCACTTCGTACAGGCCGATGAAAAATTCTATACCTTTGAAAAGTTTCTTCACAGTGTGGGATCATCTGTTACTGCCATGAACACATCCCATATCATTTTCACCTGTCTCCTACTCTTCACATGGCAGTGTACTTTTATGTATCTACTCCACCCTTTGGCTAGATCTGCCTGTTCATATACTTGATTGTAGATACAGCGATTTGATAGAATAGTGACTAGTTATGTATGGCAAAAGTTTGGGAAACTTTAATGCTGATTTTTTGGTCACCATTGATATTGGAAGAATTAATGGTTAGTCTATGTTAATACTGTTATCAGTGCGATTTTCACTTAAATTAAAGAACAATTCCAGACAAATCAAGCCATATTTTTGAAGAGCAGAAATAATCAATTTGGCACTCCACGTCATATGATATTGACATGATGAAGATCTCCAGCATAACATTAATGTTTACCTGACAAAATTAATTCAAATTCAGCAACAGGTCATCGAATAGGATTCTTTTTTCCTGTCATCTGGTCAATATTAACAAATCAAAATGCCCGTATCCTAGATGTGGTCATAGAGGTAGATTTAATGTTTAAAATAATAAGTCAATGGGACAATAATAGGAGAAAATATTCATTTTTATGAAGAGGTAAAAGAGAATGGAACAGTTCACCAAAGGACACTTTCAACCCTTTCCCAGAAGGTGTGCATTCCTTTAATGATGGAATGAGGTCATGGCAGGAGAGAGTAAGAGCGTGGCAAAAGACAATATTATGGGTAGCCTAATTTTAGATTTTGTTTTGCAATTCCTTATGATTTTGCCACCAGGAAAAAGTACTTCAAATGCAAAATAAATGTTGTTGTTTTGATATCATTAGAATTACATTTTTACAACAGAACTAATGTCTACAAACTGAATTTTGTCTATGTTTTTTGTATGTAATTAATTTATTTATTGGTTATAGAATATCCCAGTAAGCTAGTGGCTCAAGGAGGGACTGCCCTTTATAATCACAGCTTGGTAGCTTTCAGTTTCAATTAACAGATAAGATATATAAATACCAAGTAATGTTTTACAAATATTGATGTACATCATAATATCATTATTTTATATAGAAAAAAGAAGATATTCAAAATGAACTAAACTTAGGTGGAAAAATAGATACAGAGTGGTTATGGGTTTATTCTTCAACATACTGTTCTGTATTCTATTAAATGTTTCTGTCAGATAATTTGAACTTGGAGTAAAATTTCAATAAGAATTGAAAATATTCACTCTACTCACTCACTCATTGGTGCTACAGTTCATGTAGAACCTCAGCCTCCTTGGTCACGTTTCTCCACGCCTCACAGTATGTTGTGTCGTCCCGATAGCCACACGACATACACGCAACAATGTGCAGCACGCTCCTAACCATGTTCAAGGACATATCCAGCTCACACATTTTTTTAAAAAATTGCACGAGAGAACGCAAGTATGAAGAGAGGAGCACCCACAACTAGCTTTCACTGATTTCAATATGTCACGCACAGCAACGTAAACCTCAATAAGGAAGCCTAATATAAACTAGCTTGTTTTTTATCATTAATATAGACTGAGTAAGAGCTATATATCTGTAAACAGGTTATTAAACCTCTTATTCTAATGAACACGACGTCCCCGCATATTTGCGGCCCAACAATGTACCTTGAATAACCGTTGGACATGGTACTGGCATTTAACATTGGATATCTGAGCCTGACATCAGTATGTCAATGATTCTCCATAAACCCTAAGAATTGTATCCAATTTCAACCTCAGCAAACGGAACTTTTGTAATATGTGGTAATCATGGGGCCAGTGTAAAACCCTTCAACCACATAACTGTACCATATGTATATATATCTTAATATTAAGTATTTTTTAGAATAGTGGCACTCACTAACATATTTTTCAGCAGTGATATAGACTTGAGTATAAGCTATGTGTCCGTGAACTGGTCGCTGAACCTCTTATTCTAAGGAACACGACACCCCCGAATATTTTCGGCACAACAATGCACTTCAAAGATCTCATAAACCGTTGGACATAATAGTGGCATTTAACACAGATAACTTGACATCTGAATATCCGTGATTCTTCATTAACTCTAAGAACTGTATCCGATTCCAGCCTCAGTAAATGTAATATTTGAAAATAACCTCAAAACTGTACCATATGTATATATATTGACATTAAGTAATTTTAGAATAGTGGTATCATGTTTATTTAATGGCATTCTTGTTTAATTTTAATTTTAGTAGTATTTATTCTGTACAGTCGCTATTAAGTAGGTTCTCTAGCAGCTGAAGATGATCTATTTACAGGGTCGAAACCGGTACTGTTTTATTATGTAAATAATTTTGACACTATGTAAAATAAAGTATTGATTAGGTGGAGAACTCATCCTTCATACTTGTACTTGACAGGAAGTTGTTCAATCACTTTTTCCTCGTAAATTGAAAAGTAATGTAGAGAGCACATCTCCTTGTCTGAAACCTTTCTTGACCGAAATCTCTTCAAATATTTCTTGTTCCATTCTTACTTTACATACCAGGGATTTTTTTTTCAGTTGACTTTACGTTACACCGACACAGATAGGTCTTATGGCGACAATATGATAAGAAAGGGCTAGGAGTGGAAAGGAAGCGATTGTGGCCTTAATTAAGGTACAGCCCCAGCATTTGCCTGGTGTAAAAATGGGAAATCATGAAATACCATCTTCAGGGCTGCCTACAGTGGGGTTCTAACCCACTATCTCCCGAATGAAAGCTCACAGATGCGCACCCTGAACCACACGGCTAAACTCACTTGGTTCGTACATGCCGTAACTTGCATGGTCATTTCAATCAGTCTGTCCACTTTCTGTAGGATTCTAAATTCTCTCATGTTGTTTGAGTCAACAGTCCATAGACTGGTTTGATGCAGCTCTCCATGCTTCCCTATGCTAACCTTGTCATTTCTATATAACTCCTGCATCCTACATCTGCTCTAATCTGCTTGGCATATTCATATCTTGGTCTACCAACCTTCAATACGGAAATATGAGGATAATAACTTGTAACATACCACTTAGTTGAGCAGCTCATCTCTTTCCTCCCAAGTCTTCCCAGCCCAAACTTTGTAAAATGTTTGTAATGCTACTCTTTTGTTGTGGCATCATACACAACCATTAAACAAGTTCAAGGGAGATAGGGTCATCTTCCGTATCCTTCACTTGAGTAATTCTTGTCTGGCACATCCACGTAGCAGGGGTGGGTATCTTCCACATCAGTAGGCCGGTGTGAAGGAGAGCTAAGTTCAGGCAGGGACCCAGTCTCATGGGGTATAACGTGGAAACCATGTCCAGGGTTACAGGTGAAGACCTTAACAGCATTTTAGGTAGAGAAGGAGACCTTTGGAATGGCGAAGATGGTGGATGAGGCAACCCATCCTCTCTGGGGAAAATTAGAAGAGGAAACCACTGTCTTGTGGAGAAAAGGAATCTTGAAAGGCAAAAGGAGTAAACCTCAAAACAAAACAAAAAAATCCTCAGATGCGTTAGGCTTAGCAAGTCAGCAGATGAGTAAATTTGTACTTGCTTTCAAATATAATACAAGCCTTGGATGGAAGTGTGAAAATGGAACTGGAATTGACAAGTCTCTGGCTACAGAAAATCAGAGCTATGACAATAAGATAGAAAAGTTACATGTGGAGCACAAAAGATTGAAACTACAAGTAAAGAGGAGTATCAAGGAAGAAAAGGAGAAATGTTGCAGAGAGTTTACCAACAAAACTGAGCAAGATAGTTAAGGAAATCAGAAATTATTATACAGAGTAATAAAATCAAAAAGAATAAATCAAGGATAAATCAAGGCATTAGAGAGAGAAGATGGATCCATAGTACATGATGAAAATTGTCTTCAGAAGGTGATGGCAAAATATTTTGAAAAACTTCATAATGAGGATGACTGCTCAGAGGAAGAAGGAGATAAGAAAATGGCAATAATAGATGGAGGAAAAGAAGAGAACCCGATAACATGGTTAGAACTTGAAAGGGCAGTGAAAGCAATGACCAAAGGTAAAGCAAGTGAAAAAGACAAATTCAATGCTGATATTTTAAGGCAGCAGGAAGCAGTGGACTATAGTGGCTATACCGAGCCCTCAATGTGATCTGGAAGGATGAAAGATACCTGCAGATGAAGTGAATGCGGACATGATAAAGACAGCAGGCATACAATGGCTGCACAGAGTACTAAATGCCATATGGACAGACAACAAAATACCTGCAGATTGGAACAAGTGTGTTATAATTCCCCTGTTTAAGAAAGGCAGCAGATGGAAACCCACCAACTATAGAGGAATAACCCTGCTGTCTCATAGGCTAAAAATTCTGGAGAAGATCATAGAAGGAGATCGAGATCCATCATTGAACCTCAGTTAGAGGAGGAGCAATATGGATTCAGAAGTAACAGATCAACAATGGATCTAATTTTAGCACCCACATACTGATGGAAAAGTATTGAAAGAAAGCAAGAACTTGGTCATTTTATTCTCACTGTATTTTTTGATATAGAAAAGGTCTATGACAGTGTTAAAAGAGATAAGATCTGAAAGTGCCTGAAGGACTGGTAAGGAAAATTCAGATGTTGTACAAAGACTGTACTACCTGTGTACAAAATGGGGAAGGTCAATCATCATGATTTGAGACAAAAAATGGAGTTCAGCAAGGAAGTGCACTGTCCCCAGTACTTATCATCACTGTTATGGACAATATAATGAAGAACGTCAAGGAAAAGTTCGGTGAACTGAATGCAGTGGCCTTTGCTGATGATATCATGATTTGGGATGAAACAGAAGAGGAAGTACAGACCAGACTTAATGTATAGAAATCCCAGTTCCAGGAATATAACCTCAACATCAGCAAAGCCAAGACAGTGGTGATGGCAGTCAACAGAGATGGGCGTTCACCAAGTGCAAAAACTAGGAGACCACCAGCTAGAGGATGTGGATAGTTTCCCTTACCTTGGAAGTGTAATCTCCAGTGATGATTTGGTTAGAAAGAAATTTACAAACAGAGTGCAAAAGGGATCAGAATTCTACCAAAAAATAAGAACACTTTTATGGGATGACATGATTCCAAAACTGTCCAAACTGATGATGTTTAACAGCAATTTCATACCAATATTGACCTATGGTATTGAAGCATGCACCCTCATAAAGACAGATTCATGAAGACTGTGAGCATCTGAGATGAAATTTCTTAGATCCACCATCCAGAAGACCAAGATAGGCAAGTCAAGAAATGAGGAGGTGAGGAAAGAAGCCAGAATAAAGACATCCCTATTAGACTGAAACGGCACATCCAGACACAGTGGTACAGGCATGTGATGAGGATGGAGCTTACAAGAACCAGAATAAATTTGGAAAGACAGATGGAGGGGAAAAGACATGCATGAAGACCTAAAACCCGATGGATGGACATGAACAAGGTTGATCTAGTTACCAGAGCATGGACAGTGGATGATGTTCTCCATGACAAGTTGTATATGGAGAGGACGAAGTGGAAGAGGCTCATTAACAGCACCCAGAAAACTGGAACTGTACAATGATGATGATGATGATGAGGGGTTATGGTAAGGATGTTAAGGAGAGGGTGTGTAAGTCTCTGGTAAGACCCCAATTAGAGTATGGTTCCAGGTTTACTGGAAGGGGTCCAAGGGAAAGCAGCACAATTTGTTCTTGGTGATTTCCAACAAAAGAGCTGTGTTACAAATATCTTGCAAACTTTGGGCTGTTGTCTAGTAAAATTATACTTGTCATGTCACACTCACTAAAGGCATGGATGAACAAAATCATACCACTACACATGTATTTAAATGACTTTCTGGAGTACAACACGTCAGGCGTCCTCCCTTTCCCATAGTTTCTGAAGTACAGTATAAGTTGTTTTCATCAGAGCTATTGCTGTTAGAAGAACCAAAAAGTCAATGTTTTCACCAACGACAAACATAATATCATACTCAGATCCGGCAGAACAGCAGCTGTAAGTATTAGTACATCTGCAACTTCTACTGCTATTTTTACCGATTTCTTTCTTGCAGAATATTTTTCAGGAGGTCAAAGAAACATAATTTGTTGCATTCATTTGAAACAAAATTCTTGAGAAATTTCTGGACATGTGGCTTCATTGAATAGTATCTCTTGTGATGAAAGTAGGGAAAAAAAGCCAGAGCTTGTGCAGTGGCTAATGTGTAAGATGGCGGCTATACATGGGCTGTTATGGGACTAACTCTGGGGAGCTGGCACAGGGGCAAGTGGGCAAGGTGGCCATCATGTGCAAACCACCTCTTTTTTTTTTTTTCTTTTTTTTTTTTTTGCTAGTGGCTTTATGTCCCACTGACACAGATAGGTCTTATGGCAACGTCAGGATAGGAAAGACCTAGGAGTTGGAAGGAAGCAGCTGTGGCCTTAATTAAGGTACAGCCCCAGCATTTGCCTGATATGAAAATGGGAAACCATGGAAAACCATCTTCAGGACTCCCGACAATGGGATTCGAACCCACTATCTCCCGGATGAAAGCTCACAGCCACGCGCCTCTAACCGCACAGACAACTCGCCCGGTCAAACCACCTCTAGCCACACGCTATGACCTCTGACACCCTGAGACAATAGGATGTTGTCATTTTATGGAATACTGTAGAAAGAGGTTACTAAAAGGGCCACCTGACTTGAGAGAGCATGGGTTAGCAAACTTGGGGCCTTTAGCTAAGTCTAGGCATGATGTGTTCTAAGCTGTTGTCTATCTAACCTCTCTTGGTCAACTCTTGTAGGACACTTGATTCCGAGGTGGTAGGGTCGAGCAGAGTAAAGCTCCTCTGGAGACACTCCTTGGCCCAGGTAGAGGCCTACCAGAGTAAAGCTCCTCCTACGACATCCCTTCCCCCAGGTAGAGGCCAAGCAGAGTAAAGCTCCTCTAGAGGGACCCTTGCCCTTGGTAGGGGCCTAGCAGAGTAAAGCTCCTCCAAGAGCACCCTTTCCTTAGGCAGGAGCCAAGCAACCTATGCTGTTGTCGTGTCTGCATTGGCGAACTCGAGGTCTTTAGTTGAGTCTAGGCATGATGTGTGCTAAGCTGTCGTCTATCTAACCTCCTTGGCCAACTCTTGTGGAGGGCACTTCAGCCCGAGGTGTGGTTGAGCAGAGTAAATGCCACTCCCAAGGATTCGAACGTGGAGCTGACATAAACTCAAAACTAAAGAGCTTAAGTGCAATTCAAATATCCTCACCCTGATTGAAATGTGTGTACAATGAAGGTGTACCGACTACAGTAAATGTGGAGACATGTGAATCTCAGCAGGAAAAAAAAAGACTTTGTGAGCTAAGCTGTATTTTCCAATCTGGTGTAGCAAAGGAATGCCGGCAATGTGTTATGACGCAAGACACCTGACTTGAAAGAACTTTGGGACTTTAGCTACAGGTCAAAGCTTGTTAGCAGTGACGTTACTACAGCTCTCACTACTATGATGTCGTTACTCTGCTCAGACTCATTTCATGAGGTAGTGTGTCTCAAAGCTACTTCCTTCATCGGCATATCGCTCATAAGCTATTTGCATCTCGGAGTTGGAGTCAGCGCTCTGCCTAAGTAGCTGAGTCAAGAGTTTGATTTCTATTCAGGTCGATGATTTTTTTAAGTTTCTTCTACCTTGAACATTGGGTGGTTTTTTTAACACACACTTTCAATGCGCAGTCATTTACTTAACATGATACTCAGCAGTCCAAAGAGAAGAGCCCTAGTTCCCATTCTCAGTCGTATGTAGCGCAAACTTTTTTTATACGGTTCTGAACACATAGTTATAATCTCTAAGTGATGTCAAGATTACAGTAGACTATTGAAAGTCTCTAGAGTTCAAATATATAGGCTTGAAATATTACAATAAAAAATTCAGTGTTCCCACCATCTCCCTAGTACCATGTGTAACCGCCATCTACACGGGTTCAATTCCTTGTCAGGTCGGTGATTTCTTGTAGCACAAACATTAGATGTTTCTGAATTTAACTCACAATCATTTGATACTCAGCAGTCCATAGGAAAGAGAACTGAGTTCGATCCCCCATCATGTATAGCACAAACATTTATTTTTTTTTCTGAACACAGTGTTTTAATCTCTAAGTCATGTCAACTATATTGTAAGCTACTATAAGTCTCTTAGCTTCGTGCCTCAAAGATGCTTCCCAATATTACACCCCTATGAATAAGGCATATGTATTAAGCCTTACACCATTTCCCCAGTCCCATGTGCAGCCTCCATCTTGTTCCAAGTTCAAATCCAAGCCCCGTGAGGGTGGCTTCCAACATTACATCTGAGGATGCCTTTCAACATTACTTCCCCTGAGGGTACCTTCCAACATTACGATCTAATAATAATAATAATAATAATAATAATATATATATATATTAAGTCTTACATCATCTCCCTAGTCCTAATAGTACACAGAGTAGCTGCTAAGCTCATGGTGGGGGGAAGGGTAAGTGGTTAATTTAACACCTGATCAGCGTGCGGCTAAGCTGCACAATTAGCTAGGATGTAAAGTTATGTCCTAGCTGGTGTAGGGAAGGATAATCGGCGTACAAAAATTACAAGTTGTGAGCCCCTGAGGCAGCTCTCTAATTAGGTTTGTACGAATAGAGTATATAGCAGCCATCTTGCCTAGCAGTCCTTACCGCGGTTCTTGAAATTTAGGCTGATAAAACTAATATGTTATACATTACAAGTTGTGAGCCTCCTGCGGTAGCCTATTCAAATAAAGTTAAACAACTATAATTAATGCCAGACTCAGCTCGAGGTCCTCTAGCAGCTAAAACACGCTCGGGAGTTAAGAGCCCCTGGTACCCCTTTTAGTCATTTCTTACAGCGGTATTCCATCGGGTTGATTTAAATATTCCAGATTTTTCTAATTCCTGGCTTTGTCAGGGATATTATTAGATACAAGACTCCTTGGCTGTATGATTAGCATACTGACCTTAGGTTTTCAAGGCCTTGGGTTCAATTCCAGGCGGGTCGTGATTTTAACTGTGTATGATTAAGTTTTCTGGCTTGGGAACTAAGTGTTTCCATCTTAATAAACTTCTCTTCATCTACATAAACAAGGGCTTGGGTTTGATTTTCGGCTACAACGTGATTTTAACTGCACATGATTACGTTTTCTGGCTTGAGAACTAAGGTTTTTCGTCGTGTTTATCCAAATATATTGAGAAAAAGGTCAAGAAGGAGGAGGAGAAGAATAAGAAGAATGTGTCCTGTATTCTACATTACGTGCCTGAAACCATTGTGATGCCTTCTCTTAATAATTATATACTGCTTTGACTGCATCGTCCGCTATATTTCCACCATCTTTACTCACTGTTGTTCACTAGCTCTCAGTAGCTGTTTCTTGATCAGCATTCCTGTATGCTACAAATGAACTTCAAAAACAGGTAACAAGATTTTGCATAGAGAAAATTTATTTTATAGCAGATAAATCGAAGTTCTATAACCGATAACCTACGCTCAGAAGTTTAGAGTCTACTAGAACCCCTTTTAGTTGCTATTTGCAACTCTTGCCACAGTTCCGAAAGTTAGACTGATAAAAACTAATAGGTCATAAATTACAAGTTGTAAACCTTGAGGTTTGAGACTACTTTGTCAAACGATCATGTAGTATTACTTGTGAGCTCCTGTAGTAGCTCTACAGAGTTAGGCTTATGCCAGACTCAGCTATATACCCCTTTGTGTCAACAGATTCTGTAGTATTACAAAGCAGAGTTATGTTCCAAGTCTACGATTCGAAGCCTGCTCGAGTCGGATATTTAATTTTGTCAGTTGTAACTACATGCATTTTTTTCTTCATCAGACTGTTATACAGGCAGCTGTGTTCAAGGACGTTGCTTATATAGCATAATCGGTACACCACCAGCAGATTCCTGAAGCCTCGTGGCTGTCAGTATCACATATCATCGCCCCTCTAGCAAACTAACGAATCTGCAAATTCTCAAAAAATTAGGAGAGCTGAAAAAAGTTGAGAATACTCATGTCAAATAAACTTTTATAATTAATGAGTGGTTTTATGCATTATCCACACAAAATGAGCTGCAGATGTGAGACTTTGTCAGAGAGTAGACATTATACAAATAATAAAATTTAGACCAAAACTTCAGAACAACAGATTCCCTAGTTTGTCACTTTCGCTAGTTTGCCATAGTGGGGACGATATATAATAACATTCTTAGAAATCATGTGGATATCCTTTTCATATAATCTCATCTCCTAATTACACCCCAATAAAATTCAGGCGGGCTAGCACCTCCATCACCATACCACACTATACTTGAGCGAGAAATACCAGTCCTCGGGTACTTTGTCTCTATAAGAGTAGACAGCAGCAACAGTGTACAAGAAAAGAAGACTGTTCTTGAGTCAGAAGAGTTCAAATCTACCACCCAGCTAAACCCTCGATTCCCTATTCAGAGAAAGTTAAACAACTATAATTAATGCCAGACTCAGCTTGAAGTCCTCTAGCTGCTAAACCAGGCTTAGAAGTTAAGAGCCCCTGGTACCCCTTTTAGTTGTTCCTTACAGCAGTATTCCATCACCCTCCGACCTACAAAAAAGAAAATGCTACCATTATTACATCACTCCACCGAGAGTCAAAATTTAGGAAGGGCATCCGGTTAGGAGAATGGCACCCTGAATTAGCCCAATACGTGCAAAGCCCTAGCACAGCCCCCACTGGGTTAGTGCCATAAGAGCCCATGTATACGTAAGAACCCCTGCACCAGCTCATACAACATTTTAGCACACATCATGCCTAGACTCAACTAAAGACCCTGAGTTCGCTAACTATGCACTTTCAAGTCAGATACCCCTTTTAATAGCCTCTTTTGACAGTATTCCATAAGATGACAACATCCTATTGTCTCAGGGTGTTAGAGGTCGTAGCGCGTGGCCCTCTATCTTGCCTCGGGAGCCCTAGCACAGCTCTCCCAGAGTTAGTCCATAAGAGCCTGTGTATGCTCATTTGCTCCCTATGCCCTAGCACAGCTCTCCCCCAACTTACCCCCTCCCTTGTGATGGCCGAGTTTGATACAGTTAGATATACAGTTATGGTTAGGTTAGGGTAATGATACACGGTGACCGTCGGTTATATATAAAATGGGATCAAATACCTGTGATGCTGCGCTAGTACTGGGGGAGTAATAACACATGCCTATATGGTAAGTGACGCACGTTTATACATGGAGAGATATCAATACATCAAATAATGACAGTAATCTGCAGAATATATGGGGGACACAATTAAGTATAGACACAGTAACGTAGTAACAAGCGGCACAAATAAGTACAATCAAATAATGCCACAACGACCAACTGGGTGACAAACTCAAGCAGAAGTAGGGGGCTCAGAGCACAGGAATCATTTAAACCCCAATCTTACAGAGTCACTCCACAGAAGCACTGTGACGTACTGTTATACAAGGGTGAGTTATAATTGAAACAACATAATCCTGAGACGTGCCGAGTTGCAGGTTAACTTAAAAACACTGTGACATTTGGATCACCCGTTTAAAAAATGCAACACAAACACACTATCCCCAGAAGATTAAAATCAGGATATTACGATGGCTAGGTAAGCAAAATAAGGTACCCAGTACAAGTTTCAGGTTAAGTTAAGAATGACACATCATACACTTACACCCACAACACAATTTCCACAGTGGTGTCGTCAAGCACAAGGTAATTCAAAGGCAGTATTAAATTATCATGCAAAAACAACTTACCTCAATGGGTAAATAAGTGGAGAGCGAGCTAGGAGTGGATCTTGCAACGTGACCACTTAATATCAGTACCAACTTACAAATTTCAGAGTATAATTACCAACATTGTCTCAAAGGATAACACAGTATTAGGAGCATAAAATTTAATAAAGGTATATGAAGGTTACAAGGTTAAATGATCTGCGTTGTCTTTTTTTGAAAAATATTTTATAAGGAAAGTAACAAGTAATAGGTAAAATTAACAGGGAAATAAGGAGAGAAATGAAACCAGAACCTTAGTACGGAGTAAATACCTTTAAAGTATCATAGGAGCTGAAATCCGTACAAGGAAGAGAGGGCGGAAATCCCGAAATTAATTAAAGGAAACCGATGATTAGACAAAGACTGATCATAAGGTCATTAACACCAAGGCACAAGGTCATGCAATGGAGTGAAAACTCCCAATTACTAAACTACGTATTATTTCAAAATCAGCAGAATCAAAGACTTGACACAGAAGGTCAACCAGAGAGGTGATATTCAATAACAACAGTATCACCTTAAAATCACCAGGCCGAAGTTCACAGGGAGTAGAGCACACTCCCTAATTCAATATTTTCATACGTAGAAGGTAAAGTTTACAGCAGAGATTATCACAGATAATCAGGAACAAAACTAGGATGAAAATAGTAACAGGTAATTAAATATCAACCAGAATATGCAGAGTAGATCTCACATGAAATCGAGACCTACGTGTCGCACCACCAAATCCCATCAGTCCCAACTTTTTTTTTTTTTTTAAACAAAACATCAAACAATGGTCACCAAGGGGACCCCAAAAAGAAATATAAAACATGCGGACAAAACATGTGACAAATCACTGCATAAAGGTGGTTTCATTTTTCTCTTTATATACCGGTACTTCTTTACATTAAATGATAGTCATTTTCACGACTAGCTTCCCCAACTGATGGGTAAGATACATGAAACTCCTTTCAGTACTTAAAGTTAAGATGAAATAATTCAATCTAAGAATTGGGTAAGATTTCCATGAAACATGATATAATACGAGTGGTATCTGACATAAGCAGAATAAAAACCTGCGAAATTAAAGATGCAGAATTACAATGGTAATGTACAAGTTTGAAAGCCTCCTAAACGGAAAGGCGTACAGAAAATTACTGTCCTTGGTAAATATTAAGTCCACAAACCAGAAGGAAAAGAGTTTTAGAAAAGGGTCAGTAATGAAATTAAGAAAAGAACACATCTAAGAATATGATATATACTAACCAGAATACTGGAATAGGATGGGAGGTTGGAGGAGAATGCAGATCAAACCAAAACAGGATAAAATTTACATCCCAGCAGGGTTAATAATGGTTAAAATAAAACCTTAACAAAATTCTCCCCAAAAGGGGGTGGAAACCTGGATAAATACCGGAGACTACATTGCACATCTGTCTCGTAGGAAGATCAGGCAAAAACTCCTAACATGGCTACCCCCAACACTCACCAAGGCCATCCGCATCCACTCAACCGTACGAAGAAGGGGAGGGGATAGAGTCATACGTGCAGAACACATTACAGAACTACACGGACAAAGGTCCATACAGTTCTGTTTACAGTTAAGAGGGACTTGAATAAAGAAATTCATATGTTAAATTATCCTCACACCCTTTTAGTCACTCTTACAACTAGCAGTATACTGGTGGTGCAATTCTCCCCCCCACCTCATAAAATGAGGATCTGAGCAGAGTAACATCATCATAGTAGCGAGAGCTGTAGTGATGTCACCGCTAACAAGCTTTGACCTGTAGCTAAAGTCCCAAAGTTCTCTCAAGTCAGGTGTCTTGCGTCATAACACATTGTCGGCATTCCTTTACTACACCAGATTGAAAAATACAGCTTAGCTCGCAAAGTCTTTTTTTTCCTGCTGAGATGCACATGTCTCCACATTTACTGTAGTCAGTACACCTTCATTGTACACACATTTCAATCAGGGTGAGGATATTTGAATTGCACTTAAGCTCTTTAGTTTTGAGTTTATGTCAGCTCCACGTTCGAATCCTTGGGAGTGGCATTTACTCTGCTCAACCACACCTCGGGCTGAAGTGCCCTCAACAAGAGTTGGCCAAGGAGGTTAGATAGACAACAGCTTAGCACACATCATGCCTAGACTCAGCTAAAGACCTCGAGTTCGCCAATGCAGACACGACAACAGCATAGGTTGCTTGGCTCCTGCCTAAAGCAAGGGTGCCCCTGGAGGAACTTTACTCTACTAGGCCCCTACCTAGGGCAAGGGTGCCTCTAGAGGAGCTTTAATCCGGTAGGCCTCTACCTGGGGGAAGGGGTGTCCTTGGAGGAACTTTACTCTGGTAGGCCTCTACCTGGGCCAAGGAGTGTCCCCAGAGGAGCTACTCTGCTCGACACTATCACCTTGGAATGAAGTGTCCTGTAAGAGTTGACCAAGGGAAGTTAGATAAACAACAGCTTAGAATACATCATGCCTAGGCTCAGCTAAAGAACCTAAGTTTGCTAACCCATGCTCTCTCAAGTCAGGTGCCCCTTTTAGTAACCTCTTTAGACTGTATTCCATAAGATGATGACATTCTATTGTCTCAGAGTGTCAGAGGTCATAGCGTGTGGCTAGAGGTGGTTTGCGCTTGGTGGCCATCTTGCTCACTTGTCCCTATGCCAGCTCCCCAGAGTTAGTCCCATAAGAGCCCGTGTATATCCACGATCTTGCACATTATCCCCTGCACCAGTTCTGGCTTTTCTTCCCTACTGATGAATAAACATTTTTCGGTCGAATACGTTCTGCACTTTCTGTGCTCCTCCCCGTCACATCAGAAGGATGTCCATCACACATTACACCAATGTTTGAACCATAATGTACTTGTATGTGAGATAACTCTAAGCAGTGCACCCCAAAATTCAAATTCTGCTGCCAAACAACTTTATGGAGAAGATGACCTCCATCCACCACTACAAAATTTATTTTTCCTTTGACAGCATCTGTGGTGAATGCTGAAAATGAATATGTTTTATTCCCTTCTTCCCTAAACAGTAACAAAATAATATGCGACAGTTCAGATATGAAAAACCTTTTCAGGTCTTCATCTGACTGTTTAGTTACACAAATTCGGTGGAAGAGTATTAGTGGATCTATAGTATTTTGTCTTTCCCAGTTTTATCACTATTGGTAACTGAAGCATGTGTGTTCATTTTATCTTTATGTTTGAACTGAACATTTTTGAAGTTACCACCAACAATAATTGTAGAGGTTTCTTCGAAGCATAGTTCATACGACAAGTGGCAATTAACATCCGCTGTTCCTACCATGCCACTACATATTGATATCAGCACATCATTTGCAGGGAATGGTATATGTTGAGAAAACCATACAATTTTCAACATCTTCATTGTCTTCAGCAATGCGAGAAGGGAGCATGTCCATATGTTACTCACTAGTCACAGATTTTGTATTACAAAATAAATGTAATGAAAATGTTAATATATCTGTTACTCATGCTGTACCTACAAACTATTGTGATTTCTTGTCAGATACAGATGTGCCTATATGTGAGTGTTCTCCCCCCACCATTATTATCCCAGGCGGAACACACCATCTACATTTTTGGCGTTTGTCTCCTGATTCATAAAATATCAATTAGACAGCATCAATTTTCAACAACTACAGGTCTTGAGATATTAGTCATAGACAGGCCATATTGTGCTCTGTGTACAGAAAATTTACTCACCTTTAAAACTGATCCATATGACATTTGCTCTAAACACCTTAGTTTAGAAGGTATTTAACAGAATTCGACAAAAAATTACAAATGTTTGAAAGCCTGTATCTAAATGACTATGTAAGCTACAGACCTGAATTGGAGATCAAACTTTAAAAAATTTACTCTACTTTAAATTTGGAATGAATGTTTTTTTTCTTTTTCCTTTTTTTTTTTAGACCAATTGTTTAGAAGATATTTCTAAAGCATAGAGAATAGGTCAAAACTTTTGATGTTTTTCAATACCAAGGGGCTCATAGTGGTGTCCCAAAGTCGAAAACTTGGATTTTATATTAAAGGCTCAGCACTAACAACATACAAAAAAAAAAAAAAAAAAACCTTTTGCTTGCAAGAAAACCCCTATATTCATATGCATTTTACTGGACTAATGGGAAGACTTGGGATTAAGGATTTGAGCTGCTCGACTAAGTAGTATATTGATGTAGATTTTGATTCTCATAGGGAACTATGCAAATAACCTCAGTCTTTGTGGGTAAGGAAACTTCCAGAAGTAACCAGGGGAACCTGAACCCTACAGAGTGCATCCCCAGGTGGTGGCAGATAGGGGGCCCCTACAGTATGTAGGGTTGGTTGAAATACCCAATACAAGCCGTGGAACAACAGGTAGCCCAATTCCTGGCAACTTTAAATTACTGGGACACTCTCACTCCAGGGGTCATAAATATGGAGGGCCCTTGTCCTGGGTTATGGGTGAAGTCCTCAACAGCATCTACGTGGAGAAGATGAACTTCGGTACGGTGGAGATGGCGGAAGGGGCAAACCCGTAGTGTTTGTACTCCAGAGGAGCGGCTATGAAAGGCGTCTATCTCCATGTTAGGGGTGGCCCAATTTTGAACCTGGCAGTAGGTATAAAATGTCTTTGGGTGTGGCGAGCCCATCGTAACAATAGCCTATATGGATAAAGCAGATGCAGTGCCTCGTAAAATGTTAGGGCGTCCCCTGCTAAAAGCGACGCGCAGCTATTTGGGTGCTGCGGAACTATGAGAAGTGGGCAACCAGCACCAAACTACATCAAGATTTCGACAGTAAATGTCCTGACACTGACTGGTAAGACGGAAGAACTAGTTGACTTCACGAAAGAAAAAGATATAGCCATACTTGGACTGTGCGAGACCAAGATGAGGGGTACGTTAGAGATTCGGGTACGGTAGAGATTCCTGTGAAAGAAGGATACAGGCTATATTACAGCGGAGGACCTGAAGCAAAAAAATGGAGTGAAATAAATCCAAGAATATGTGGAATCTACAAAATGCATCAGTGATAGGATGATGGTGATGAGACTCCAGTATGAAAATGGCTTGAAAAGTCTATTTCAGTTGCATGCCCCATGAACAGGTTGCATAAATGAACATCTATAGGACTTTTTAGAGGAAGTGGAGAGAAAGATAGAAGAAAAGGAATTGCTATTGATGGGAGATCAAAATGCACAAGATGGAATAGAAAGACAAAGAAAATAAGATGTTGTAGGGCCACTTGGATATGGAAATGTAAATCCAGAAGGTGAGTTGTTTTTGGATTTTTGCATAAGGAACTAAATGATTGTTGGAAACACCTGGTTTAGGAAGAAGAACAGTCAGAAGATTACAAGGTGTGGTTGGGAAGATAGACAAACAAAAACCATGATTGATTATATAATCGTAGAGAAAGAACACCGAAAGAACCTTTTAGATGTTACAGCCATGCCTGAAGAAGGTTTTGGTGGAGATCATAGAGTTGTGATAGGAAAAATGAAAGTGGGAAAGATTGAAAAACCCCCATTAAGAAGAGAGAAAAGAATTAAAGTATGGAAGTTGAAGGAGAAAAGTATATAGGGAGAATTTCAGAGGGAAATAATACCCTTGGTACCCAGGATGGAGATGGGGAATGTTGAAGATGAATGGAAAAGATTTAAGGAAGCACTGGTTGGATGTGCAGAAAAGGTATGTGCTAGAACATCAGGAAATGTGAAAGACAAAGAGATACATTGATGGAATGATAGAGTAAAGATTAAAGTGAAGGAAAGAAAATGGCATGGAAATCATGGAAAACATCTAAGATTGAAGAAAGTAGAAGAAAATATTTGGAAGCAAAGAATTTGGCCAAAAAAGTAGTGGAGGAAGAAAAGAGGAAAAGCTGGGCCTTATTCACACAGAAACTGAGAGATGATATGTAGGGAAGCAAGAAATTATTGTATGCTATCTTATGAAACAAAAGGAGAGAGCAAGTAAACACCAGATTTGTGAAGGATGAAGGCAGCATAATATTAACAAAGCCAGAAGAAATAAGAAATGGATGGAGAGAGTATTTTCAGAAGTTGCTGAACATGAGAACTAATGACAGTTATTCAACAGACCACTAGGAAAGGCAATTGGTTGATGAAGAAATGGATAAAGAAATTACAATGAATGAAGTTGAAATGGCAGTAAGAAAGATGGAGAATGGAAGAACTGCTGGAATAGATGAAATTTCAGTGGAGATGATAACAGCAGCTGGAGCTGTAGGCCTGCAGTGGACATATCAAGGTCTCAGGATTGTCTGGGAGAATAAGGAGGTCCCTGAGGATTGGCAAAACGGAAAAATTATCCCAATTTTCAAGAAAGGCAATAAGAAAGTATTGAAGAACTACAGGGGAATTACTCTGATATCCTATGTTCCTAAGACAACGGAGAGGATACTAGAAAGTAGGATAAGGTTGAGGGTTGAAAATCAGATACAGGAAAATCAGTTTGGTTTCAGAAGTGAAAGGTCAATAATAGAGCCCATTTTCATTATGAGACAACTAATGGAAAAGCAATGGGAGTATGGGAATAATATGGTGATGACATTCATTGACAATGAAAAGGCATATGAGAGTGTCCCAAGGACTAAAGTTTGGGACAGTCTGGTGCAAAAAGGAATTGGACAGGGATTAATAAAAATGATCATGGCAATGTACAAGGAATGTTGTAGTTGCGTGCAAACACAAGTTGGTAGGACAAGTTGGTTAAAAATCACTAGTGGGCTGAGACAGGGAAGTGTTCTATCGCCAGTCCTGTTTACAATAGTAATGGATGACATCATGAAAACAGCAAAGGCAGCATATCGAGGAAGAGAAATGAACATGCTGTTATTTGCAGATGATATTGTGATTTGGGGGGAAGAGGACATGAATGTTCAAGAACGGTTGGATGTGGTGAATGGGAAGATCAAAGAATGTGGATTGAAAATAAGTGCAGAAAAGAGTAAAACTCTTGTTATGACTAGAGGGGAGAAAGAAAGGAAAGATCAGATTAAACTTACAGACAAGCCCTGGGGAGTGAATTAATGGAGAATGTTCAACTGGATGCTGAAATTAGTAAGAGGATTCAAGCTGGAAGTTGTTTCTATCATAGTGTAAGAAACATGTTATGGGACAAAGATGTGCCAATGGAAGCAAAGGAAACTATGTGCAAGATGTATTACGTACCCATGTCTGGCCCCGCGGTGTAGGGGGCAACGCGTCCGCCTGTCACCCGGCGTCCCCGGGTTCGATTCCCGGCTGGGTCAAGGGTTTTTAATTGTAAATTATCAATATCCCTGACCTGAGGCCTGAGTGTTTGTGTCGTCCTTAATGTTCCTTTCCTCACATTCAACACTCTACACTTCCTCCATTCCAGTTACACGCAGGTTCATATCACATGGTGCAAGTAGGGGCAAAAGATCTCCATAGGTCGACACCCCAAACAAATAACAAATTACGGAGCAGAAACTTGGACAATGACAAAAAAAGGATGAGAATTGAATACAGGCAGCTGAAATGAAGTTCTTGAGGAGTATGATACAGAAGAGTAGAAAGGACAAAATAAGGAATGAGAAAATCTGGGAAGGGGAGTGGAAAAACTGAATGAAAGAATAGAGAAGAGCCGACTAAGATTGTTTGGGCACATAAAGCGAATGAGTGATGAAGGAATGCCCAAAAAAAGGTGATGGAAATGCAAATGCAAGGAAGGAGAGGCCGTGGATGAACACAATTGAGATGAAAGGACACAAATGCAGTATTAGAGAAAGAAACCTGGAGTGGGACACAGTGTTGGAGGAGGAGTGGTGGAAATACCGAAGAAAGTGGAGAGGAACCATATTGGCCCCCTACCTGGCTACAGCAGGGGCTGCCTGGCCGAGGCGGTAAAGGCGTGCTCGGTTCGCCCGGAAGGACGTGGGTTTGAAAATCTGTCAGGAAGTCATAAAATTTAAGAAATGAGATTTCCACTTCCGGAGGTGCATATGGCCCTGAGGTTCACTCAGCCTACACCATAAATGAGTACCAGGTTAATTCCTGGGGGCAAAGACGGCCGTGCATAGAGCTAACCACTCTACCCCATGAAGTGTCGAGGTTATGGATAGTGGAAGCCTTTACCTTCCACCCCTCCAAGGGCCTTCATGGCCTGTACGCAGAAGACTTTGCTTTGCTTTTACCCGGCTACAGCTGGATAATGGAAAATGATGATGATGAGGAGACTTGAAATATTTGTCCTGAATGAATAAATTCATAATTCCAGTGTAATTGGTCCCTTATTGGAAATTATAAATTTTCCAACTAACTCATTCTTGGTTGCCAGCGTTTCACCAAGATGCATAGCTAGTGTATATAGTGGAGGCCATTGCATAGGCTACTTGCATCTAGTTACCATCGGATGAGCCCAAATTGGCACACTGGGGTGAAACGCTGGTAACCAAGAATAAGCTGGAAATTTTATAATTTCCAGTAACAGAACAATTATATTAGAATTATGAGTTTACTCATTCAGGACAAATGAAATATTTGTTCCCTGTAGGAATCAAAATCTACATCATTTGATGGCCAAGCATGCATCAATTTGTATAAAAGAGACAATTCTCTCATAGTGCATTGGTACTGCTGGTGGCTCCAAGTAACCTACACAGTGGTCTCTATGCACTAGCCATGCGTCTTGGTAGGTGTGCTAGTTACCAACTGATCAGCCCAAATTGGCACACTGGGGGAAAATGACAGCAACCAAGAATGAGTTAGCTGGAAAATGTATAATTTCCAATAACAGACCAATTATATTGGTATTAACTGATATGTTCTGAGTTGTCAGTCAAGAAATGGTGTGGATTGACGAATAAGCTTGAGTACCAGTAGAAGTTTTTAAAAATAGGAAAGATCATAATTTGAAGATTAAGTTAGAATACAAGAGGACAAATTGGGGAAAATATTCATATATAGGTTGAGGAATAAGGAAATGGAATATTTTGTCAAGAGAAATGTCAATAAGTTTCTAATTTCTTTGAAAATATTTAAGAAAATGCTAGATAAACAACTGATATGGAATCTGACACATGGTCAACAACTCTAAAATCAGATCAATTATGACAGATTGACTGATTGATTAATTGATTAAAACACATGCAAGGAATCATAATGAAAGGCTAGAATGTGTAGAGTGAGTAACAGAAAAGAGAGACAAGGACAAAGTTAAACACACCTTGTTTAGTGATTTCAAGACTTTAATATGAGGCTCACCATACATGAACTTCCATGTAATAGATGGATTATAGTCTAACAAATAAAGGACTTAATGGAAGCCGTTCACAGACTCTGATATAATTTTAGTGCTGCCTTATCTGGCTGTCTGCCAACCAATCTGTCACAATTGGCCAGCCAATTCAACTTAATTGTGCTCTGGAAAGTGTGGGTTACAAAGGTCATGACAGTAGGTACTTTACATAACAGAAGAACATTTGAGATAAGCAGAGATAAATAAAACAGCTGTATGCTCTGACAAACATTCATATCAAAGTTTCTTCAGAAGTGTGGTTCAAAGATTATTATACATACAGGTTGGTAGATAGATGATTTAACAATCTAGTTTCTATTTGTCATTCATTCTCTTATTATAACATGAATCTAATAGGATAGTGATTTGATCATTTAAAAATGACATACTGTAATATCTTTCAATTTACACATTATTTCTGAGTAGTGTATATTTTGAATTCAGATTAAAATTTAGCCATGTAATCTGACATTTACCATTTATGTTTTAGGTTAGATGTATACCATATTTATTTCTGGATTATTGTATCTTAGAATAGATAAAAACCATTATCCTGAGACCATCATCAAAGGGAGTTCTCAGTTAATCCATTGCTTCCAACTGAAACAATATAACAGATGTGTCTATAAGTCAAGGGCACGATGAATCTGCATAATCTTCATCTGTGCTGAGAAGGTTAATAGTCCCATCATATATCAGTTTCTGAACCATCCTGCCTTATCCTGGGTTTTGGCTCAGGGATTAAGGGCACTTCCTGACAACACATGACTTTTCAAATGAAAATTCCAACCTGGAATCCACTACGATTTGAACCTTGTCCATCTGAATTAAATGCCATAGTTAAGCTACTGCACTAATCACACGTCATCTAATATTAATGTATATCCTCCATTCACCAACACCTCCTCCTCTTCATCACCGTCATCAATTTTCCTTTTCCAACTACAGCCTAGTCAAGATGTTAATCGTACCGTTCCATCTTCTGTTGTTTAACACTTATTGCTGCTCCTTAACTGTGTTCCAGACTCGATTCCTTCTTATTATACTGTTCTTGATCAAGTCCAATACCTCTTGTTCTTTTTCCTTCAATTCTAGCCTCCAACATCTATTTTGGTATCCTATGTTCTTTCTTCGTTTTAAAATGTCCAAACCATTTCTCTCACTCTATTTTATCAGGAAGCAGTTCCACTGTGATTTCCTTCCTGACTTACTCACTTCTTTTAAACAAAAGTTACCATTCAGATCAGTCATTCAGTACATACTATCTATTCTGTCCTTTATTGTCTTTCCTACTGCACTTCTTAAAAATTTCATCTGACTGGTGTGGAATTTCCTCTCCTGTCTTTTCATCAGAGTCCAGTTCTCTGCTGCATATGCTAGTACCTTTCCCTTCCCTTAATCCTTTGGTCAGTGTTATTGTCTTGCTTTTCTTCATGTTTATTTTAATTCCATAATTGCCAGTACTGTATGCTCACTTAGCATATCTAGTTGACCTTGTACTTCCTCTCCGTTTGCTCCCCATACCACAATGCCATCTGCAAACATCACCTTCAGCTCCCTGTCTCCATACTTTTTTCTTTCTCTCCTTTATATTTTCATCCATTACCATTATGAACAACAATGCAGACAGCACGCTTAATCCAGTTACTGTACATTCCAAAACCATTCTGTCCTATCAACAGATGTGTGGACACTACTGCATCAATTGTACATTGCTTGCAGGTATTCAATCATTCATTTTCCAAATCCTTTCTGTTCATTACTTTCCTAACTGTTATTTTAAGAATGCCATCATTTTTCTCCCATATTCCATTTTCTTTTCCATTAGTTGTTTCATACTGAATATGAGGTCTATAGTTAATAATAATAATTATTATTACCGGTATGTAATATTCTGCCAAGTGGCAGGTCTGTGTCTTGTATGGAGAATTTCTGATGCCAATGTTCCCTGTTTACAGCTTCTTCCTTCAGTCTGCTGTATCTCCTCCCATCTTTCATATCATCAAGATGTTGAGTTCTTCTTCTTCCTCGTCCTGCAGTTCCTTTGATCTTCCCTTCGATGACTTCGTTTATGAGCCCCTCGTGTCGAAGTATGTGTCTAATCCAGTTGGCCTTCTTCTGAAGAATTGTATTCAGAATAGTTTTCTTCTCTCCTACTCTTCTCAGTACATCGTCGTTTGTCACCCGATCTATCCACTTGATCTTCTCTATTCTCCTCCAACACCACATTTCAAAACTTTCTAGGTATTTTTCTCCCTCTTTCTCATGGTCCATGTCTCTGCTCTGTACAGTGCAATGCTCCAGATGTAGCACTTCACCAGTTTCTTCGTTAGTTCCAAGTTCAAGTTGCTGGTCAAAAGAGTCCTCTCCTTGTTGAATGTGACTTTGGACACGGCATTTCTTACTCAAATTTCGTTTGTGCAGTGGTCATCCTTTGTCAGCAAGCTTCCCAAGTACTTGAACTGCTTCGCATTGTCCAGTTCTTGATTGTCAAAAGTTATCCCCAAAGGTTTCCCCCGTTTTGATATCTTCATCACTTTTGATTTCTTAATGTGTATTTCGATGATGATGATGATGATGATGATGATGACGACGACGATGATGATGAAGAGGAGGATATTGGCATAGGGATGTGGCGAACCCATCGCCCAGTGGGAAACCACTGCAATCAGCCACTCGAGTATTGGCGGGAAAACCATAACTATTCAGGTAAGGAGGAAATGCCTGCCCGCAGCCAGAGAACATCTTGAGGCCTTCCAGGGCTAACAACCTTGGTTGTATTCAGAATGGGCAATTTGCTCCAAGCTAAAGCTTCTCAAGCATGATGGTAAAACAAAGACATGAAGTTAATACCCCAGGTGGCAACTTTTCAAAAAAATCCACCATCGCCAACAAGCGACACATACATCCCGTTCGGATTCTGGGTGGATGCAACATCATGCTAAAGACGAGTCGGAGTGTCTTGGAAATCCTGAACAGTCACGAAAGCTGAAACCCATATCTAAGACTTTTTTGGCAATGTTCAACCTAAACAGTCTAATACAAACTGATAAGACGAAACAGCTGACCAATACTCTCCACGAAAATAAAATTGCAGTAATGGCTCTGCAAGAAACTCGCTTTACTGACGAAGATACATTTGAGTCTGAAGGGTATCAGTTCTTCAAGAGCAGATCCCATAAGAGAGTAATGAAAAACACCCCTACCTTCGGTACAGCTTTTGCTGTCAACACCAGAATCCTTAGGTCAGTCTCAAATTTTGAAGCTGTTAATGATAGGTTATGCCTATTATCCCAGCGTTGTGTAAATAAAACATATATGCTAGTCAATGCACATGCTCCAACTAATGAACAAAACAAAAAAGACCTGTAGGGCACAGATAGATTCTGGTAGGTCCTGGATGCCAGATTAGTGAAAATCCCGAAACACCACGTCAAGATCCTAATGGGTGATTTTAATGCACAGGTAGGACGTGAACGGAAACACAGGAAAGTTGTTGGACTCTACCCAGCACACAAAGGAACCAACAAGAATGGAGATCGCCTCGTTGAACTATGTGATAACCATAAACTCCAACTGATGTCAACACACTTTCATCACTTACCAAGAAAACAGATGACATGGAGATGCCCAAACAAAACAATAGGAGAATTCCAAATAGACCATGTTGCTATATCTCGAAGATACAGTCCAGAAATCATGAACATTACCGTAAAAAAGGGAATAAAGATAGACTCAGATCACTACGTATCAGTAATCAAGTTTAGGCCAATCCCTCTCAACAAAAATAAGAACGAACCTACCATAATTCTCTTTGACACAAAAAAGCTCAGAGAAAGAGAGAATGAATTCAAAGAACTTGCCCAACTAGTGGAAAAAGACTTCAACAGCACGAGAAAGCAGATTATACAAGCTGCAAAAGGAGTGGCCGAAATCAAGAAGAGGAAGAAGCACACGTTGTGGAACGATAACTGCGAGAAGACCTTAGGGGACCATTGAATGCCTGGAAAAAGTATTACACCGTGAAAAAAAAAAGAAGAAGATTGGAAGATGTACAAAACACAACAAGCACAAACAGCAAAAACAATACGCAGTGAGAAACGCAAGTATGAAAAGGAACTACTGGACAAGATTGAACAAGACTTTCATAGAGGTGAAACCTGTGAATGCTTCAGAAATTTTAAAAAGAAGGTACAAGGATATAAGGCACCTTACCTTTGTTTTCTAAGGAAAGATGGAACTCTTGCAACATCAAATGAAGAAAACTGCGAAATCTTAGCTAAGTATTTTAACAACCTTCTAAACTGTGAAAAACCAGCCAACCCCATCAAAACAAACAAACCAGTGAGCCAAAACCTGCCATCTTTTCCACCAAATCGCAATGAAATCAAATGCCACATAAAGAGACTGAAAAAACTAAAAGCACTAACAAGGCTCCTGGTGAAGACTCCGTGATTGCGGAACTGTGGTAACATGCGCCGGAAGAAGCAATTGACATCCTACACCAAACCATTGTAGATATAAGGGAAAAAGAACAACTACCAGAGGACTGGAAGCTAGCCTTGATCCATCCTTTACACAAGAAAGGAAATATAAGAGATGTGAACAATTACCGTGGAATTTCTCTTCTGTCAGTAGCCTACAAGATCCTGTCACTATCCATCCTTGAAAGACTAGAACAGCAAGTTGAACACAAACTCGGGGAATACCAAACAGGTTTTCGGAAAGGCCGATCAAGTGCAGAACAAATACTTAACCTAAAAACCATAATAAGATATCAAATGCTGAGGGGTTGAACCTATGTATCTACATTTGTAGACTTCAGGAAAGCATACGACTCCTTCAACCATGATGTGTTGCTTAACATCCTTGCAGAAATGGGAGTCGATGAGAAATTGCTGCCGATAATAAGGGCAGCACTAACTAATACCAAATCCAAAGTAAAATTCCAAGGATGTCTCTCTGAACCCTTTGAGATCAAGACAGGCGTTCGACAGGGAGATGGGCTGTCACCTCTTTTGTTCAACTGCGTACTTAAGAAGGTAATACAGGAGTGGTGAAAGACGTTAAAAGAAAGAAACCTTTACAAACCCGTAAGGATTGGGACAAAGAAAAATGGAGTGGAAATAGATTGCTTAGCGTTTGCTGATGATATAGCCCTTATGACAGAAAATTTCAAAAGTGCAACAGAACAGATCAATATGTTGAAGGAAGTAGCAGAACAAACAGGTTTACAAATTTCCTTTCAAAAGACAGAAGTAATGTCAAATATCAAAGATGATATGGCACAACTAAACACCAAATATGGAACGATAAACTGTGTTAGTAAATTTAAATACCTTGGGGAATGGATTGAGCAAAATGGACTTGACAAAGAGGCCATAGCATCAAGAATCAAGAAAATGGAAGTCACTTTCCAAACCACCCACAACATATACAACAAAAATTGCTTTTCCTTGAACACAAAAATTCGTCACTACAATACTGTCATCAAACCAGTATCGCTGTATGCATCTGAATGCCTTATCCTGTCTGAGAAATGTTTACTTACGGATTTAGAGAGGAAAGAAAGAAAGATCCTACACACCATACTTGGCCCAAACTACAAAAATGGCATCTAGATTAGAAAATACAGGCAAGAAGTATACTCTAAGGTAGAGAAGATCACGGACACAATGCGTAAAGGCAGAGTTCACTTCTACGGTCATATACGACGGATGATCGACTCTCGATGGACGAAACCTATCTTCAGCATATTTGACTTAAAACCAAAAACAGCAATGCCATGGTACGTTAATGTCAAGAAAGATCTTAAAGAACTGGGCCTACAAGCAGAAGATGCACAAGACCGAAATCTTTTCAGAGCAGCCATCAAGACTTTTGGGACTTTCCGGGACGAAAAACGGGCAACTGCTGCTAAATGGATGGAAGAACGTCGTGCTAAACACAGTGAGCTAATGAAGACGATGTGGATCAAGCGAAAAATGAACAAATGCCAGAATGTAAAGTGAGGCTTATCGTGGTCCCTAGTTGGCCGATTAGCGAAGTTGAATAATAATAATAATAATAATAATAATAATGTTATTTGCTTTACATCCCTCTAACTACTTCTATGGTTTACATAGATGCCGAGGTGCCGGAATTTAGTCCATGAGAAAGAGGGAGGAAAAATAGCTAGAAAGTTTTCAAATGTGGTGTTGGAGGAGAATAGAGAGGATCAAGTGGACATATCGGGTGACAAACGACAATGTACTGAGAAGAGTAGGAGAGAAGAAAACTATTCTGTAGTTCTTTTATGTGCCAGTAAATCTACTGATATGAGGCTGACATATTTGAGCACCTTCAAATACCATCGGATTGAGCCAGGATCGAACATGCCAAGTTGGGGTCAGAAGGCCAGTGCCTCAAATGTCTGAACCACTCAGCCCGGCAGTTATTATTATTATTACTGGTATTTTAATAATAATAATAATAATAATAATAATAATAATAATAATAATAATAATAATAATAATAATAATAAAAATAATTTTGTGGGCTATTGCTAGCCTGGTGCAGCCCTTGTAAGGCAGACCCTCTGACAAGGGTAGGTAGCATCTGCCATATATAGGAAACTGTGTTTTCCATGCCACAGAAAGCCATTATCTTAGTTTTCTCAGGGGCTATTTCCATTGAGTACTTTTCTGAAACTAAGTTTAGGTTATACATTGAACTCTGTAAATCATCTTCTGAGGAGGCGACCAGTACTAAGTCATCTGCAAATATCCAGCTGTAGATTTCTCTTAATGCGGATGGAACCATGTCTTGTTTCTTTAAATTCACATATGAGAACAGGAGAGGGGAAACACCGCAACCCTGTCTTACTCCTTTGTTTATTGTTTTCCACTCTGATAATTTATCGTTGACCTTTACGGAAATCTGGTTATGTTTTTAAAGGTTACTTATGTTCTGTACCATCTGTTGTGGGGTGTGGTGAGATATTAAAATATTAAGTAAGGTAATGCAGTTTACTTTGTCAAAAGCTTTTTTGAAGTCCACAAAGGCAATGTGTGTTTCCACATTAAATTCCCTGTGTTTTTCTAGAAAAATTTCCATTGTGAAATAGCCATCACAGCAAGATCTTCCCTTTCTGAAGCTGAATTGTTCCTCTCCCAGAATGTTCTCATAGTGTTTGTATAGATTATTTTTAATGATGTTGGCATAGATTTTATAACCAGAATTTAATAAGCATATGCCTCTATAGTTTTCACAGTAATTTTTGTTGCCTTTCTTGAAAATGGGTAAAACTATTGCTTTATTCCAGTTACCAGGTGGGTTCCCTCCTTTCCAAATTCTATTTAGGAGCTGAGGAAAGATTCACATTAATATTTAAATAACTCCATATTTAAGCCAATTTCCCCAGGCATTATTGTAGTGGAAGATAATGTTGTATGAGCTGTAGGGATGTTGGGGACAGTACAAACACCCAGTCCCTGAGCCAGGGAAATTAATCATTTATGGTTAAAATCTCTGGCTGGACCAGGATTCGAACCTGGGGTCCTCTGACCCAAAGGCGACTACACTGACCATTCAGCCACGGAGCCAGGTAAAGTAAACCCATGTCCTCGTCCTGAGGTGTTGCAGCTGTTTTCAGGCACACCCCCAATGGAGGTGAGCTACATGTACCATTTTAACCATTTATCAGCCCTCCTGCCATTTTTAAACTTCTGCCAGTATCAGGAATTGAACCCATAGCACCACGGACAGCAGCTAATAATTTTAGCCATTATGCTATGGAGGCGGATGGGTCTATAGTTGATCTTCCACTTCTTCCAACTGTCTTCCTACCTTTCTTCCCACTCTCTTTTCTAGGTTATCTGAATACTAACAAAATGAAATCTTTTAAATTTATGGCTCATATGAGGGTCTGTAAGAAGGGTACACTGAGCTTTAGGAGGATAACCATGGAGAGTAATGGATTCCAATTCTCTCTGTGGTTTTCTCTGGTTCTTCACTTCAAGACCAGACAAGCACTAAGATTTTATCTAGTATACAGGTTGCTACAGTACCTTTATAGTCTTACTTCAGACAAAGTTCATTGAGTTACTGAACACAATCACATTGGCATTGGTTCTTCTTAACTTGTGTCAGGTTCCTCTCTTTAATCTTTCTTATCTATCCTCCCTTGATCAACTGTTGATCTAAGGAAACATATTTAATTAGTCAATGAATTTTATTGTTCAGGTTGGAAGAGTCATTAATTTCCTTAAAAGTCATTACTGTTGCCTTCTTAAGAAATAAACTCACCCTTGAGGGGTCAGACCTTTTCCACTTCCTCTTTTGATTATCATTAACCTTTTCACTGCTGGCTTCTTAGATGAAGCTGTATGTCCCAACTGCTGGATGTTGTATATGGTCACTTGGAAGCCACAATACACAGCAATGTTTACATCATGGTAACAGAAAATAAATATTAATAATTATGTTTTATTTTACAGCAAACAAAGAAACAAGTAGTTTAAAATGTAGCCAAGGGATTGCAGCAGCATACAATTATGGGTCAAGTAAATCAGGTTTATTCAATGGAAACAAAGAGCACAATGTTTAAATCCAGTTAACTTGGCTACAGTATGGGTGGTCCTCTTACCACAAATCAAGTAAACTTGATCACAGCAGTGAAATTGTTAAGAGCTTATTGTATTTCCCCTGGAAACATCAGTCAACATTTTGTCATCACCAGTCATAATTCCCTTATATGAAGCTACAACAATCTCTTGTGAGGAACTTCCTCAGTTGTTCCCCACCAACCATTACTCTCCAGTTGTTGGCCTATCTTTCTTCCTGGTTCTAAGCACCATCTCATTCTTCTTTATTCTAAAATTCATGCCATATCCTAGTACTATTTCATCCCATGCATCCAACTGATCCTGAACTTCCTCCTCCCTTTTTTCCTACATTATCAAATCTCTTAATACCATTGCTTTCATCTTTTCTGTCCAGCTCTATGGCTAAATGGTTAGCGTGCTGGCCTTTGGACACTGGGGTCCCGGGTTCGATTCCCGCCAGGGTCGGGAATTTTAACCTTCATCGGTTAATTTCCCTGGCACGGGGGCTGGGTGTATGTGTCGTCTTCATCATCATTCCATCCTCATCATGACGCGCAGGTCGCCTACGGACGTCAAATCAAAAGACCTGCACCCGGCGAGCTGAACATGTTCTCGGACACTCCCAGTACTAAAAGCCATACGCTATTTCATTTCATATTTCCTAAGCTAATTTCCTCTGCCACTCTTGTAATTATATCATCTATTACTACAATGAAGATTGAGAGTGTACTTCCTTGTTTCAAACCATTCTTCTGTTCTAGAAAATCTGTTCCCTCTCCTCCTCCTCTTCCTTTCACACATCTCACTCCTCTCTGACACATCTCCTTTACCTTGCATATAGTCTGTTTCACAATTCTGTTGTTTTCCAGGACCTTCCATATCTTGCTTCTGCATGTGTTTTAAATGTCCAAGAAGACCATCAGCAGATTATCTCCTTATTCATAATGCCGTTCTTGTAGCTGTCTTACAGCAAATATGAGATTTATTGTGGACCTTCCTAGTATGAAGCTGTACTATTCTTCTCTCAGCCCTCTGTCTACTTTGGCCTGAGTCCATCTCTCCAGAATCTTTTCATAAATCCCACAATAACATATTAGAGTGACTCTCCATAGATGCTGCTCTCACCATCTCTACACTCACCTCATCCAATCCAATGCATTCCCATCTTTCATCCACCTCAGTTACTTTCTCCTTTGAGAAATTTAGCGTATCTCTGAAGTACTCCCTCCACATCATTTTGAGTTCCTCATTTTTCTCAATTTCCTTGTACTTTTTTATTCATCATTTTGATATGCTCTGTTATATCATTCCTTCTTTAACTTTTAACCATCTGATACAATATTTTCTTAACTACCTTCACTATCTTCTTCCATCAATTTGGTCCACTCTTCCATCCACCTTCTCTCTGCTGCCACCATACTTTTTGCTTCTTACATTTTAGATTGATACTCTTCTGTTGCTTCCACCATCCTATTTTGGAACCAGGTCCTGACAGCACCGTATTATTTATTTTTTATTTTACAATTGGCTTTATGTTGTACTGACACAGATAGGTCTTATGGCAATGATTGGAAAGGAAAGGGCTAGTAAAAGGAAGGAAACAGCCAGCCTTAATTAAGGTATAGCCCCAACATTTGCCTGGTAATAAAAATGGGAAACCACAGAAAACCATCTTCAGGGCTGCCAACAGTGAGGGTTTGAACGCACTATCTCCCGAATCCAAGCTCACAGCTGCGTGCCCCTAACCACATAGCTAACTCGCTAGTATTATTATTATCTATTCGTGAGGGCTATCGAGGACCACATTAAGTCTTGTTACATTTGGTAGTGAACTTTGCTTTCCTTTTAGCCTAGAATTCCTTCATTCTTTCTCAGTGGATCTGCTTGCGTTTCTCTGTCCAAGAGACACTGTGTCTTCTTTTTGGTTGTTCTCCCATATTATGACCAACAGTACTACAGCAGTATTCAGAAATACCTGGAACAAACTGACTTATTTTTTACATGACCATAGGATTCAGAAGATAAATATTCAGCACTGAATATCATTATCATCATCATCTTCATCATCATAATCATAATCATCATAATTCAGTGATTACCGGCACTCAAGACTACCTTAATATGTTATCTCCATCTATGCTGATCTCGTGCTTCTCTCCTCCAACATCCCATGATGCCAACTACTTTGGGTCCTTTTCTAGCTCATTTTGACATGTATTATATGGCATTCTGTCCATCATAACTCTAAGCATTGGCTTCTTGACAAATGTTTGCATGAAGGAGCTATACCAAATGAATGGAGAGTTGCTATAGTAGCCCCTGTATATAAAGGAAAGGGTGATAGACATAAAGCTAAAAATTACAGACCAGTCAGTTTGACATGCAGTGCGTGTAAGCTTTGGGAAAGCAATCTTAGACATGTTTGCAAAATTAATGACTGGTTTGATAGAAGGCAGTTTGGGTTTAGGAAAGATTATTTGACGGAAGCTCAACTTGTAGGATTCCAGCAAGATACAGCAGATATCTTGGATTCAGGAGTTCAAATGGACTGTATCGTGATTGGCCTATCTAAGGCATTTGATAGGGTAGATCATGGGAGACTACAGGCAAAAATGAGTGCAACTGGACTAGAAAAAAGAGTGACTGAATGGGTGGCTATATTTCTAGAAAATAGATCTCAGAGAATTGGAGTAGGCGAAGCTTTATATGACCCTGTAATAATTAAGAGGGGAATTCCTCAAGACAGTTTTATTGGACCTTTATGTTTTCTTATTTATATATATATATATTTTTTTTGCGGATGATGTTATTCTGTATAGAATAATAAATAAATTACAAGATGGTAAGAAACTGCAAAGTGGCCTTGATAATGTTGAGAGATGGACAATAGGCAATGGTATGATGATAAACAGGATTAAAAGTCAGGTTGTGAGTTTCACAAATAGGAAAAGTCCTCTCAGTTTTAATTACTGTGTTGATGGGGGTGAAAGTTACTTTTCGGGATCATAAAAAAATAAAAAAAAAAAAATAAAGTCATCTCCATACGGGCCATTGAAGGCCCTTGGAGTGGTGGAAGGTAAAGGCTTCCACTATCCGTAACCACGGTTCTTGGTGGGGTGGAGTGGTTAGCTCCACGCCCGGCTGCCTTTGCCCCCAGGAATTAAACTGGTACTCATTTTGGTGTAGGCTGAGTGAACCTCAGGGCCATGTGCACCTCCGAAAGTGGAAATCTTGTTTCTCAAATTTTTCGACTTTCTGACAGGGAATCAAAACCACGTCCTTCCGGGTGAACCGAGGACGCCTTTACCACCTAATCACATAAATGGGATTGTACCCAGTAAATAAAGGGTACAGATTTCTGCACATGGTTATGTGGGTATTTAGGGATTATAGTAAGGATGTAAAGGAGAGAGCATATAATTCTCTGGTTTGACCCAAACTAGACTATGGTTCCAGTGTATGGGAACCTCACCAGGATCATCACTTGATTCAAGAACTGGAAAAACTCCAAAGAAAAGCAGCTTGATTTGTTCTGGGTGATTTCCAAAAAAAGAGTAGCGTGACAAAAATGTTGCAAAATTTGGGTTGGGAAGACTTGGATGAAAGGAGACAAGCTGCTCGACTAAGTGGTATGTGAGGAATTTTAATGTTCCGAGCTGTCAGTGAAGAGATGGTGTGGAATGACATTAGTAGACGAATAAGTTTGAGTGGTATCTTTAAAAGTAGGAAAGATCACAATATGAAGATAAATTTGAAATTCAAGAGGGCAATTTGGGGCAAATATTCATTTGTAGGAAGGGGAGTTAGGGATTGGAATAAACTACCAAGGGAGATGTTCAATAAATTTCCAATTTCTTTGAAAACATTTAAGAAAAGGCTAGGAAAACAACAGATAGGGAATCTGCCACCTGGGCGACTGCCCTAAATGCAGATCAGTAATGACTGAATCGTTATTATGGATCTGTCTGCTTCCTGAGATGTTTGTCATCTAGAAATTCCTCACACTATACATTTCTTTGTTTGTCCTCTGCCTCCACTGTCCTCCATCTTTATAAGCCCGAGGATCTGTCACATCACTTTCCATGCAAAAGTGTTATGCTTCTCTTGCTTGGTCTTAGTAGTAGTAGTAGTAGTAGTAGTAGTAGTAGTAGTAGTAGTAATATTAATAATAATAATAATAATAATAATAATAATAATAATAGCACATGTGGATTGGTGCCTGTTTTACGACCGGATGCCCTTCATGACGCCAACCTTATATGGAGGGATGTACTCACTATTGCGTGTTTCTGTGGTGGTTTGCAGTGTTGCCTGAATATGAAAATGTTGGGTCAAACACAAATATCCAGTCCCCGAGCCAGAAGAATTAATCAGACGCGATTAAAATCCCACACCCAGCAGGGAATTGAACCCAGGACCCTCTGAACTGAAAGCTTCAATGCTTATCATTCAGCCAATGAGTCAGATGAATAATAATAATAATAATAATAATAATAATAATAATAATAATAATAATAATAATAATAATAATCATTTTTGCTACCAATGGCCATACATACAAACAGATAAGGATTAGTGAGTCTTGACATAGTTGTGTCAGGGTTTCTCATCGTATGCAGTTCATAGTATGATATCTGTCACATACTTGCTGACATTGTTTGCACACACAGTTAGGACCTGGATTGTGGAATCATTCCATTTTATACACTTTATGGTGAAATCCATGCATGGCGAACCAGATGACTGTCCCATCTCAATTTATCTTTTTTTTTGCTAGGGGTTTTACGTCGCACCGACACAGATAGGTCTTATGGCGACGATGGGATAGGAAAGGCCTAGGAGTTGGAAGGAAGCGGCCGTGGCCTTAATTAAGGTACAGCCCCAGCATTTGCCTGGTGTGAAAATGGGAAACCACGGAAAACCATCTTCAGGGCTGCCGATAGTGGGATTCGAACCTACTATCTCCCGGATGCATGCTCACAGCCGCGCGCCTCTACGCGCACGGCCAACTCGCCCGGTCTCAATTTATCATCATCATCATCATCATCATATCTATCGTGTAGCAATTGTCCCATATTGTAGGTTTCTTCATACTACAGAAGCTTCATGTCCCCAGATTTACCAACTAGAATAGGTTGTAGGCTGGAGAAATTGGTAGGAAAGCATGTGCACACTGCCTGGAATATGGAAAGAAAGTGTTCTAGGATTAAAAATTCCTAAAAATTCAGAGACAGTAACCATCCCCTTTTTTGAGTCTTTAAAAGTGAACTCATGATAAGACACAACAGTAAATGTTTCTTTTGAACCACTTGATTCATTTGGGGCCTTTCAAAAACAAACAAAAACTTATACTCCATTTATTGCAATGTGTACAAGAGGAAGGTCCTTTCATTATTAAATGATAGAACAACACCAGAAGAAAGGATTTAAATAACAAAACCATTTTTGTCAAATTGTGGAGTTAGAGGCTTTCTAAGCACACCTTATTCACCTCAAATTTTTTCACACTGGTTGAAGATATCAATATGCAGTTTTCACCAAGATGCATAACAAGAGTTTGCAATACATGTTCCATGCTTTCATAAGCACTGAGGCAGAAACACGAAGTATATTTAAAATTATTGGTGCAATGTGTCCTGTGCTATCATCAGCACTGAGGCAGCAACAACAAATTGATTTAAAATTATTGGTGCACATACTGTATGTGCCCTGTGGTTTCATAAGCACTGAGGCAGCAACACCAAGTTTATTTAAAATTATGGTGCACATATATAGCCTGTGCTTTCTTAAGCACTGAGGGCAGCAACAAGTTTATTTAAAATCATGGTGCACACATGTCCTGTGCTTTCTTAAGCACTGAGACAGCAACACCAAGTTTATTTAAAATAATGGTACATATATGTGTCTTGTGCTTTCATAAGCACTGATGCAGCACACCAAGTTTATTTAAAATCATGGTGCACATACTGTATGTGTCCTGTGTTTTCATAACACTGAGGTAGCAACACCAAGTTTATTTAAAATCATGGTGCACATATGTCCTGTGCTTTCTTAAGCACTGAGGCAGCAACACCAAATTTATTAAAAATCATGGTACACATATGTGTCCTGTCAGTCATGTTTGAGTAAGCAAGGAGTGCGGATGTGCTGAGTTGAGTGCGGAGTAATGGGCAACGCGTTGGCGCAATACAGGATAGCAATTGGGAGCTGGCACTGTGGAATGGAAAGTAGAAAGTCGAGAAGAGTGAAGATAAATGGTGATAAAAGGGGGATGTTGGCAGCTGAACTGGTGGCAGCGGTGGTGGTTGTGCTTTTGATAATAGGAGTTGAAGTTAATCCTGGTCCAGGTCCAGTGGGTTCCATTGGATAGGAAGAGTTTGAAGTGATAAAAGGGATGATAAGAGAGGCATGTCAGACGGAGCAAATAAGAGAAATATTTCGAGAGCTATCTAAGGAGTTTAAGGACCTAAAGATGAGTATTAAGGAAGATGTGAGGAAGATAATGGAGGAGGAAGGGTGTAATAAAGATGAGCTGGAATTATTGAAGCAGAAGGTAAGAAGTTTGGAGCAAGACCTGAGAGAGACGAAGCAATTAGTAGTGAAGGGTGATCAAGAAATTTTGAAGAAGAATATTTTCATATATGGTGTGCAAGAAGAGGAAAAAGAGACTAAAGTGGAACTAGTGTATAAAGTGATAGAAGTGGTGCAGAATAGGATGAAGATTAACTTTAGCGAAGTTGATAAAGACGATGTGTACTGGGTTGGGAAAGTTAAAGGAAGGAGGCCCATTAGAGTGAAATAATTATCTATGTTGATGGTGGACATTGTGATAATGAATGCAACTAATTTAAAAGGTGAGAAGGTGTGGATAAGAAGGGAGATGAGCAGTGAAGCCATCAAGGAGAACAGAATCCTGAGCAGGCATTTAAGGGAGGCAAGAAAACAAGGCCTTAAAGCATATATTAGAGGGCAACAGCTGGTTGTTGGGGATGGCAGATGGTCACATATATGGACGGTGGGCCGGCTAAAGGAAATAGATGAAGAACATCAACATCAGCAGAAGGCGACCCCAATGGCAGAGGGAGAAGTGACGAAGGTCACAAGGAGAAGTAGTGATGACGTAGAGGTGAGTGATATTACGGAAGTGAGTGAAGTCCACAGCACACCAAGATCGGGAAGTGGAGAACTGCTGAATAGCAGTGTCAGCAACCAGATGGTCGGGAATGCAGAGACTTGTGAGCCAGGACAGCGCAAAGGTGAATGAATCAAGAAATAGGACACGAGTGGTTGAGTGAAGTGAAAGGGGTGAGTGAAGGCAATAGGAGACAGGGTAATGATTCAACCTCACTGAGTAAAGAGAATACAGAAAGGAAAATGGAGAGAAGACTGGCGCTAAATAAGGGAAGATCGATAAGTTTGAAAGATTTATGGGGGGAGGGAAAAAAGTTCTGGTACAGAGAAAGGAAAGGAGGATGATAAGAAAGAAAAGGAAAAGGAGAGAGATGGGGAAGGCTTGCAAGAAAGAGTGACAAGAAGTAGAGGTGGAAATGGAGAAACACAGAAGCAGAGAAGGTGGGGGGGAATAAATAACTAGATATGGCGATAGGTCTGTTGAATATTGAGGGGTTGATGGGAAAGCTAGGGAACAAAGCAATTGTGGAATTAGTAAAGGATTTTGAGATAATTGCCTTAGTGGAAATGTGGTTAGAGAAAGGGGTAGAAATTGAATGGGACAGGTGATGAGGTAAAATATGGGAAGGATGGGAAGAAACCCAGGGGTATAGCAGTTTTAATAAGAAATGAAATAGTGGGGAGGGTAGAGAGGATATAGAGTGAGGTAGAGGGGGTAGTGTGGTTCAGAAATAAAATGGGAAGACACACAGGAGGCAATTTGTCTGGCCCTATTATAAATCATCCTAAAGATTCAGTTTATGCAAATAATTTATTTTTTTGACAAACTGATTGAAGAAATAAATACAATTATGTATGTGAAAGATGTAATGATTTTAATGGGAAATTGGAATGCAAGAGTGAGCAACAAAGTACCAGATTATGGGAGAGGGGATACCGAAGTGAGAGGGTACAGAAGAAGGAGTAAAGACAAAGATATAAATATAGAGTAAGGCTGTTAGAGTTATGTGCTATAGAAAATTTATATATTTTACACGGGTGGATGAAGGCAGATAGTAAGGGGAAACTGAAGTACATCACATCAAATGGAGGGAGTGTAGTAGATAAAAGAGTAAGCACGGAGATAGTGTTAAGGAGAATGATAAGTTTTGAGGTGGTAGAATGTGGGGCAACAGAACACATGCCCATTAAGATAAAACTAAGCGGTGGGGATGATGAAGAGAGAAGAGAGGTAGGAAAAAGAAGGGAGAGGTATAAGAAGGAGGGATGGAAGTATATCTGGAACGATACTACGAGAGAAAAAAATGAGATTAGAGCTAAAAGAGATGGGAGATATCTTAAGGGTAGAAATTGAAAGGGCGTTGGAAGGAAATGACATGGATAAGGCGCTAAAATTAATAGAACTCACAGTATAGAATGTGGAAAAGAAAGTTAAGATAAGAGAAGGGAGAAATAATAACAGAGTGATGGGGTGGTTTGATGAAGACTGTAGGAGGAAACGAAAGTTTGTAATAACAGCTTTAGCGAAGTTTAAGAAGAGAGGGAAACAAGAGAAGAGGGAGGAATATTGTAAATTATGAAGAGGAGTGCAAGGTATAAGACGTGAAAGGGTGGGCTGCGACTGACCCACCCCAAGGTAAAAAAGATTAAGCATGTCTGCATGTGGGGAAAGAGAAGAAGCAAGGATGGGTGCTGGCAATGTGAAAGAAAGGTGAGTCGTATACAACAGGTTGGACGCATGATGGACTGGCTTCCGCCTCACGTGATGTCACGCAAAGAATGGGAGGAAAACACATTGTCAGCAATTTGCCTGTGGGATATGTGTCCTGTGCTTTCATAAGCACTGAGGCAGCAACACCAAATTTATTTAACTTAAAATCTTTGGTGCACATATGTGCGCTGTGCTATCATCAGCACTGAGGCAGCAGCACCAAGTTTATTTAAAATGTATGGTGCACATATGTGTTCTGTGCTTTGATAAGCACTGAGGCAGCAGCACCAAGTTTATTTAAAATGTATGGTGCACATATGTGTGCTGTGCTATCATCAGCACTGAGGCAGCAGCACCAAGTTTATTTAAAATGTATGGTGCACATATGTGTGCTGTGCTTTGATAAGCACTGAGGCAGCAACACCAAGTTTATTTAAAATGTATGGTGCACATATGTGTGCTGTGCTATCATCAGCACTGAGGCAGCAGCACCAAGTTTATTTAAAATGTATGGTGCACATATGTGTGCTGTGCTATCATCAGCACTGAGGCAGCAGCACCAAGTTTATTTAAAATGTATGGTGCACATATGTGTGCTGTGCTATCATCAGCACTGAGGCAGCAGCACCAAGTTTATTTAAAATCTATGGTGCACATATGTGTCCTGTGCTTTGATAAGCACTGAGGCAGCAGCACCAAGTTTATTTAAAATCTATGGTGCACATATGTGTGCTGTGCTTTGATAAGCACTGAGGCAGCAACACCATGTTTATTTAAAATCTATGGTGCACATATGTGTCCTGTGCTTTGATAAGCACTGAGGCAGCAGCACCAAGTTTATTTAAAATCTATGGTGCACATATGTGTGCTGTGCTATCATCAGCACTGAGGCAGCAGCACCAAGTTTATTTAAAATCTATGGTGCACATATGTGTCCTGTGCTTTGATAAGCACTGAGGCAGCAGCACCAAGTTTATTTAAAATCTATGGTGCACATATGTGTGCTGTGCTTTGATAAGCACTGAGGCAGCAACACCATGTTTATTTAAAATCTATGGTGCACATATGTGCGCTGTGCTTTGATAAGCACTGAGGCAGCAACACCATGCTTATTTAAAATCTATGGTGCACATATGTGTGCTGTGCTTTGATAAGCACTGAGGCAGCAACACCATGTTTATTTAAAATCTATGGTGCACATATGTGCGCTGTGCTATCATCAGCACTGAGGGAGCAACACCAAGTTTATGTAAAATCTTTAGTGCACATTTGTGCCCTGTGCTATCATCAGCACTGAGGGAGCAACACCAAGTTTATTTAAAATCTTTGATCCACATACTGTATGTATCCTGTGCTTTCATCAGCACTGAGGCAGCAATACCAAGTTTATTTAAAATCTTTGGTGCACATGTGTGTCCTGTGCTTTCTTAAGCACTGAGGCAGCAACACCAAGTTTATTTAAAATCTTTGGTGCACATGTGTGTCCTGTGCTTTCTTAAGCACTGAGGCAGCAACACCAAGTTTATTTAAAATCTTTGGTGCACATGCAATTATTTCTGCAGTCAGACCTGAAGCACTGGCAAAAGGTACGCACAGCTTCAAATGTGCCACTAACACCCTGAACCTTGCAGACGTGGTGAGGGTGATATGTCAGAAACTGTTTATGTATTCACTCTGCCTGGTGACATCAGAACAAGGTATGAGTCATACATAGCACTCACCTTCTTGATGTTTGGGCTAGTAACTCTTCATGGCACCAAATTTGAAAACGTGCACAATTCTATATTCCACTTCACCAGTGTTTCATGTCTAACCATGGAAATAACTGCAACGCTGAATATGGCTACCTATGACCAATTATGTATGCGACGGAAATGGGTAAATAGTACTTCCATTCTTTTTTTTAAATTTAGTATCGCTACCTTGGTGCTCGTGCCTGAGACACATTGCATGATCTTTCGTTTGTCTGTTTTTATTATTCACCTAGTTCAAGGTGCATATCACTATCTTTATCTAATTAGAAGATATTTGAGGTGAATACAGTATTGGTGAAAGAAATGTTAGTTTTCTTGAAGCTTTCAAGTAACAACTATTTCTCTTGCAATGTAGGAGCAACCCATTCTGACTTTTTATTCTAATTATTTGATTTGATAATGCTCATTCATCAAACAACTCATCAATATTGTTAAACATTTTCACAGTTGTTTTAACAAACTCTAAACTGTTGATGATGATGATGCTTGTTGTTTAAAGGGGCCTAACATCGAAGGTCATCGGCCCCATCTAAACTGTTCTTAAACCCATTGGTATACCAATTTTCAAGCCATTCGCACACTCAGAATTATTACAGTATTTAATTTGAGTGTGTCATAGCTATTTGTAAATTCTCATGCAAAATTTAATTTGAGCATGTCATAGCTTTTTTTTTTTCAGGTCTTCATGCAAAAGTGATTTATGAAATGAAAGAATCATAAACCTTACCTTTTGATTTTTTGATATTTCATAGTAGGTTTTCATGGTGTGAAAGTTCTGATGCAGTCAGGGCTGTGCAAAGCGATGAGACATTTATAGCATTTTAAATGGATCTGCTACTTCCTGTTTCCAGTCTGTATGTTACTCCTTTTCTATTTTCTTGAAATTATGTCCATTTTCTTCTTCTTCTTTTTTGTAGGGTTCCTTCTCCAAAAAATATACAAAAGCTATGTCCCTACATGAAGTCTCAAGAAAACTCAGCAAATCTAGGCTTGAATGCCTATTAAAACCTAAACTAGGAAGAGATTTGATCGTGAAAGAGTGTAAATACACACCCAACACCAAACCAGGAGAAAATTACGGTAGTGTTATGTTAGCATTAGAGATCACAATCTGCCATACAGAAAGCTCTCTGTCTGAGACACTGAATGTGGTTGCAAAGTTTGCTCCTCCCACAGATTTCTTGCAATCTGTGTTTGATTTCAAGAACACATTTTGCAAAGAGATGAATTTATACAAATTGGTAGGACCAGAGATTGAGAACATGCAAAAAGAAAGTGAGATTCCAGATGAGGAAATTTTAAACGTTCTGGCTAAGTTCTATGGTGCTCAGACATCATTAAGAGGTGATCTGGATATCACTGCTGATGACAATGCTGTACTGTTACTGGAGAACTTGAAAGTCTCTGGATACAAAATGGCTGATAGGTTAAGTGGCCTTGATCTGAAGCATTCTGAGTTGGTTGTGTCTAAACTTGCTCAGTTTCATGCCTTGCCAATTGCACTGAAGCATAAGAAGCCAAAAGTGTTTGAAAAAACAGTTTCAAAGGCAACTGCTTTTTCTAATTTTGTAGGTGGGACAGGAAATTTAGAAAAGGATTTAGAAAGTATTCTTAAGTCAATGAAGCAATTAATACCTGAGTGTGGTTCCTATGAAGCAAGAATTAGAGCTCACTGTGATCAATATGTAAAACTTGCAAATAAATCTCTTCAGAAGGAGCCTTTTGCCACAATTGTCCACAATGATTTTTGGACAAATAACATAATGTTCTTGTATAATAATACCCATCCAACTGATGTTAAGTTTGTAGATTTTCAAATAACTTTACTTTGTTCACCAGTGAAAGATCTCATTTTCTTCTTGTTCTCTAGTGTCCAAGATGAAGTTCTCAAGGAACACTATGACCATTTAATAAATCTGTATTATCTAAACTTTATTAACTCATTGAAGAGGGTAGGATGTGATATCTCTGCCTTCTCATATTTGAAATTCCTTGATGAAATAAATGAATTTGCACCTACACAATTTTATCATGTGCTGTTTATGCTGAATGTAATTTATGCTCAGAAGAGTGATGTAAAAGATCTCAAAGATATTGATGATAATATAGAGATCGTAGTGGGATCAGGTAAGACATGTAGACAGAAACTGTACACACACATTGAAGAGTTCGATAAGAGAGGATGGCTGAAGAAAACTGTCTAGTGTATATTCAGATGAAAAAATGGTGTGCTTTTCCAAGTATTGGTAACTGCTTTTATAAATGCATCAATTGTGCCATATTGCAAACAAGGGGTTACAGAACTATGTCATACAAAACCCAATGAGCAGTGCTGAATCATGTACGTCAGTTTCTTTCCAAAATAATAATAAAATATAATTTGTATTTTATAATTAAGGCTTCCATAGCTTAAGTGATTATTAAAAATATATTGATATTATTGTATATTTTTCTGAAAAGAGAAAATTTACCTTGAGAGCCACAGTATTTCATATTCTTTAGCAAACCTTCTTACCATCCATCTGTCCATCTGTCCAGCCATTTTTATTTTTTTGACCATGGACAAATATGTATCTCAGAGAAGCAGATAACAAAGCCATTGATGGACCATTTATATGGATAAATTTAGAAATTCCAGACTAATGAATGGTTGCAGAAAGGAAACGGCAGCCATTTTTAGTAGCCACAATGGCTGATATGTGAGGCTGTGTTGATATTGTTGCAGATCTGAATGAAATAGAAACTAGTGCTATTCAAATTCAAAACAACCTACAGCTTTCTCTGGATGATGTCATGATGGTACCATCATTCTCAGCAAAATTTTGCATCATTCAGGTTTCCAGGAATGAAATACTTAAGAATACGTCCTTAATCTAGTGATTCCAGATATTCTACAAGTTACAGTGAGGAATGATTCAAGTCTGAAGCTTAGTGGTAGGACGTCTGTTTTTTAAGTTATCAGCTTGGAGGCTAGTTAAATCCTCAAAGAACATCATTGAAATTTATGTGATTACTGGTATTTATCAACTTATTTTTATTACCTCCTCTCTCATAGATTTTTGCTCTGTCTCTGGTAAATTCATTTGTACTATTCTAATGTTGAGATATTTGTGTGTGTGTGTGTGTATATATATAAAGGCAAATCATAAAAGCACTGCGTGATCCAACAGGGCCCATATACTACTACTACTACTACTGCTACTGCTGCTAATACTACTACTACTACTACTACTACTACTACTACTACTACTACTACTACCTAAATGTCAAGTCGCCTCTGTGGGGGGCACAAACTGCAGATCGTAAGGGAGAATATTGGGCAGAATGGATAGCG